>NC_081411.1:811306227-811675969 GCF_030272615.1 Cryptomeria japonica
ATCATCCTAGTGGCGATGATTAGGGTATTGTGGGCAGTTCAGGTGATGACCATGTTCTATATATTAAAACCACTCCTTTGGACTTGTGAACTTGCTTTTTTAATGTTTTATATATTTAATGTATTACTCTTCAGGTGCTGACATGGGTCCGAGGTTGACCCCAACTATATTACCGACTGTAATGTCGGCAACACGTAGCATGTAGACATTGTCTATTGCATCGACTCGTGTTGACCCGCCCATTGGTTGTAGATCCCTCTTTTTCTCTCTCTTTCATTATGTGTTTATTACCCTTGAAGTGTTCTTTCTTGGAGGCATTTCATAGTGGATTCATTTACAGTGGCAGGAGATGCACATGAGGATGCACCAGAGGCGACTACTGGTGATAACATACCATCATTTCCTAGATCTTCCCGTATTGCTAGTACGGGAACGTTGCAGGCCACATTGGTGGTGAGCGATGAAGAATTGATTCCCTTGAAGATACAAAAGGTTCCAGGTACTTTAAAATTATTATTATATATAGTCTAATTATAATTTACTTACTAATCACTCATTTCAGACTAATGATCCCATGTTTTTTTGCAGGAAATGATATTTTTTATAAAAATCTTAATGACATTACATTGCAGATATTTGGGCCCACCATACGTAAAAGGTGGAACATCATACGTGAACTAACCCTTATCCACTATTTTGATTTCATATCATTGCTAGAATAGTTTTCCTTTTATCCATTTCTTGAACTATATCAAAGGTAGCTTCAATTTCTTTCTAAATCTAACAGGTTTGTTTTTGCTTTAAAGGTGGAATGACCAAGAAAAAAAGTTAAAAGATGAACTCACAAATCGTATGGTAGGGTTGTTTGGAAATGACACATTCGACAAGACTAAGCTCCTGGAAAAAGCTGGCACATATCTAAAGTATGTGAGAGACCAATATAGGACACATTTAGAGAAGAACGTAAAGTATGAGTGTCCCCCCATGATTCCAGAGAGGGAGTGGAAGGACCTGATTTTGGATGCAAAGGAGAGAATTGAAAGGAAAAAAGGAAATACACCACCAGACGCCATAAGAAGGTATGTGATACTATTAAGAATGTGAATATGTACTAAGTATTCATTATATTTATATAATCTAACATATTTCAAACTTTTCATAGATTGAGTGACACATCAAAGGCAACCAAGGAAAGACAAGAAAAGCATGGGCAATACAAACTCGACTCTGGTGGTTATATGAAACCTGCCGCACGAATTGTAAGAATCAGTAAATTAAGTATCACATCAAAATATTTATAAATTGTAAACAATTTTTTTTTTGATCAAACAATACAAGCAAAATTCACAATACTAAGAAAAAATGCAAGGCTCTGAATTCAATAGAGCGCCCACAGAAGATGACAAGAGAATTGGCTACCAACAAGGCTATATAGCTGTGGTTGAACGGCTACAAGAATTGAGTGGGAAAACATGAGATTCTGATGCATCTGTCACAATGGTAAATAAGCTAAATGAAAATTATTTCAAATTGAATACTTAACCAATAATCTATTTGATGTTAAGTTTCAACATAAAGTGACTATATTTTTTTTAAATAAGCAAGCAATGATAATACTGCGCATGACATTGGAATGCAGCATGATAATCGTGGAACAAAACCTGTACATGAAGGTCTGGGTGTGCATCCTAGTAGTGGAGGTATTCATTTTCTATTCAAATTTTTTTATGTAATTATTAATACAATTAAACATCTTAAATTGAAAATTAGTGTAGTAATTAATGTAACCTTTATTGTTAATATTTTAGAGCATGTGGTCGGTGGTGACCAAGTGGAGCATGATCTGGGTAGACAACATCAGGAACGTGATGTTCCCCAATCAGGTAAAGAGGACCACTGTTATTCCTTTTAACAAATTTAATTGCAATTGGTGTATTGATTAATGTAACATTTCGTATTTCAACTCTAGAGGATCTAGAGGGTGTTCAGCATGTCAAGGTTGAGGCTAGACAAAATGATGTGGAAGATGATGTAGCCCCATTAGGTAAAGAGTGTAACGGCTATGTTCTTTAAATTATTGAGATACTTGTAACAATAATAAAAAAATGTTTTGAATTTAACCCAGTTCTTTGTTATTGTAGAGGACCCCCCTTTGGTTCAACATCCTCGTCCTTTGTATAGGACTAGGCATACATCAAGAGCACGAGAAGAAGGCAGAACATCCAAAGATGGGGGAAATGATGAAGAAGATGATGCTCCACATAGACTTTACATAGCTTCAAAAAAAAAACAAAGAAAGAAATGATTGTAATCTACCTTATTTGATAATGACTGATTTTTATGTGTTAATGAATGTAATTATGTGCTAATGAATGTTCATGAATGATATGTGTTGATGATTATTGATGAATGTTGCGTGTTAATGAAAGTTAATGAATTTTATGTGTTAATGAACGTTATGTGATAATGAATGAATATTATATTTTAATAATGGATGAAAGAATGAATGAATGTTAGATGTTAACAGGGAATTTAGAGTGATTTAAGGGGGGGGGGGAGGGGCCAAATGAGCTTCCACCTTCACGTGGTTGGCCCTGTTAAGTAGAGAATATTAAACTATTCTCAAAACAAAGCGAAGCTCAATAAGATAACACACTTTTCAATATTTCATTATGTTGCACAGTTAATCTTATTGAAAAATGTACGTATATTGAATCTTAATTGTAGGGTCCAACAGAGCCAACACAAACGACACCATGGTGCAACTGCAAAAGTTGTGAATATGCCTCATTATGAATAAAGCTGAATTAGTGCATTCTCTGTAAAATCTCAAATGCTCTATACTTTGGAAGTTTTAAAATTTTTATGATCATATCGGTCCCCTGCCTAAAAGCTTTTTTCCTTGATTTGTTTGTGATACACATTGAGAGATTTTTGTTTTCCTTTTATTTATGCATGTCTTAACCATTCTCCACATGCTTCCCATTCTTATTTAGATTGTTGTATTTTTACATAGGTTGGAATCTGTAGTTCCACGTACATGTTTTCTATGTTCTTTGTAACTGTATGAAAAGGTGTAAAATGTGGGTATAGTCCAAAATCTTGATTACCAACAAGCTATTGTTGTTTAATAGTTCTAGTGTTTGTATTAATTGAAACAGTTTAACCCTTTTAGCATGTTTCATAGCAAACCTGCACTTTGTATGCAATCTTATTGTTATAGTTCAATTATTGAGGTGATGTGATTTTCAAAAGTATTCCGACGAAAACAAAATTGGTTTTCATTTTTGTATTTTATTAAAATTTTAGAGTTTCCTCGTGAACATTTAAACTTAGAAGGATTTAAAAATTCAATACAAGAGTACTGGACATAATTTCTGGAGATAGAACTAAAACTCTCTCCCATGACTTCAAATTGTTTCCATGTTCTCTAGGCTAGTAGCTTTCAGACACAAAACATAGGTCGTCTAAATTTTGTCCCAACATTAATTAGTTCCTTTCTCTTCTTTTTCGTCCTTTTGGAAAGAGATTTGGAAATTCTTAGGAACAAACATCTTCCTAGGTGATTTGTTAAAATACAATGGGGAACTCAATCAAATTTTAATTCACTTCATTTTAAGTTATTATCACAATTCATTGATTTATACTTACAAAAGGCTTATATTTCCAAGGTAAAATATCAGTATCTTTCTTGGGTGATATTAGATAGCAGGGTCTCTTGGCTTAGACAAAATCACCCTCTCATTGTATTCAAAGTAGATGCGTAGCAAAGCTAGATGCATCAATCATTAAACCATAAACAAACACAATCTCAAAAATTGTGTTACCAAGTACGCTTGGAACCTAGCCTGTAACTAACTAGTTCATACTAGATATTGTTTGGGTATGGTATTCAATTCTATTAGAATCTACAAAATAAATATTAACCTAGAAATTAATGTAAGTGATAACATTTTTAAAATTGTTAAATATAAATGATAATAAAATCAAAATAGCATAACATAGTTGATTTCATAAGAGAGAAAATGAAAAAGTTCACAATATCTTCACTCGATATCCAAGATTTTTAATCCATGAGGATGAAGATGAGGATAATATAGAAAACCAAAAGACAAGGAATTGTTTATCCAAGTTTCCAAATTTTTGAGGATAAGGAAAAAAACATAATCCTATGAAAGAAGGAGAATGTGCAAGTCATTATCTCAAGTTAAAAGAAATTACTTAAGTAAACTAAACAAACAAATGCAATATCATACTTACGATAAAAATATCCACTTGGTGAATAAAATGGTACATTGGCACACCCCCTTAAGTGCAATTGAGGTAAGAAGAAATGGGTCACAAGGTTAAGTATCCATGTAAAATATGAAATAACCCCAAATTATAAAGAGAGTGTACCCTCTCGAAGTAGACACTAGAAAATTTCCATAGGACAAAACTCCATCCCAAGTGACATATGTGAAGGATAATATAGACCCACCCCATCCCCTAAAGTTGGTGCCTCCACAAAGAAGAGAGAAAGAAATGCAAAATGTTGAATGGTGAATGTTGTAGTAGGTTCATTTGCAACAAATGATGCACCTTCCTTTCACAATATGGAAATCTTGAGTTGTCAAATTTGTGAATTCCCATTCAAGTGGAATGTAGAAAGGAATTCAGATGTATGGTTTTTGAAGTGACTCATGTGTCTTGATGTTGATGTTAAGCTGTGATTGTTCCATAGAAGATTCAGGGACTACAATCATTGAAGTGTGAGACCTTAATTAATGTGAAATAGAATGTGTCATGTTGCATGATATGGTGGGGATAGAACAAGTAAATTTACAATGGGAGATGATGTAACTCGACGGGGCATTGTCATCAATGAGAAGACAAATATTCTCAATTGTTTCATCAATATTTGGAAGGTGAGAGTCCACAAACAGATGTGAAATGTTTAAGTAGGCCTCCCAATGAAGTGGATCTCATAGAGATGAAGAATCCTATGTAGAGAATCATTGAGAGCCCTTGAAGAAGCAAATTTGAACTTCGATGAAGCAATACATGATGGAGGAATATCTTGCAAGAGGAAATCAAAGTCATTATGGTGTCATCTAGATCTGAAATGTGGTCTACTTTTCAAAAAAGTAAAGATGCTTGATAGGAATGTGTCCTAGTGGGGTGAATCTAGAAGACATATAATCCTATTGCAAAGAATCATGGAAAGTTCTAGAAGCAACTTTTAATTCTGAAGTAGCAACGTGTATAAGAGATGTTCTCATTTGTAGATGGAGTATCAAGAGGAGGATCACTAGTCCATGGACCATGTCATTGTTGTTAAATACCTACACTTTTGTTCATAGTCACTTGGTGTAGGAATGAATTCAATGAGATAGGGTAGGAGATCCTACATAATGTAATTTTTCACTATCCCTTGTTTCGAGTACAAATGGTTCTCTGAATTTATCTTGACAATAGAATGTCAGAATTTAATACCATAATCCATGATGAAAACTGCCAAAAATGGAAATTTATCTTAGTTCGCAATTAAAAAATGCTTTTGTATAGGCCTCTCAAAGATTAAGTACATCAAATTGAGACTTTATAAATTGAGTGTATGTATTAGCAATCTCCCAAATTGTTCAATGGTCTCCAAACCTTGTCAATTTTTTATTTTTATTTTAACTCAAATATGTATGGTATAGGCATATCATTGGTTGTGTGATTTTTTTTTTCCTTAAATTCTTCTATGACCAAAAGAGACAAGTTTTAGATGAAAATGGGGTCTTATGGGCCTTTTTGACACAATGGTAGGTTCTTTAGACCTGAAAATGCCCCAAAAACTAGTCGAATGCCTTAAGTTACAAACAAATCCTTGTTTGTGAGCATGCTTCTTGATCTCCAATTTTGGTGGAATGAAAGATAATATTGAACTTCTCAAACCTTTTGGATGCTTCGAAACCACCAAAAAAAAGCTACTTTGATCATTGAAATGTTGTAGTGACTCGGATAAAAAAAGAAAACTAAGTCTAAACTTTAGAAGTTAGTTTTTTCATGTCAAATTGTTTTCAATTTTCAAATCATCCAAGGATGCAAGAGGAGTATATTTTGTTATGACAAGATAAAAAAAAAACTTAGAATCTTTTGAAACCATTGAAACATGGGGACCCCTTCCCCCCCCCCACCCCCCCCCAAATCCCTATTTTTTCAGGATGCAATACTTAGGGGAAACATCCCCTTGCCACACCACTTAGGGACGTCCTAGGGACTCCAAGGAGTCTCTTGACCATCTTGAGGATGCCTATGAGTCTCCCATGGCCCCCAATTAGAAACTCCAATTCTAAACAAAAATGGTGAAATTATTGTGAAAATGTCATCCGTATTAAAGGTTTGGCAATGCCCCCTAACCTTGATGGGGGCTCTGCCTCAAACCCCCCATAAGGGGCACTACCCATTGACCCCAAACCTCTACCCACCATTCTTATTGTTAATGCAATCATTTCCATTTTTTTTATGTTGACTAGTTTAAACACTTAGTATGCCAAAGTTTCATCTGCAATTCTTATACTTATTCTTAGTTTGTTCCCAAAGTTCCAAAACTCTACCACCATTGTTAATGTTCAAATTTCAATGCAATCATTGACATATTTTTAATGTTTATTGTAAAATTTACATAGTGTGGCAAAGTTTTATTTACAGTTGTTATACTTATTCTATACACATCCTTTTACAATTAATTTTTTAAGTTGTATATATATTTGCATCCCACCCCGCCCCCTTCGTCATCCCCCTATCATCCCCAAACTTAAGCCCTTGGTATGTTAAGATATGAAAGCTCGCAATAGTTTCATTTGATATGTTAATCGAGGAAAAACCTACAATATATAGCTTCCAAGATTCCAAATCCATGAGGATCATGAAGAGGTAGAAAACCAAAAAAAGAAATTGCTTATCCAAGTTTCCAAATTTGTGACAAGGAAAAAGTAGAATCTCAATCAAAGAAGGAGAATGTGCAACTCATTATCTTATTCTACCTAAGTAAAAATATTACCTAATTAATCTTTTTAATAGTGGAATATCACACTTAGGATAAAACATATCCAAGGTAAATAAAATATTACATTGATAGGCTCTTTGGTTGCTCTAAAAGTGGTGCCTTATGAATTATGTTCTTGGATACTAAAGTTTCCAAATTCTGGGCATTCTTGATAGCTTCTCATAGAGATTGTGATTCGAAGGCTTTAACCAAACCTTTCAATGGTTTCTATTGATGTGTTTTATATGCACTATGCAACACAAAATAAAATACTAAGTATTCTATCCTCTCTTGAACAAAATCCTCCCAAGTACTAAACTACGTGATCAAATGGGATGACTCCAAGATTCCAATAGCCAGGTCTTGACTTTATATTGCAGATAGACTCAATGATTGTGATGTGATATCTGTTGGAATCACAAGGGGGACTTACGTTGCTTGGGTCAAGACCTATCCATTCTCATGTTTCATGATTGATTTACACTCCATGATTTAGATCATCCTTGAGCAACATCTTGACTTAGCCAAATTTTGTTTTTTGTACCCTAATTCTTTAATTTTGACCCCTTACTAGCATTGCCTTAGGTTTTATTGGAATTCTTGCTTCTCTAGCATAGGCACATTTCTAGGGTTCATTCCACAAATTGCTATTGATGAGCAAGCTAGTATCATGACCATGACTTAAACAAAATTTTAACTTAGTCAAATTATCTCCTCCAAACTTATATGAGTTCATTGCCTTCATTCTTCATCATTTGGATGTCTTTTGTCATTGGAAGGTAATTCTTGACCACCATACCTCAATCTTGACCTATGCTACCCTAAAACCCTAGAACCTAGTCATGTTTACAATTGAGATCCTGGTGACTTGATCACTTAATACAACTTAATAATGCAGGTCTCATCTAACTCTGACTCCAACACTTAAGCAAATCAACCCTAGCGACCAAGTACATTGGGAAATATCTTGCAACTTGACAACATGGGTAATGATGGAGGAATGGAAGGTGAGACCTATAGAGGTGAGAGAGAGAGAGAGAGGGTGAGAGGAAGAGATAATGACCTGTAGAGGGTAGAGAAAGAGAAGTAGAGAGGGAGATAAGAAGAGAGGGATGGAGAAAGAGACCTAGAGAGGGGAGAGAGAAGAGAGATAGTAGAGAGGGATAGAGAAGAGAGATAGAAGAGAGATACCAATGTCAATCTTTTTCTATAAATATTTTTTTTCTGAAAAATCGGCCTACCATCGGAATTCCGACTCCAAAGGGTAAAATTCTGACAGAGGAGTATTGTTGGATGCACAACATCTAGGAGAGTTCTACCGAGGATGTTGTGCATCCGACAACACTCTTCTGTCAGAATTTTACCCTTTGGAGTTGGAATTCCGACAATAGGCCAAGATTGCAACTGTATTCTTTTAGGGTATGAGCATCCATGGTAGCCATCAGAAAGGTTGGAGGTGATGTCGGAATTGCGACAACCACAAGGATAGTCGGAACTTCCGACACAAAGTTTTCGATGGCTTTTTTTGTCGGTAGTGCGATGAAATTGTGTCTGAATTCCAACAATTTTTCGTCGAAATTTTGAGCCGAATGTACTAGTGAATTAAGGGGATTCTCAAAGAATATAAAATCCAATCAGAATATCTTTATTTTATGTTCTTTTGAAATGCTCCATCTATCTCATGCTCAAACATAGTTGAGTTGTATGTGTAGCTCTAGCCCATCTGTAGTAACCTACTTGTTGTTGAGCCTTGGTGAGATCTATCTACTTCTGTTGATGTTGTCATAGGTGTTTAATGGGTTTAATTTTAAGCATCAAAGGTATACCTGCCTAGGTTTTGCAGAGCCTAAAGAGTAGAAGGATTCATATCCTTGTTATGTTGTCCAAGCCCCGAAGTTTTCATAGATTGAAATTGGCTATTTCATAGATCAATTGCAGGTGGACTTGGGTTAACCAGTTTTGGTGAACAATAGTGTCAACTCATACGACATGATATATAGATATTTTATATTCGAAGATGATCTTCTTCAAAAGATCCTTCCTAGCTCACTAAAATAACTTACAACCTTGGATTGGTTTTGTTCCTTTCCTAATAATTAAAAATTTCTCTTTTCACAACTTGTCAATTAGTTTCTTTAACATTTCCAAGATAAAATTAGGCTTCAAGTCTCCTTGACTTATTTAGTACTTTGCAAGAAAAGGGTGAAGGAGAAAGGGAATGATTTTAGATAGCATTATCAAACTCTTTTCTCTCAAATATCATATGCACTTTTAAATGTTGATTGGAAATAATTTTTAAATATAAAATTGTAGCCACACATCTAAGATAAGATAATTTAGATGAAACATCCTTCATTTAGAAACTTATTCTAAACTCTCTATAATTACCAATTATTTGTTAGCCAGTATGAAGGCTCTTCCTCATTAACTCTTGTTGGTTAATATGAGGTTGTTGTACCTAATTTTTAATCATTTAAATTAATCCATCCTCTAATCACATTCAAATTCAAGCTACCACTATAGCACCTTCTATTTCATCCTCTCTCCTCCTAGATTAAGGACTCGATAGTTTTCCCAACCTTTTTATTCTCTTCTATGTTATCCTATAATTTCTTAATAAGTAATCTAGTTGCCTCCTATCGATATTGTAGATGCCTTGAAATTTTTACTTTCCTCTTTTAACCTAAAGTCTCTTTTTCAATATCATCATTCTCCTTGTTATTATGTGAAGTTATGTATGCATCTTAAACATGAAGTTCAAAACCTCATTTAATTTAATTTCATTCACTAGTTGGTGTAGATTAAAAAGGGAATAAAGATGTAGCTCATCAAAAATATAACTTCAAAATTTTGCCAACCCTTTACTATCCCATTCATCTAAATGTGTAGAACCTTCCATAGAGACTGTATACCTATGGTAATCCTCAAGATGATTCTCTTGGGAACTTAATTAATTTGATATATTGTCATCATCACCAAGGGAAGCCCAAACCTAACATTATCTTTACTCATATTGATTCTTATATTCATGTACTTGATAGACCAAAGTTATACATTATTAACAAAATTACTAAGAAACCCACATAGGGAGTTCTCATTAATCTTGTTTGCATGGTGAATTTTATTATATAAGAGCTCCTCTATGTGCATGAATCACACCAAGACACATACAAAAACCTATATTTATTGGTTATAATGGATGGTACTTCCACTCATCCTACCCTTGGTACCATAGGAATTCATGTCCAAGTGAAAACCAAAATCCTAGATGTAACCTTTGTCATAATTCTAACCTTGAACCAATTTTGTGTGAATTTGGGTCACCCTTGGCTCACTTCAATGAAATCACTTCCTTTTAAAATCCATAAGTGTTTGAAGTTTCTAACTAAAGGTTAAGAGTACATTACTCATCACAATGAATTTTTACCCTCATCTCATCATGGTAACTTCACTTAATTATCTTCTGATGAATACTAAGAGGGGGAGGTGAATTAGTATGCCAAAAATATTTGCACTTAAACACTTTGCAAGACTAACAGTAAACTGATAAAATAGTTTAGTAGACAAACCGCTTAGCACACATGCAAACCAAATAGAAAATAATGCATTCACCCACAAAAGCACAAACACCATAACACATGAGATTTTGACATGGAAACCCAAATGGGAAAAACCACAGTGAGATGGAACTCACAAGTAACTATCTGTAGAATAGGAACCAGACCGGTTAAGGTCAAACCAGTTAAGGTCTTACAATGTTCTTTACCAGAACAGATCCTATTAGGAATCTCAATCTCTATTAGGAGATAAGTCCGATTAAAGACTACCTTGCTAGAGGATTTTAGATCCATAGATGTGAACCACTGTGTTAGAGGATTTACAAAAGGCTTTTGGGCCTACCCAGTTAAGGGCTATAGACTTGTCGAAGATGTGAGTAATAAACAAGTGAGTGATCTAGCAAATAGCACAGATTGCTTGATTAGATCCTTGATAGCTCTTTTCTAATGCATTCTAGCATTACTTCAGTCTTCTACACATTCATACTCTCTCTGACTCCTCAACCACCTTAAACCCTAGCAACAATATCAACTTCACTAACAACAACAACAACAACATCAACAACATAAAACCCTAGACATGATGTCCTTATAAAGGAATCTGATTTCATGTCGATCCAATAGGATTACAATACAATGTCCTAGGTTCAATGCATCTAGACATATTTGGTAACACAACACAAAAAGCACCGTTAAAGTGTCGGCACTGTCAAACAATTGGTGGATGGTAACTCATCACAAAATGTTGGTGGGTAGCTCATCACAAAGTATTACCGGTTCATACAAAATACCGGTTGCCAGTTTGACAAAATTGAAGACTGGGAAATATGTGTTATGCCGATTTGATCCTTCGTGCTGCTTGAGATCCTTGAACTGCTTGGGGTTAACATACCACTTCAGATCTATAAACACTTTCTGCAAAACACCAATAGTCTAAGGACTATAATGCATCATACCAGTTGGAACATGTACCGGTTGAGCTTTAACTAATACATACAAAAATGATCTCAATGCAAGTGTGTGTCCATCAATGACAGTCACATCATAAACATCAAAAATGCCAACAATCTCCCCCTTTGGCATTGATGGCAACAATTAGGAAAATAAATTTTTGTCATCTAAGTGTTTTACAACAAAATCATGCCATTAGCAAAATTGCTCCCCCTAAGCATATACACTATCCCTTTAACAATACAATGTATAACTATTTTGCACATAGAGATATTAGAGCATACATAAAAATTTTAAATACCAGATACTTTTCCTCCTTAGAATACTTCTCCCCCTTTGCCAACAATGACAAAGTACAGCTGAACAACCCCTATTTTCATGTGGTATTAAAATAATAAAAGGTTATGACAATAAGGAATAAAACTTGTCAAAAATAGATTTAAAGTCCTGCAAGAATTGTTTCATAGATAAAGACCAGGACTCAAGTAGGGAGGTGGCTACTTCTTTCTCTATCTACATCTGGGAGATCTGTTCTTCCATGGCATCAATTGTGCTCATCTCCTGTGTCACTATTAAGGCATCCAGATTTAGATAGCACTTCTAAAGAATTTACAGACATGGGAGTAGAACCAATTGTAGCTCCTGCAAATCTCGAGACCGAGTGTTGATCTCATGCTCCATTTTTGCTGTCTAGATCTGAAACCGGTGAATAGTTTGCCCATAGGCTGTAAAGGAATCATAAGGCAGCTTGAATGTGCTCATGTAGGACTGTAAGTCAGATTGAAGCTTTTGCTTATGTGCAAGCACATCATCATAGAATAGATGGGGTTGGCAAATCTTGCTGAGTAGAAGAATCCCCTCATCTAGAGCATCCCTTATATCCTTTTGTGCTTTTTGGAGTTCAGTCTGGAGCTCATTTAACTTTTGATACTCTTTCTTAGCATTTGCCTATGCTACCTCTTCTAATCTCTGCAACTTGATCATCTACTACTATGCATAGGAGCTTTAGTTGTGCCAATGATGAGTCGGTGCTAGGGAGGTTTGTACTGGGTAACAAACTAGTAAGAGTATCCACCACAGGTTGGATCACATCTTCCTCCTTCTTCCTCCTTAACACCTCAAGGCGTTCTTGAGCAACCTTGATGCTCTGCAGTAGCTCCATTTCACTTGCAGACTAGAGGTCAATGGGACTGGTGAGGTCAGCCAGTTTGGCTTGACTACCGGTTGCCCTAGGTGTCTCCATCTGTGTGCTCTTTGCCGCTTCTCCTGCCTTGTCCTCCTTTGTTTTCTTCCTTGCCGCTTCTCTTCTCTTTTCCTCTTCCTTCTTCCTTTTCTCTATTTCCTTCTACTTCATCCTTCTTCTTCTCCTCTTCATCTTTCTTCTTCTTCTCCTCTTCATCTTTCTTCTTCTCCTCCTCTTCATCTTTCTTCTCCTCCGCTTGCTTCTTTGCTTCCTCCTTTTTGTCCTCTATTTCCTTTAGCTTTACTTCCTTTTCTGCCTACTTCTCCTGTCCTTTACTGATGGTGTAACCTGAGTAGCTTCTTCTCCATCCAGAGCATCGACATCAATAGTGTCAATCGGTTCAGCAATCGGATTTCCTTCATCATCAAACACTTCATCTAGTTTAGTTATTGCCAGTTCTTGATCAGCCTTCCTATTGGCTTCAGCCACTCTATGCATCTTCAAAGCTTCTAGAGCAAGGGTATGTGTATTCTTGAGCACTTCTTTACCCTTCCCTTCTAGTAACAGAAGTCTTCTTCTTCTCATGAAGAAGAGGCCTTTGTATTTGTTCATTACTTCAAATAGTTTCGAATTTGATACATCAGGAAAATGTTCAGCAAATTTTTTTTCTCTCATTTCCTATTCTTGCTCTATGGCAATGCGCCATTTATTGTCTAAGGACTTATACAAAGAATCCGGTGTCTCGGATCTAATTTTTGAAGGTGACCGGTCATTAACACATAAATACTGAATTATTTGTTTTTCAATCGCTTCCTTTTCATCATCATTAAAGTCATCAAAACAATCAATCAAATCATTCAACACTTTTCTCCTAATGTTTTTGATAGTTCTTTGCCAATTTGTCAAAGGTTTGTAGGAGGAGATGTCAATATTTACCGGTGTCGATGATGTCAGTTCATTCTTTGTCTTTTTCTTTGCTTGATGTGTCTTCTTTGGTTTTTCCTCAAACACAGTTTCTTCTAAGTCTAGAGAGGTATTCCTTGTCTTCCTCTTTCTCTCGAACACTTTAGCAGGTGCCGCTACAGGTTTCATTTTAGCCGATGACCGCTTGGTCACTATAGGATTGGCTGTAGTAGCCAGTGCTGATGTTGAAGGCATTGTTTTTGCCTTCTTCACTGAAGGTTCTTTTCCTTTCTTTGCTAAGGGTTCCTCAATCGGTGTTATCCTTTCTAGGTAGGTGCCGGTTCTTTTTGCCTTTGGATCAAGTGGTGAGGCAATAAGAGTAGAGGCATATCCTTCTAGCATATCATTCATTACCTCATAGCCCATAGGCTCCACTTCCTCCTGTCTGGGCTCAACAACCTCCATTATGCATTTATCCACTTTAATGGTGAAATAGATATCATCTTCATATTTCTTGACAATATCACCTGATATTATCACCCTTTGACTCATTTTGCATCTGAACTCATCAAAGTACTTGTTCAAAACTTCAGGGTAGCTGGTTCCAACTACTTGAATGCTTTCGTTGATTTTCTTTGTTACCGACTGGTCAGAAGACCACTGGACATCACCAACTCCTAGAAAGTAGCCTTGGAAGTAAGAGAATAACCCAGCTAGTAGTTGTCCAAACTTGAACCTTAATGCGTTATCCTATTTGATTGATTTCAAATTCAATAGGAGTTGCCTTTACATATAGGTGCATAGGTCAAATGATGCATCCTCCGTGATCATCTGGTAAGCGGCATTTACCGCTGCAATAGATACAGAGTTAATTTTACTGGCTGAGAATGTCCGGTATCCAAACACCATACATGCATATTTCACCAGATCATCCTTGATAGAATTGATGGTCATACCTCGTGAGTTGCTCACTGAACCGGTGAGCTTGGAAATTTCAGTTTTTCTTACCATCCTTAGAGCTGGCACTTCCCCTGTATTGCAGAAACCGATGATGGCAAGAATTGCTTGTGGGGTTATATCATGCGTTCTTTCCAGGTACATCTTGTCACCTTGAACTCTGCTCAGAATGATCCTAATGTGATCATCTATGAAATCCTCCAGGAAATAAATAGCATTGTGGAGCTTCTTCTTCTCCAAGATACTATACTCCAGTTTGATCTTTTTATCTTGTCCACAAAATAAACCTAGCTGCGAGTGAATTGCTAGAGACCCTAGGTCTTCAATTTTACAATCTATGTAATCTGAGATTCCCTCTTCTACTATCACACCAACTGGAACTTGTGATAGGGCATTATATCTAGACTTGCATTGAATAAAGCTTGCTGAATCTACAGATGTACCAGAGCTAGTATGGGATGTAGAAGCCATGATAGAAACTAAAAACTCAAAAAATACCTTTCAAAAATTGTGAATTTAGGGCTTTCAGATTCTTCTCCACCTCACACTTTGTCATTTGCAAAATCACCGCTTTGCGTTCTTCACTTGACCATTTGCAATTTGAATTTAATCTCCTTCAAGGTTCCTTAAATTATCAGAATCGTAGCACAAATTGCTTTGTCGTCACTCTGCACTTTGAAAACCTCCTTCGCTTTGAAAACTGATAGTGAGAAATGATTTGAAAAATCCTTTTAAACATATTCCTCACGTACCGCAATTAATGCTCCACCATTAGGGCGTAAACCCTAATTTGCCTTTTACCATTTCCGGTCTTCCGCCTATTGACAGGTATCACATACCAGTTAAGGTCTTTTACTGGTGTAAACCAGGGGTTTGAAACATTTCACTGTTTGCTCCCCCTAAGCTTTTCTGAAGCTTAGTTTGTCAGTTCCATGATTTCCACACTAGGTGTAGAAACCGGTTCCTCTTGCAACACTGATGGTTTCTTCTTCTAGGTCTTGTTAATATCTGCTTGAACAGTGTCAACATCAATGTTTCCTTCCGGAGTGACCGGTATATCATTAGATATGTTCTTTCCTTATCTACAGAATCTAGCAATGTGATCCGGTTTGTTGCAGTGATAGCAGACCAATCCAGGTTCTCTCCAAGGTCCATTATTCATGTTGACATTCTTCCTTCTGCATAATGCAACAGTGTGACCATGACCATGATAGACCATACAGTTTGCTCTCCATCCGGTTGCCACTTGATAGCCACCGCTTCTTGACTAATGATTGAAAGCATTAAATCGGTTGTGATTCCGGTTCATAAAAGGTTCAGGACCAACTCCTTGGGTCCTCTGAGGATATCTTCTAGTGTTATTCATAGCAGATCTACATTCAGATGCTCTATGCCTAAACTTGTTGCATGCATAACAGTTACCATTGAATCTATAGGATCTAGGCTTATCATTTGGGAAATAAGGAAAATTGTTGTAAGCCTTAGTCCTTCACACATTTGTAGTATGTCCTTCTTTAAGACAGTTAAAGAAAACATGTTTAAACTTTTACTTACCTTTATCCTTTGATGCCAGTTGTTTCTTTGATGTTCTAGCATTTGTACCAGATGTCTCACCTTCCTCATAACCAGAATAACCAAGTCCATTGGTATTCTTAATCAGTTTGACAGATTCAAGCTTTTGCTCTAGCTTGACAGTACTCTTGTTGAACTTAGCAAGAATTTCCTTTGAATCAGAGAGTTCTTTGGAAATAGTAGCATTTGTTTCCATCAGGTTATCATTCTCAGAGATGGCAATGTTCAGTTCTACTTGCATGTCTTCCTTTTCCACTTTGCTCGCATGGAGTTGAGCAGTTAGGGCACTGATCTCTTGCTTCAGCTCAGAGATTTCATGATCCTTGTCTTTGACCAGATCTTCATCTTTCCTCCGGTTCTCAAGCTCTTGGCATATTCGAATGGTTAGTCCTTCCAATTCTTTTCTAAGGTTGGAATTGGATTCATTTAGCTTTTCTACTTCTTGAATCAAGGCTTCCATGTTCGCTTCATTAGAGGAACTATTTTCAGAGAGCTCCATCAGCTTTTTTGCATGTTCTCTCCTTTTTGCTTGAGATGCCTTGTATTTGACCATAAGATCATCATAGGCTTGCTAAGACTGAGTGAGCTGATGAGTAAGTTCCCTCAATGTGTTTCCCCCATATCTCTTTCCAAGTGGTTAAACTTATAGAAAGGTAGGCTTTGATACCAATTGATGAATACTAAGAGGGGGGGGGGGTGAATTAGTATGCCAAAAATCTTTGCACTTAAACACTTTGCAAGACTAACAGTAAACCGGTAAAATAGTTTAGCATACAAACTGGTTAGCACACATGCAAACCAAATAGCAAATAATGCATTCACCCACAAAAGCACAAACACCATAACACATGAGATTTTGATGTGGAAACCCAAATGGGAAAAACCACGGTGAGATGGAACTCACAAGTAACTATCTGCAGAATAGGAACCAGACCGGTTAAGGTCTTACAATGTTCTTTACCAGAACTAATCCTGTTAGGAATCTCAATCTCTATTAGGAGATAAGTCCGATTAAAGACTACCTTGCTAGAGGATTTTAGATCCACAGATGTGAACCACCTTGTTAGAGGATTTACAAAAGGCTTTTGGGCCTACCTGGTTAAGGGATATAGACTTGTCAAAGATGTGAGTAATCAACAAGTGAGTGATCTAGCAAATAGCACAAATTGCTTGATTAGATCCTTGATAGCTCTTTTCTAATGCATTCCAACATTACTTTAGTATTCTACACATTCATACTCTCTCTGACTCCTCAACCACCTTAAACCCTATCAACAATATCAACTTCACCAACATCAACAACATAAAACCCTAGACATGATGTCCTTATAAAGGAATCTGATTTCATGTCGATCCAATAGGATTACAATACAATTTCCTAGGTTCAATGCATCTAGACATATTTGGTAACACGACACAAAAAGAACCGTTAAAGTGTTAGCACTGTCAAACAATCGGTGGATGGTAACTCATCACAAAATGTTGGTTGGTAGCTCATCACTGAGTATTACCATTTCATACAAAATACCAGTTGCCGGTTTGACAAAATTGAAGACTGGGAAATATGTGTTCTGCTGCTTTGATCCTTCGTGCCACTTGAGATCCTCGAACCGCTTGGGGTTAACATACCGCTTCAGATCGGTAAACACTTTCTGCAAAACACCAATAGTCTAAGGACTATAATGCATCATACCGGTTGGAACATGTACTAGTTGAGCTTTAACTAATACATACAAAAATGATCTCAATGCAAGTGTGTGTCCATCAATGACAATCACATCATAAACATCAAAAATGCCAACATCTTTGTCCTTGTCCAATTAAACCTACTAAAAATCAAAACGAATTCCTATTTTTATACTACTATAAATTCAGATCTAGTAATATTACCAAATTTTCTGCCTCTATTTCCTTCAATCCCACTTTGACAACTAACCTTAACGATCCTTCATCTTTTGTGGATATGATAGTATTTCATCCCATCCCATTAGTAGTTAATGAAATAAAAACTAAAGTGACGGTCCTTCCACATGTACCTAAAATTCAAGTGTTTATGTTGCAGTTCCACATCTACCATACTATGTAGGAACACAAGGAAAATGCATAATGTAACCTAGACATCCTCCTTACACTACAAATATTTCTTTCATTCCTCCAATTTATTGAGAACCTATAGGAAAGAAACCTCTTTTTAAAGGACCTTGTTCTCCTATTATTTTATAACCATCAATGATTCCTTCCATTACTTTTGTTCCAACAACAAAAGTATAAATTGATTTGATGTGTTGAGTGAGACACTAATTTCTCCTCCACAAGGTCCCTATTGCACTAGATAAAATTGTAATATGAAATAAGACATGAGATGACATTGTGTTGTTTCTCATCAAATTATTGAATTGAGTTATTATTTAATTAATAACCCTTATCCTATGTAGTTTGATCTTATATTGACCCCTCAATGATATTTACCTTCCCTAACTCCTAATCCTATCTTTCATTAGGATGAGCCTTACCTTAAACCTAGATAAAAGATTAAGTTCTTGTTACCTTTCCCTCAATCAATTGTAAAGGTCTCTTCATGAAACAATTCATCTATTACTGATAATCAAGTTGGCAATTTGTTGAAGGTGAGAGCATAATTTGCTATTCATTTCACTTTGTGCACACACCAAAAAACTAGTTTGTTTCTTGCAACAGCTTTGGATCATCCTTTTAGCATATTATGTTAGAGATTCCCAACAAATAACATATCCACTTTTAAATATCATAATGAGATTCATAATGATTTTAGATAGCATTATCAAACTCTTTTCTCTTAAATATCATATGCACTTTTAAATGTTGATTGGAAATAATTTTTCAATATAAAATTGTAGCCACACATCTACGATAAGATAATTTAGATGAAACATCCTTCATTTAGAAACTTATTCTAAACTCTCCATAATTACCAATTATTGGTTAGCCAGTATGAAGGCTCTTCCTCATTAACTCTTGTTGGTTAATATGAGGTTGTTGTACCTAATTTTTAATCATTTAAATTAATCCATCCTCTAATCACATTCAAATTCAAGATACCACTATAGCACCTTCTATTTCATCTTCTCTCCTCCTAGATTAAGGACTATAAATATCATAATGAGATTCACTAGATAAAATTTTGGATGGAGGGAATAACGCAGCTAGAGGGAAATTTGAATTTTGTGAATGGAGGGAACAACGCAGCCGGTTCCTCTGGTTCTACTGCCTCTATAGCTGAAGGACAGCTTGTCTCTTTGGGATCTACGGTGGATGATGACGATGGTCAAAAGGATGGGGACCCACGGCATCGGGACCCTCCTCTTGACTTTAAAAATACTGAAGATTCTTCAAAGTTGGGTCCCGAGATCTTGAACGCTGAGGTGGAAAAGATGGTTGAGGTGAAGGTTCTTAAACCCTAGAACAACCTATTTACAAACAAACCCACTAGTAAATTGTCTTTTCCCTCTATGAAAGATATTTCTGATAGAAAGATAGGCATATTAGCTATTGCAGTACTTGATGTGGTCATAGACCACGTTATTTATCTAATGGCTTTTTCTTTAGTGGGAAAATTTGTTGGACCAAGACCTAATATTGAAGTCGTTAGGTCCTTTGTTAAGAGAAAATGGAGGTTGAAAGGAAAGGTTGATGTCTCAGCCTTGTCAAGGGGATTCTTTGTCTTTTCCTTCTCCTATGGGGAAGATTTGGAAATGGCTCTTATTAGAGGACCCTAGATGCTTGGGAAATCTTCCTTGTCCTTAAGAAAATGGTCCCCAAATATGGAGCTCAATGATTCCTTTTTTGAATCTGCTCCGGTTTGGGTGCAGTTGCTTGGTTTGCCGCTTGAATTTTGGTTGGAGGATTTGTTTTCGGGAATTGCTAACTCCTTTAGGGAGCTTGTGGCTATAGATGCTATGACATCAGCACAAAAGAGGCTGGTGTATGCGAGGATATGTGTTAATATTTCACAGAATATGGACCTTCCTAGCTCAATCGAAATAAATTCCAAGCTAGGAAAGTGGGAACAAGTTATAGAGTTTGAGTCCCTTCCTTTTGTGTGTTTCTCTTGTAAGAAAGCTAGACATTGGGCAAAGGCTTGTCCAAGTAACCCCAGGAATGCTCAGAAGTATAACAATCATGTTAAACGGATCTGGAAAGAGAAGATGAACACAAATGAGGAGGGTAGAGTGGAAGCAGGAAGTGGACTTCCTAGTAACTCAAAATATATAACAAAGGATGATGGGAAAGCTAGTCCTTCCAAGGATACTCTTTAGAAGGAAGTTAGAAAGGATGAAGATAATGTATTTGAAGTCAAAACAGTCAATGGATTTGAATTTTTACAGATTCAAGAGGAAGAAAATGTAAGTATAGAAGAAATTCTTGAAGATGGTGAGATTGGTGACTTAAATAAATCTCAAATATGAGGCTCTAAAGGATGCAGAAAAGGAAAGTAATAAAGAGTGTCTAAAGGACTTTAAATGTCCAGACATTATCATTGAAAAAAAAACCCAGTTTGGATCCCCTCAGGTTAACCTTAACTCTCTATTTCAGAGTGTTGTAACTGAATCGCCCACCTCTTCTCAGAGAATAGGAGAACCTTGGAATAGTAAGCAATCAACACATAAAGATAAAGATGACAAAGAGATAATAGGAGTGGAAAAAAGAAAAACAAGAGGACGGGTTGCTCTAATGGGGTTAAAACTAGATCCAAGTCTAAGGCAGACATTAGCCTCTCCAAATCCATGTAGGGACGAAAAACTATGAAGTGGCATAGGGACTAGGAGAGTAAACAAAATATAGCTGATGGAAGGAAGCAAACCACTCAAGAATCCTTCTCCCAGGTTTCCAAATGAAGGTAATTTCCTGGAACATACAAGGCCTAAATGGTCTCCATAAATGGGATGTATTAAGGAATTTTATTAGAGATCATAAGCTAAACATCATCCTGGTTCAAGAAACTAAAATGAGTAAGGAAAAATTTGAAAAACTAAATTTCTTTAAACAGGGGGGCATTTGTGGTAGTAGTTTGAATGGGGCGTCTGGTGGGGTGGCCATATTTTGGAATAAGAAAACTATTGATGCAGATCTGATTGATGAAGATTGTAATATCATGTCTATGAGAGTTAAATGCATTACTGAAGGACAGGAATGGGTGGTCACCAACATTTATGCTCCAAATTCTAAAGCTGCTAGGAGTAAATTTTGGAAAAAATCTAGCAGAAAAGGGGGTCTTTCTCCTAGGACAGTTGGTTGTTGATGGGAGATTTCAACACTCCTTTGCAAGAGATTGACAAATTTGGAAGAACTCAAGCTAAATTGGATAGCATGATTGATCTTATGGACTTCATCAATGTCAATGCCCTGATTGATGTTGACCTTTCAAGAGCTTCCTACAATTGGTCTAATCGAAGGGATGGAGGAGATCTTATTCAGGTAAGGCTAGATAGATCCCTTATCACTCCTGACTGGATCCTTAAATATAGATGTTCTCTGTTTATTATTAATAGAATAGGATCGAATCATTATCCCATTTCTTTGGTTGCTGATTCTATTAAGGGCAAACATTGTTTTCCATTCCAGTTTGAAAAAATGTGGATTTCACACCCTTATTTGGAAACTTCCATTGCCAAATGGTGGAATATTACTATGGATGGTTCTACCATGTTCAAAGTTGCTAAAAAATTAAGAAATACCAAAGATAACATTAAGATTTGGAATAAAAAGGTTTTTGGAGATATTTTTGAAGCCAAGAGGAAGCTGAAGGAGGAACTAGAATAGATTTAAAACACAATTCAAAAAGATGGTTATAAGATGTTTCCCAAGGCTAAGGAATATGAGGTTCTAGCTAAATTATACAACACTATTTCAAGAAAATAAATTTATTGGAGGCAGAGATCTAGGGCTATTTGGTTGGAAGCCAGTGATAGAAATACAAAATTCTTTCATATGACCTCAATGAAGCATAAAGCAGCTAACGAAATTTCTAGATTAATTATTGATGACAAAATTCTTCTCAAAGATGATGACATAGGTGATGAAGCTATTAGGTTCTTCTCTAACCTCCTAACAGGTAGCAAGGAAATTGACATTGTTAAGAAGCAAGAACCGGTTGATAATATTCCTAAGATTATTGGACCTCATCAGAATAAGATATTATCTGCTATCCCTTTAGTTGAGGAAATTAAAAAAGCTATTTTTTCCTTTCGAGGGGACAAGGCTCCGGGCCCAGATGACTTCCCAATGTTTTTCTTTTGGGAATATTGGCATATTGTTGGGGATGACATGACAAATGCTATCAAAGAATTCTTTGGATCCAGAAGAATTTTTAAAGAAATAAACTCTACTTTCATTGCTTTAATTTCTAAGGTGGTTGGAGCTGATTCTATGGGTAATTTTAGGCCAATAAGTCTTTGTAATTCTTTTTACAAGATAATCTCAAAAGTCATGACTTCTAGATTGTTGGTTGTTCTCCCACTTGTTATCTTTGAGGAGCAAAAAGGATTTGTCCCAGGTAGGCAAATTTTGGATTCTATTATTCTTGTGCATGAGAATATCCACTCTCTTACTGTTGCAAACAAAGAGGGTTTTCTTATAAAGATGGATTTGGCAAAAGCCTATGATAGGGTTGAATGGCAAGCTCTTTATAGGATCTTGGAGGCCTTTGGATTTGATGAGAAGGTTATTAAAATCATTAGAGAGCTGATATCTACTCTAAATTTTTCTATTCTTATTAATGGTTCCCCATCCAGATTTTTTAAATCTTCAAGGGGTCTTAGGCAAGGAGACCCTATTTCGCCTATTCTCTTCACTATTTTGGCGGAATGCTTGAGCAGATTGATCCAGAAGTTGAAAAAGAATAAAACCATCGAAGGGTTGCAACCCTCTTCTGCTAATGTTTTTTGCACACATCAACAGTTTGTTGATGATACAATATTGTTGGGATATTCTTCTATTAGAAAAGCTTCTACCTTCAAAGGTGCTCTTAGGTCTTATTCCCTTGCTACTGGTCAACAGGTTAATTGGGAGAAATCTGCTATTTACTTTATCAATACCCCATTATTGAGGCAGCAGAGGATTGCTAACATAATTGGCTATAAGGTTGAGTTTCTCCCCTCTACTTATTTGGGTCTCCCTCTTGGTTTGGCTCCTCCTAATGCTTTCTAGAATTCCTTAATTGATAAACACAACAAAAAATTGGCTAGTTGGAAAGGCTCTATGCTATCATAGGCTAATAAGCTTCAGCTTCTTCAAGCTACTCTTCAAAATTTGCCTGTTTATGCTCTTAGCTTGTTTAGTATACTGGTCAAATATGCTAAAGCTTTAGAAAGAATTCAGAAAAGAGTTCTTTGGTCTGGTGTGGAAGATAAGAAAAGGATTGCTTTGGTTTCTTGGGATAAAGTCTGTTCTCCTAAGAGTAATGGGGGGTTAGGTATTAAATCTCTCAAACCTTTCAACAAAGCTTTGTTAGCTAAACAGATTTGGAGGGCATATGGTATTAAGAAAGATTGGAGTAGGGTGTGGTTTGATAAATACATACATAATCAGCCCATTCACTCTCTTCTCTATTTTGAAGATATCCCTGTTGGATCTTTTATATGGAATAGTATGATCAAATCTATTAAAGCTGCTAAAGCTGGAGTTGGATGGGTCCTCAGCAAAGGTGATAAAATCAAATTTTGGGAAGATGTCTAGATTAAAGATGAGCCTCTTTTTAACAAGGATTGCAGCCATTTCATTGAAGAATGTAAAAGGAGGTATGGTTCTTTGGTTTGTAATTATTGGAAGGAGAATAAATGGGTCAAACTTGATGCAATTTATGTTGGTTTTTCTTTTCTCCAGCATGATTTGTTGTCCTTTTCTATCAGTAAAGATTTGGATGATGTGTTCCTATGGATGAGTAATCCTAGGGGTAATTTTATTGTTGCCTCTGCTTATAAAGAAAATGTTACTAAGGCCTGCAACCCTATATGGACTAAAATTTGGAATAGATTCCTCATTCCTAAAGTTAACATGTTTTTTTGGCTTGCTACCCACAACAAGATTCTTACTATTGATAACCTGGTTCAAAGAGGATTCATGATTCCTAATAGGTGTGAGTTATGTCAGAAAGAGGCTGAGTCTGTGGATCATTTGTTTATTCATTGTTCTTTTACCTAGGAGATCTGGGGTAAAGTTTGGAGGCAACGGAAAGTTCATTGGGTAATGCAGAATAGTTTTAAAGAAGTCATATGGCAATGGATTTTCCCTTCCATGTTTCCAATTATTAAGACCCTTTGGTCCTTTGTCCTTCCTATGACCTGTTGGCATATCTGGAAGGAGAGAATAATAGAATTTTTAGGGGGACTAAGAGTTCCTCTCAGGTGGTGTTTGAAAAGATTTGTAGGGCTATTAAAGAAAACATCAATACCATTCACAAAAGTAACAAGCAGTGCAGTTATATTAACATGACTGATAATGAGAAAAGTATCCTAACCCAATGGAATTTGATACACGAAGTCTGGAAATCTGATATGAAGAGTAGGAGAGATAATGTTGTGTGGAGGTTCCCTCTTCATGATTGGGTTAAGGTGAACTTTGATGGTGTAGCTAAAGGAAATCCTGGGAATGCTGGAGGAGGAGGGGTCATCAAAAATTCTTATGGCTTTTGTGTTGCTGTGATTGCCTCTCCATTTGGAGTTCAAAACAATCATGTGGTAGAAGCTCTGGCAATGTTGAAATGCCTCCAACTTGCTTAGAGTTTTAATTTTAAAAGAATATGGCTAGAGGGGGATTCCCTCAATATTATTCAGGCTATTAAAGGTACTAGTTCCCCTTCTTGGAACATCCATAATATCATTGATAATGCTAAAAAATTGTTAGATGCCTATGATAGGGTGATTATCACCCATACCTTTAGGGAAGGTAACAGGGTTGCTGATTTGTTAGCCAATGAGGGGGTTATTTTAGTAGAGGATGCTAAGTATATTGGAGAATTGTCTTGTAAGTATGGAGTTCATGAGCAATTATTATTTGATAGAGTCCATGGTACATGTTAATCTCATTATTACCTTTCTGGGTTCGGAATTCAATGATAGATATTGGAGTGATGCAGAGTGTCAGTTGCTTACCTATTTCAGGCATTGTGATAATGAGCACTGGTGTGACGGGCCTTATCATATTAAGTGCAGGGTTATTTTGAATGTTTTAAAAGCCTATTTGAACAACAAGAAAATCACCTTGTTTTTCAATTCCAGTGTCCTGTTTCTTCAGCATTTGGTCATCTTGTGCTCTGGTGAGGGTTTTGACTTGAACAACCATTACATTATGGGGGGAAATCTTAATCACAATGAGCCTTCCAGCTATGATAGCTAGAAAAGTGAAAGGAAAATATGGCGAAGGTTGCACAGATATGGCTTTACCGATTACATGGAGAAACTACATGGGAGCAAGAAGCCTATGTCACATGGTTTTGCAAAGGGCTAGAACAATAATAAAGTTAGTCTGTTTGGTCAGACATGGAAATTGGATGAATATTTGGTGGCGGAGGTTACTGGCTTGTAAAAGGACGACATTAAATTCTACAGAGACCGCAAGTTCTTGGTGGAAGCTACCAAGAATTTTCTCAAAACTGAAGATGAAAGAGCCCAGCTCGCTAAAAAGGATAATGCTTCTTACTATCTTCCTAACCAAGTAAAATATTTCTTGCAGAAGATGTTGAAAGTTTTAATGGAATACCTTACAGTTGATGGAAGGTTTTCAAAAGTTTACACTCACCATTTCTCATCATGAACCATTTCCGCCATGGATCTAAGATTTTGTTTCCCTTCTACTTGGCTTCTTCCCTTAACTATAACCTAGCTGACCATTCCAAGAAACCTAAATCCTACCCCATTGCACACCAAGGCCTAATTTTGCTAATTTATGAGCACCTGAAGGGAAAAGATAGGGCTAACAGGGATGATCCCTTTGTGGAAAATGCCCACATTTCTAAGGGTTATGATGGCTTTGATTCTGATGAAGATTCTTCTAATCTTCCTCTGAATAAGAAATTGAGGGTTAGTGATGAAGTTAAAGAAGACACGGAAGAGAATACGGTTTCTGAGCAGGAGCAAGGGAAGGAGGTGGAAGAAGAGGCAGAGAATGAGCAGGAGAAGGAGGTTGAGGGTGAGGAAGGGGATGCACAGAGAGAAGAGGATGTTGCAGATTCAGAGGTGAAGGATAATCCCTATGTCTCAAATAACAAGGATGATGTTCAGTATAGCATGGAGGAGGGAAACCCTAGGTCTGTGGACTCTGGCCCAGATTTGGAGAACGCGGATTCCATTCTGAGTGCTGCTAAGAATAGCACCCTGGAAATGTTCAATTTTTAGAAATGGGTGATTGATAACATCACCAGCATTCATGATAAACAGAGAGAGCTGGATTTTAAAATTGAGAATTTGATTAAGGATATCAACATTAAAGGTAAAGAGGATGATGAGGAGGATACTAGTGCTGCAGAGGATGAAAAAGAAATTCTGGACCAGTCAGAAAAAGACATTATTAAGGGAGATTTGAAGCATCTTGAGGATGTGGTGAGGATTATTAAAGAAAAGGATGAGGTTGATAATGGTCTGATAAACACTCGAATTCAAAAAACTAAGAATGCTTTGAAGAAATTTATGGAGCATAGTCTGGCGGTGTTGAAGGTGTCCTCTTAAAACATGAATGCTTTGGTGTCTTGCCTGGACAAGAACAAGCAGAATAAAGAAACATTGATCATTGATGACGAGTCGACTTCTAGTTCAGTTCTTCATTCCTCCAGACGCAGAACCAGGCAGAGTGCAAGCGAGCTAGAGTTGAAGACCAAAGACAATCAGCAGATGCAGGAAAATAAAGAACTGAAAGAGGCAGCTAATGTGATGATGGTGTTGGTCAAGAATGCAGAAAAGACTATAAATATTTTCATCTGATATGTAATTTGGTTTTAGGTTGCCAGTCTCTCGCTGGCCTTGAGTTGTTCTTTTCTTTGGTTGTTGTTCTTTTTGCTAGTCTTTTACAGCCTTTCTCTCTTTGTGTTGTTCTTTCTAGTTTATCTTTTGTTTATCTCTTTGTTATGTAAGCAGGTTTCGGGTCCCTTAAAACCTAATTTTCCTTAATCAAAAACATATTATTTGTGGCCCATAATTTCTAATATTTTTTACATGGGAGTCACCTAGTAAATAATGGACTTTACTAGTCTGTGTTGTTTCCATTTTCTACTTGTGGATCTCACCTATCATAAGATATCTATCTAACTCATTATGTCTTCACTTGTCTATGAGCCACCTTAAAAATAGGAAATTTTGATAGCTCGTTACTGAGGCATGTTATTCTGGATATGTTTCCTAGATAAGATATATAAATCTTGTTATCCTAATATTTTATACCTTCCATGTTTGTGGATATGGATTCTAGTGATTATTTTTCAGCCTTTCTAGTTTGATATGTGATACCTTCTATGTCTTTTTCATTGTGTATGCTCCATGTTCTCCTTTTTGTATGCCTTGTGTATGATTCATGTATGTGGATGTTCATGTTGCTATCCATTATGTACCTTCTTTCTATATGTCATATATGCTTTAGCAAGAAATTATGGATTGATAGGATCCCAAGTCTAGGGACCATCAAATCTCTCAGCTTGGATTAGTCATGTCTCTTCCATATTTAGATAGAAATACTTTGGCTCCTCTATACTTTCAGATGTGTATGGATATAATCTCATACCCTTGCTAAAGTGAGGGATAAATGTATCATTATAAATTATAAATTATATGTTGTACTTGAACTTCTATGAATGTGTTTGTCTTGGGATTGGAATTGTAATAGTGGTTACAACCCCTAGTGCCTATCCCTTTGTTGAGCCAAAAAAGGTTGTGCACTAGTTCCCAACACTGGTAGATACTCACATTGGCTCCAAATTTGAAAATTTAATGTTTTCTTCAATCCCATAATGGTTGTAATATTCATTGCATCCTCTCCCTAATTTTTTTTGGAAAATGTGTAAGGCACACATAAAGGTGACTCCCTTTTTCATTTTAAAACTCTAGTTGGATAACTATCAATTGTATCTATCCTGATAGAGAAATTCGTTTCAAGTAATCAAGTCCTATGAAGCATAGAAATCTAAATATTATTATCGAGCATATGAAGATCTCTTATTGAGAATCATTCATTGCTATTATTATTATCACAATCTCTAATATTTTGCATGACTCCATGAGAGTACTTCCACATTACCTTACATGAGATAGAAGAAAATGTTTTGTACATAAGGTAATCAATTTAGTTTGTGTTATTTATTTTACTTTACTCTTGAGGGAGCACATTATTGTTATTGTGGAGTTGGGAACAATTTAATATGGGGTTTGACTTAGGTGAGCCCTTATAAAATACAACATTTTCTCCCCTTTTGTGTGTGCATGAGAAATCATGAACCTTTCAAGTTGATATAGTAACACCAACAAATAGAGAAAATGGTGAGAAATATTTTTAGAATTTGTAGAGCCCAAAACCCTAGGACTATAGTGCCTAGTGCTAGTGCCCTCTTGAATTCGTCCCATTTTTGTAGGATAGTTGCTTAGTGTCCTATTGATTTGATTAGAAACACTAACATTTATATTTTATTTCTTCTGGACTACAACACCTACAACTTTTTCATGTCTAGTCAGCTCAAAGTTGCAATCACAAGCTCATCTTTGTATCTCCTTTCTAGATCTCCTACTTTCATCTAAACATCAATTATATGCTTCTGGTATTCAATAGATCTTGTTCAAGTTAGCCTATTTTATCCTAGTTCATTGCATCCATTCAATCAATCATAAATCACACATAGCCCTATTAGTAGATTAAATGTGAATTCATGGAAATTGGGATCTCCTTTGAGGATTGTAGTCAAACCCATTAACACGACTTCTAATGATTTGTAGTGAAAACATGACTTATAGTTAGCTCAATATAAATATAGAAAATCACTCTTAAGTTTACCTAAAATGTAATAACATAATAGGGACCCTAAGTAATTAATTATTGATGAATTAATTGCTAAGTTGATTACCTAATTACTCCAATAGCCCCTTGACTTAGGGAGAAGCTAAAACCCTAATTATGAATGCAAATATTGATGCATGTATCGGTTTCAAATACAAGGAAGTATAAAGTACCCATGTACAAATAAATGTAAAATCTCATAGCCAAAGAAAACATTAGAGAAAATCACATGGGAAAAAATCATCTTCAAAAGAGAGAAAAGTAAATAACTATACTAGTGAAAGAAGGATAGAAGAAGGATAGAATGTAAGACCACAAGGTCTACTTATTTTACACAAGTATAATAGATGCCACCATAATAGGAGAAAGAAAATTAGGATAAGAATCTCACCATAATGAAGTAGCTTCTATGCCAATGGTAAAAGTCTAAACATAGAACACAATTGACTTCTTGCAAGAAATATTTTTCCCTAGAAGGAAACATATCTTTTGGTGATTGGAGAATCAATCCCCATAAATTTGATGAATTAGGAATCTAGATCCAAATAGTGTGATCCTTTGAAAACTTCTCAAATGTTCTTATGTTAAAATGAAATAATTTCAATCAAAAAATCTATTAATACTAAGGTAGAACAACATCCAAAGATGATTAAATTGGTGAGATAACATAAATGATGTGGTTTTCAATAAAGAGGAGATGAATTTCCTCAAGAAAATTCTCCAAATTTACAATTTGAGACTCCACAAATGGGGATGAAATGTATGATACATTTAAATCACAAATATCCATCTCCAAAAGATGATTGATATCTTTCTGTACTAAATCAATTGGTCCAAAATATGTTGTGATCCCAAGATAATCAAGAACAATGGAAGATGGAGATTGGGTCTTGATGAGAGGAGTAGGAGCTAGGAGAAAAGCCTCAAATCCATTGGAATATAAAATACATGTGGTATACTTAATATCCTCTTAAGAGTCATCATCAAAGGGTATGAAATCTACATGTGCAAGGGGAATAAGAAATTATATAGTAGGATCCTTTATGAATGGAGAGATATGAGGGTCTCTATGGATGTCCCAAAGTCTAGCTCAAACTGTATGAGGGCAACCAATGTTTGATACAACACACATTGTGTCAAGATCAATACTAGAAGAAGTTAATATGTAAGAAAATTGAACTTACGCCAAGATGTGCATTAACAATCTCCTTTTTCATTCAATTAATTAGAAGAGGTCTAAATGGGTTTGACTGTAATCCTTAAGGGAGAACCAAACTAACTTAAATCCACATCTAATCAATTTAATGTGTGTGTGGTGTGTGTAATTAATTTAATGCATGCAATGAACTAGTTTAATGATGACAATATTGAACAAGTTTACTAGGATGCAAAAGATAGAAGACAAAAGTACAAAAGTGAAGAGTAGATATAAAGTGGAATGTAGAGAAAGATTTATAATACAAATTTGGAGTAGACTATGTTGAACAAGGAAACTAGGCACTTGGGTCATAAAGTAGTTAAATGTAAAATCCAATGTCAAAACTAATATCAAGAGATGACTACTAGCTATACTCATAATTTAGGACAAAATTAGGATGGCATTAGTGCCTAGCACTAGTGTCCAAGGTATTTTAACTATTTGAAATCCAAGACTAAGTGTCATAACCTTCTCTATCTATCCATATCTTTTAATTATCATCAATCATTAGATATGAACCTATACACACAAAAAAAATAGATAATGTTGTCTTGTATAGCGGCTTGCCTATGTGAAACATTGTTTTGGTGTTTCTACCTCCATAACAATGATGGTGATATTGTTAAATATTGTGTATTCCCTTAAGTGTAGAGGTAAATGAATTTAATGGTAATACTACAATTATAATTATTACATTAAATGTGAAGCCCTTACTTGAGTTCCACAAAAGATGTTGATGAAGTCAGGCTACAAGTGTTGTTGTCTAGCATAAAAATAATAACATGAAATGAAATTACTTCAATTGTAAATTGTTGGCATTATACACTCAGATGAGAAAGTAGATGTTGTCATTGATGGCAACAAGGTTCAACAAGGTTCAACCAGCAACAGATCAAACCTGCATTCCAGGACGACTTGACAATAGTATTGTTTATGCGAAATAATTTGTAATGTTACTTATAATTGTATGGCTGACATATTGTATTGTAAAGACTCATATATTTATGAGTTCTTGTAGGTCATTTGGTATGTAAGAGAAAGAAAATGTATGAGGGTGGTAATATGAGATAGGATAGAGATATGATAGCGAATAGAGGTATATGCATTTTGATGTGTTTATTTTGGAGTGAATAAGAAGCAGAGCAGAGCGAAGACTATTATGTGTAAGCAGAATCATTTGATAGCATACCGGCTAGGGTTTTTGGCAGAGAAAGATCCGGTATCAGACAAAGCATAACATAGAAATCATCCAACATTTTGATGCAAGATGTAAGAGTTCATTTTTGTGTTTACATCAGTGTGATGTTGTAGTCAATGAGACTCCACTTTTTGTGGAGAGTGAGCTCTAAGCAGTTGGCCTTCTTGCATGTGTAGGCCCCTTTTGTACTAAGTAATATTTATTCATATTGGCCAGTGAGTAAATATTGTGGGTCACAAATCCCACCGAGGCTTTTCACTTACCGGGTTTCCTCGCAAAAATATCTGTGTTATGGTGTGCATTGATGCTGATTCTTTTGTTTCTCTTTACTGCATTATTATTTGTTTACCGGTATATTAATTTCAGTTACAGAATTGCAAATAAGTTTAAATCTTTCATCTACCGGTCAGACACTGATTCACCCCCCCCTCTCAGTATCTTCGAGATTAACCAAGTATCTAACAATTATTATCAGAGCCTGTTCCTCTATTTGCAGAAGCCTAACAGCTTGAGGAAGATCTAAAACCGATACCGATGGAAAGTTTGAGACAACAGTTGGAAGCAGCTCTTGAAGATTTTGATGCAAAAAAATTAAAGAATATCAAACTGGAAGAAGAACTCAGATCTGCTCGAGAATTCATCAAATCACTTCAAGAAAACTTGGTCATAGGAAAGAATAAGGGAAAAGAATTGCATGTACAACTACAAAACCAAGATGATGAAGAAAAAGAAACTCTCAGAGATATTGTGGAGAAACTGAGACAAGAGAACAATAACATGAAGAATGAGATGCAAGATTTAACCATGACACTATGTAAGGATATTGAAGACAAAAAGAAGAATCGGGAAGATTTGGCTAGACGACTTAATGAAAGATCAAATGAATCTACAAGGCTTAGTTATGAAAATGATATGTTTAAAACAAAGTTGATTTAGATACAACATGACAAAGAGGAACTTATGAGACAAGTTAGCACTCTGAAAGGTGAGTTGGTCGCTGCAAATGAATACAAGGACAAATTCAAAAAGAGTTTAGACAAGCTTGATGATATGCTGAAAAGTCAAAAACCTGATGGAGAAACAGTTGGACTTGGATTTGAACATGGAGAAAGTTCTAGAACCGCAAACAATCATGATAACAGTAAACCAGTAAGGCAACCCAATGCTTATAAATTCAATGGCAAATGTTTTAATTGCAGCAAATTTGGTCATAGAGCAATTCAGTGTAGATATAGGAATAATCAAAATACAAACTCATCCACCAGTCAATGTTCCAAATGCAATAAACATGGTCATAACTCAAAAAATTATAGAATGAATGTAAAATGCTATTCTTGTGGTAGATTTGGACATCTATCTAATCAATGTAGAACTCAAACCGGGAAAGGTTATTGAAAAGCTATTCAAAGAAACAATGTAACCTGTTATGCATGCAACACAACTGGGCATAGTGCAAGATTTTGCAAAAGCAAGAATGTACCAACAAAAAATAGAGGATCTAATGACAAAGGCAAGGAAAAGGTGAATGAAATCAAGCAAGAATTCTCTAAACAATGGGTCAAGAAGAGAGATCAGAGAAATGATGAATCTGGATCTACACCGATAGAAAAGAGCAATCCTATACCGGTGGGAGATTCTTCATCTAACTAAGGAATAATCCTTAGGGGTAAGCCAACTAATTCAAGATCATGTATTTTACCCTCAGATGGTGGTAAGAAGTCATAATCCTTCTTTACCGGCACATATGTAGAGTTACAATGGAAATTCACTAACCGACGAAGCATTTAATGCGGTTGTCAGTTAACTTTTTGGTTATAAAGCATTGAAATTTCTCATTTTGATCACCAAGAATTCAAGTATTCGAAGAGCAAAAAAGTAGGGCACCGACATTCAAGAGGCGAAGCAACAAATATTTTCAGGGCATCCAAGGTTCTCACTTAAAAGGTATTTATTTTACGACATGACTTCTTCATCTTTCGTTCCTAAATTCATTGCAAACCCTACTGTTATGGAAAATATCAAACGTCATAGACTAGTCTTTAAGATAATCCCTAAGATTGCTAAGATGGATGACTCTATTGGATCTTTTTCAAAAATTCCGAAGGGAGTTGCATTTGCAGAAGATCCTAGAGCATACATTCACTATAATATAGAAAATTTAGGGTTTGAGGATATAAAGAACATGTTTATGAATGCCATCACAAACAAACAAGGTATAATCAAACCTAAAAATAAGATTGTGGAAGATTTAGGGTTCATAGACATCCTTCATATGCCTGAATTCGAAGATGAAACTATCTAATATGTTCTTAGTAGAGTTCACGATGAATTCTTATGGCTAGACTCAGTTTATAAAATCACTAAGGAAGCAATTAGGGTTGTTATAGGTTCACCCTCTACTGGCACAAGGCCTGAGAAGAAGAAGAAAATTCCAAAAAAAGAGGTTATGAACTTAACCGGTGCTAAATCTAATAATAGATCACTCAGGGTTAGCGACATAACTGATAATAATGTTAAATATGCCAGTATGGTTATTGGATATAAGCTTGCACGTACAAATAGGATGAATTATGTTTCCAGTCTATGCATTCACAATGCTTATGAGATGATAAAGAACAATGCTAAAATTGACATTTGTGAGTGGTTGAAAGATGAACTGATAGAAAATTTGGACAAAATAAAAAGTGACAAAAAGGGAAACTTCAAGCTTGGGAATTTACTTGTATGTTTAATGTTATACATCTCAAAGGAGATCCCCGGTATAGGCCACAAAGACTTTGCCTATGATATTTCTGTTGGAAAACAGATTAAGGAGGCAATTACCGGCATGGGTTCAGAAGGTAACAAGCAAGTAGAGGAATATTTCAAAAACTTTCAAGCTAAAATGAAACAAAGGGAAAGAATCCCTTAGAATATTGTTGATAAATATGACAAACATATATGATTTGTTGTTAAGAGAGATGAAATATGGATGGATGCAGTTAAACCTAGAACTGTCTGGATAACTGAGATGGGATATGAAGCCGACTCAAACATTTTGGAATCTTATGCCAAGATACTTCTAGATGCACCACCGAAGCCTAGTGGAAAGATCTTTGGCACTGCAGAAACCATAGAAAAAGATGTTGATATTCAGAAACAAAGGAAGAAAAGAGATAAAATACTGAAAGATGCTTCGAAGTTTGTTGAAGTTGTTACAAAGGGATTGTTGAAACTTGATCTGATGAGTGGTGTTGTTGTAGAAGTAAGAAAATCTGAACAACCAATAACACATGTTTCCCCTGTTGTTACCTCATCCGACTCTGATAGTGACAAGGCTGCAAAATTTAAAAGGGTGGATAGGAAGAAGAGAAAATCCTCACCGACACCTACTCCATCACCTAAGAAGACAAGGACACTTAGAAAGAAAGAACAGGTTGTGCGAGAGCCTAGCAGTCTAAAGAAGAAGGTTACACAGAAGGAACCGGAACAAAAGGTATCTGATACTCTTTCCCCAGAAGAGCTTGTTCATGAAATAACCCAGGATGGAAATCTCAGTAATGTTAGTAAGTTTTATCATTCTTTTAAAGATTCAGATAAAGACACTATTGAAGAGAGCATAATTTTGTACTTGGATTTATATAAGAAATTTCTTATTGAAGTCATTGATGTTCTCCCTAATGACTTATATCTGAGACTTGAAGCTAAAAGAATGTCTATTATGGAATTGGATAAGAAATTGAAGGTTGAAGCACTATTGGCTGTTCATCTAGTTAAATCTAAACAAGAAATTGATGAATTGAGATATGAAGCTAACAAAACTATTTTTGCAAGTGGTCACCAACAAGTAAGCCTCATGGCCGGTAGATTAAAGGAAATAGAAGATGAGACAACAGATAAATGGGATATTTTCTTTTGTGGAGAAAGAGAAAATAGAAGAAAAAGCAAGACAAAAGGTTGACAAATATTTTGCTAAGGTATATCAGAAAGGAGATAAAGGAAAGAATAAGGTTGGCAGTGTACCTGACTTCACAATAAAAGATAACTTATCACCACCGGCTCAGGACACCCTATCGGTAGTAGCACAGACACCGGTAGAAGTACAAAATCAGCCCGAAGAAAAGATATCAGAGGAAGTAAAAATAGATGATGTCGATCCCAAGTCAAACATTCTATTTACAATGAATGTTGACACTTAGTACATCAATATTGTAATGGATAATACCTCTATTTCAGAAATTTTTGAGGAGAACAAATCTGAATCTGTAAATGTTGAGATCTCTGACTCACCGGTCAAGGTAGTTGACACTCAACAGAATGTTGAGATACCAGCAGAAAAAGAACAAGAACAAATAGCATCTAAACCGAGAGAGAATAAGAGTGAGAATGAGGATAAGGAAGTGTTTAAGGTAGTTGAATAGATAACAGGAGAAGAGAAGAAACTAAATGCAGAACCTAGCACTTCTCCCAGTACTTCCACTATGGATTTCAGAGCAACAACTGTTACAGTACTTTTGGATTCTATAAAGAAAATAACTGAGTGTAATGCCTTAGCATTCAAGTCTATAGATGACTCTCTATCAATTTTATAGATGATTGCATTGGAGTGTAAGGTAGGTCACATTGTTGTCTCAATAAGTAAATTGGACACATTGTCTAAATTCATTTCTACTAACATTCAGACATTAGACAAAATAAATGAGGAGGCTATTCAAGAAAGAGTTAATAAAGAAAAGGAATAATTCTTTGGTAAAACCATAAAGGATTGTACTCAACAGATTGATTCATTGCTACCGGCATTGAATTCCACTATTTTAGAATATAAGGAATTATACCAAGAAACTTGCAAACCTCATCATTTAACTGAATATATTGATTATCAAATTAGGAAAACTCATAAGGAGATTGATGATATTGCAGATAACATAATTGGTTCTTCAGAACTAACATCATTCTTAGATCAAGAAATGGCTATTTATGAAGAAAAGATTGCAAATCTGGAAAAAGAAAAGGCTAGATTGAAAATCAAAACCTGGGAGTTGAAGAATAAACTTGGTCCAAGATTGGACAATCTAATCAATCACCAAAATGAACTATCCAAGGCAACAATTGAAGGAGAAAGATCACCGGAACAACAAATGCACTATCTTACCGAGATGATCAGGAAGACTGAAGCAATAATTACCGATAGCACAAAGTTCCTGCAGGGTCTTAACTTAGTTCTTGCAGATATTTTTTAGATTGTACATAACATACTTCAGGTATCTAGGTAATTTTTGAGTTTTTGATACTTTTGACATCCTTTGTCATTGATGTCAAAGATGGGATGGTATAGTGATAAAAATGTACAGAGTAAGGCATGGTGAAAAGTGAAAAGAAGGAGATCATTTGCTCAAGGGGAGCACTCTCAGTTTTTGGTTTTTGATTTTTCTCATGAGTGTTACCATCAATGCCAAAGAGGGAGATTGTTGGCATTATACACTCAGATGAGAAAGGTAGATGTTGTCATTGATGGCAACAAGGTTCAACAAGGTTCAACTAGAAATAGACTTCACCTATGGGCACCGACAGATACAACAAGGTTAATTCACACCGACAACATATCATACCTGCATTCCAGGCCGACTTGACAATAGTATTGTTTATGTGAAATAATTTGTAATGTAAATTATAATTGTATGGCCGACATATTGTATTATAAAGACTCATATATTTATGAGTTCTTGTAGGTCATTTGGTATGTAAGAAAAAGAAAATGTATGAAAGTGGTAATATGAGATAGGATAGAGATATGATAGCGAATAGTGGTATATGCATTTTAATGTGTTTATTTTGGAGCGAATAAGAAGCAGAGTAGAGTGAAGACTATTTTGTGTAAGCAGAATCATTTGACAACATACGGTCTAGGGTTTTTGGCAGAGGTAGAATCGGTATCAAATAGTGCATAACAAAGAACTCATCCAACATTTTGATGCAAGCTGTAAGATTTTATTTTTTTGTTTACATCAGTGTGTTGTTGTAGTCAGTGAGCCTCCACTTTTTGTTGAGCCTTGAGCTCTAGGCAGTTGGCCTTCCTACATGTGCAGGCTCGTTTTGTACTAAGTATTATTTATTCATATTGGCCAGTGAGTAAATATTGTGCGTCACAAATCCCACTGAGGTTTTTCCCTCACCAGGTTTCCTCACCAAAATATCTGTGTTATGGTGTGCATTGATGCTGACTCTTTTGTTTCTCTTTACTGCATTATTATTTGTTTACCGGTATATTAATTTTAGTTATAGAATTGCAAATAAGTTTAAATCTTTCATCTACCGGCCAGACACTGATTCACCTCCCCCTCTTAGTGTCTTTGGGATTAACCAAGTATCTAATATAAATAACACCATGCTTGATAGTATCCTCAAATTTCTCAGTACTTTGAAGATCCTAATTTCTTTATAGGATTCATCACTATAATTCTCATTATGAATTGTTGGTTCATCTTAGGATTTCAGATGGGGGAGGAAGTCGCCTGTCTATGTGACTTACACCTTTTTATCAACAGTTACCTACAAGAGGTTGGCAATAAGAACATGACTATTAAGGGCTCAAAGCTAGCATGTTCAAAAATTTAAATTTAAAGAGATATTGTGAGGAGACTAGCACTAGGAACAAGTGTCCAATCCTTTTTGGTTTCTCAAAGGTTTATGCACTAGGGTTGAGACCAATATTTTTGAGCTAGACCTAGCATGAGCTTTTTCACATAGGATCACACACAACCACAAAAATGGGTGCTAAACGTAACTTGAAATTGTAAAGGATCTACAATATATGATGTTACATTTATCCCCACCTTAGCAGGTGTGTCAAGTTATGCCCATGCACAAGGTAATATATAGAGCATTTGAGGCTGAGGAACTTATCAAACATGAACAATATGAAGTACACATAAAGTAGACATGAATTTTAAACACACAAAGCACAAAGATTGCACACATGACACATAGGAGCCACATAAGATACTACAAGGCATGAAGAAAACACATAAAATAATACAAAGAAAAATCATAATAGTAAACAAAACAAATATTCTAAGTTAGCAAGGTAAGGAGGCCTTAGTATGAAAAGTTGTCCCAATACGAAGCCTCTTTCCTAAAATATAGCAAATAGAATAGAATAATCTTAAACAAGACATAAAACACTACACATATTAGAACACATTTTTAGGAGCTCCAAGAAACATAATGCAAGAATATATATACAAGCAAATGATGGCTACATGACTTTGGCTCTAACTTTCTCTATCACTATGGGGACCATAGACATTATAAAATCCTCCATAGACCCATTATCAATTGTGTTCTTCTAGATCGCCAAGGATGCAAAAACCTATTTATGAATTCCAACAACTAGCAATTTGTTATATGTTGGGTGATCCATAAACTATCAAAGTGATCAAAATTTATCAAGTTGCATTATGTAAGGCACTCAAGATGATTCATATAAATGTTGTTGGCTAGCAAGTTGTGTATGGTGATTTTCCTTATTTATCTAAGTTAACAAAAGAGAAAAGAAATGTAGCCCTCAAGCACTAAGCGCTTGGGTGCCCATGTAACCAATGGTCCAACTAGAGGGAAAATGTGTTTATCATTGTCGATGATGGCTACTTGGTAGTGGGTGAATAATGAAATGAATAGCATTTGGCAAGAGCTAAATTCATTTGTTTGTGGTGACACTTGGTAATTTGCACAAACTATTGGTAGCTTAAACTCATGGAACTTTAAGCCCCTCTCCTAGGTGGTGAGCACTTTTAATGTTATCATTTAAAAGTGTAATCATTAAGCGCTTGTACATTTAAAACATAAACTTTTTTATTTTTGAAAAATAAAAATATTTAATATATACCTATTCTTGAGAGGTCGGATGGCCTCCTAAAAAACTTATTTTCTTCAAAATTTCTTAAACCCAAATTTGGACCAAGCTATAGTGAAAAGGGTGTCTTTACAGTCTCCAAAATGCATTGGCAAGGCCCATTTAATTAAAAAAAAGTTCTCTATACTTAAAAAGTCTACAGGGAAAAGAAGGATTCTTTAAAATCTGAGCTGAAAATATAGGTTCTTGGGAGAAATGAAAGGGAGGTTAGCCCCGAAATCGAAAATTCCATAACCTTAGCGAGTAGTTTTTACAATTATGGCGACTGCAAATCACCACAAAATTTTGGAAATGGGTTCACCGGCACAGATGAGTCAGCTTTCTCTGGTCGCTCTAGTTGTACTGAATTTTAATTGACAGGCTGTGTTAGAGTCTGACGAAGCGTGCGTTTCATCGTATCTCAATGTCCCTACTTCGATATGGGTTTTAATATCTTTTGTTCCTCCACATTAACTATACTGTCGGTATACAGCAGAGTCTTGGATCTATTGGACAATACCTTTTTTGACGCAATTATTTGTGTGGACGACCCTCCATGATTTATATCAAAAGTTTTGTTCCGTCCAAGATTTGGACAAACCTTTAATTGAACTATTTGAAGTGAGAACCAATTGATTTTAAGCCTTAATATAATTTATTGACTTATATTTCTAGTGTGTATGTATTTATTTTTTAGTGCTAATTATATTTAGGAGAGAGGTGTTAGTAGTTGTGACGAGCTAATTTTATATAACCGTTGCATGCAATATCATAGGAGCTCTGTTTTTAAGAAATGTGAACCAATCTTTTGTTATCTACAACTAAGGTTTGGAGGTGTCACTCATCATGCAAATACATCTACTAGAAGTGTCTAAAATTTGACTTTTTACTGATTTCATCAAAACTTAATCAGCGTACCCCAAATAGTTGAACAAAAAAATATCATTTCTTGTTAATAGAGTATCATCTTATTATTTAAAATATAACTTATATTTATCACAAATGGAACAATAGTTGAACGTGAAAACTTTTTGACAATCCTTCACATTTCATGGGAAAATACAAGCTAATTATTCTACTAACTTTTTATATATGTCATAAGACAAACTATTACTATGAAATATTTCAATTAATATGCATTGCTACTCCCATAATGTTATACAAAAGAATAACATTTTTTCACTATGACAAAAATATTTGTTTAAATAAACATCTTATTTTATTAAATGAACATATAATTTTTCATATGACATACTTGTAAATGGATAGTTATGATATTGTATTTGTAACAAAAAATTACTTATTTCACTTGTTAATGAATCTAATGTGCTTTTTTATATAACATTTAGAGGTTCTCGTGTGTTCAAGAATGGGTCCATCTTGTACACCATTTGATTATTTTGTGATTTACATGTGGACTATGTATTGACAATATATAGTATAAATATGTGGCAAGACTAAATATTATAAGCATGAGTGTTACACTAACAATTAGCCCATGTACAACTATTGTCCCCTCTCCCCAAGGTCATAGTCAAAAGGGTGAAGCATCATGACTTTTTTTGGAGGTACCCCATTCCATTACCACTCCAAGTCAAGCATGCTTGATCATGAGGTTTCCTAGAAGATCAAAGTTCAAATGGAGTAATGAATCAAGTGGGTTTGATATTGGTATAACTCCATGGTTAATTGCACAAAGGTTTGATATTAATGCTTAATGGTTTTAATCTTGTTGTCGACCTCTCTTAGAAAGTTTTAAAAAGGGTCTAAGACACGTATAAATGCACCAACCACTTTGTCACTTTGAAAGTATATCTACCTATCAATCCTAATCTAGGAATAAAATTCAAGTAATCAAGGCCTATCAAGTAGAAAATTCTAAAGTTTATGATCAAGTATACTAAGATCTATTATTAAGAATAATTCATTGTTTTTTATTACGTATGTAGGGATTAAAGGGCCCTGGCCCATTATAGAGAAACTTACAAAAGAGGTTTTTATAAGGAACCCAAAATCTGTAGGGTTTTTCAAAAGGCTCCCCAAACCTTCGAGGGCTTAAGCATGGCGCCCAAAACTACATTTCGAAAAACTATATGAAAAAATAGAAAAAAAATGGTGACCAGCCATCTAACAAAGAAGTTCCTATTCTGTATTTAACTATATTTTAATTTTTGAATTTTTTTTTTCATATGTACCTATTCTTGAAAGGTCGAATGACCTCATAAGAATCTTATTTTCTTTAAAATTTCTTAAAACCAAGTTTGAACAAATTTATAGTAAAAAATGTCTCTTTTTAGCCTCCAAAATGCCTTCGCAAGGCCCATTTAAGCAAAAAGTTTCCCATACTTTTTTTTGTGTGCAGGGAAAAGAAGGATTCTTTAAAATCTGAGCTGAAAATATACTTTGTTAGGAGAAATCAAATCGAGGTAAGCCCCGAAATCTCAAATTCGATAACCCTAGCGAGTAGTTGTTACAATTATGGCGACTGCAAATCACCATAAAACTTTGGAAATGGGAATTCCATATTCACTTTGGTCGCTCTTGTTGTACTGAATTTTCATTGCCAGGCTGTGTTCCAGTCTGACGAAGCGTGCGTTTCATCGTATATATCTCGATGTCCCTACTTCGACATGGGTTTTAATATCTTTTGTTCCTCCACATTAATTCTCTGTCGGTATACGGCTGATTCTTGTATCCATTGTGAATGCCATTATTGGCGCAATTATTTCTGTGTACCCACCATGATTTATATCAAAAGTTTAGTTCCGTCCAAGATTTGAACAAACCTTTAATTGAACTATTTGAAGTGAGAACCAATTGATTTTAAGCCTTAATATTACACGCCTTGCAAACAATTTGTACTTACAAACGGTGGCAATTTTCCCGCCGCATTGAAAAAAGAAAACACCAAATTTTCAGAATGGCCCCATTCCAGCTCGGAATCGAATGAGCGTTACTAAAAAACAATTGAATGGTGGATCTAAGTCAGTTGCGTCATGGCGTAGTCTTTGAACATTTGAATGCGTCTCAGTCGGAATGAGGTCTGCAGCTACGACTAGAGCAAAATGAAAAAATAATGGAAGATAAGACAGACTATTTATATGAAATGTTCCAATGAATATGTATTGCTACTCCCACAGTTGTACACATAAGAGTAACATTTTTTACTATGGTAAAATTATTTGTTTAAATGAACATTTTATTTTATTAAATGAGCGTATAATTTTTTATATGACATACTTGTAAGTGGATAGTTGTGATATTTTATTTGAGACAAAATATTACTTATTTCACTTGTTAATGAATCTATTTATGCTCTTTTATATATAACATTTAGAGGTTCTCATGTATTCAAGTATGAATCCATCTTGAAGAACATGTTATGATTATTTTCTGATTCACATGTGGACTATATATCTACAATATGTAGTATAAATATGTGGCAAGACTGAATATTTATAAGTAGAAGTGCTATAACAACAATTAGACGATGTAAAACTATTGTCCCCTCTCCATAGGTCATATTGAAACGGATGAAGTATCATGACTTTTTTAGAGGTCCCTCATTCCATTACCACTCCTAGTCAAACATTCTTGACTATGAGGTTTCCCAGAGATCAAGTTTAAACATAGTAACAAATCAAGTGGGTTTGATATTGGTAGAATTCCAAGATTAATTGCACAAAGGTTTAATATAAATGCTTAATTGTTATAATCTTCTTGTTGACCTCTCTTAAAAAGTTTAAGAAAGGGTGTAAGACATGTATAAATGCACAAATCCATTTTTGATTTTGAAAGTATATCTAGGTAACCATTAATTCTTTCTTATCCTAATATAGGAATAAAATTCAATTAATCAAGGTCTATCAAGTAGAAAAATATAAAGGTTATCATTAAGCACACTGATGTTTTAGAGGACATTGAATGAGAGAAAGTTAACATCAGCTCACTTGAGATCGAAGAAGAGTTTTGTGCCTAAGATAATCATTTCAATTTATGTAATTAATTTTCTTTTCTCTCCATAGAGTACTCAATTGTTATCATTCATCATTGCTATTGTGGAGGTGGGAACACCAACACGGGGTTTGACTTAGGCTAGCCCCTATACAACACAACATTTTTCCAACTTTCTTGTGTGTAGGTTTTGAGATTGTGACAAGGACTCTAACAAATAGAGAAGATAGTGATGAAAAGTTTAAGATTTTTCATAGCCAAAAACTATAGGACTATAGCATCCAATGCTAGTGGCCTTTTAGTTTTGCCTTAGGTTTTGAGGATATTTGTTTAGTGACCTCTTGATCTAGTTTTTGAAACAAACCTCACATTTCTACTTTTAGACTAGACAGTACCCAAAACCCTTGTCCTACCTAGTTAGCTCCATATTGAAATCATGGGTTCCTCTTTGTTTCTCTTTTCTAGATATGCTACTTGCATATGTACTTAAATTTTGATATTTATGAAATCTATCAATCTTGTTCAAGATAGACTCATTTAGCCTCATTTATTGCAAGCATTCAATCAATCATTAATTACATACACCCACACATAATAGATTAGGTATGGATTTAGAACACTGTGGCTCTCGCTTGAGGAGTATAACCAAACCCATTCATACATCTTCTAATGATATGTAGTAAGGAAATAATCAATGCAATATTAATACACATGTTATTCTAAGATCACATTTACACCATTTCTTTTAGGTGAACTTGAATTTTTTCTTACACTTGCAATCATTATTATTTTTATTACACATTGTTGTACTTAATTAATTGGTTAATTAATTACATGTTTTCTTTTAGCATCTTATTTATAATTTGTAAAACCATTGTGTTTATTTTAGAAAAGACAAGTTTAAAGCAATTTCTTTTGAAATTTCATCTACATATCCATCTTGTCATCACTTTCTTCTATTCTTATTTTGTCGAGGATAATATGTACTTTTTGTAATTTATAAGTACTTACAATTTTTTTGACTTGATACTTTGAATCTGAAATTCATGGTAGGAGAAGTTACCAAATAATGACCTCTTGTGCTTTGACTAACTCTAGTATTGAGAATACATTTTTAATAGCTTTGCTTCAAGAAATTCAAGAATACAAGCTTATTTTGAAACAAATCCTACCTTTCTAATGATATCTAAGTCATAATCACTTAATGATCTCCTAGAGACAAACCATTGTATGTTATAGGTTCCCAAAACTCAAATTCAAAAGTTAGAAAATGAGTTGGCCAGGTTTTAAAATTTATTTAGCTCAAAACCTATGATCAAGGAGGCTACCCTTCTTTGGGGATGACTCCACAATGCAATGGTTAGTTGCAAGCCTCCTATTGGAGCTCAAAATTGCAGGTTGCCAAACCCTAAAAGTATGCCAAGCCTTATGCTCAAGTTCAACAATCAATTTTAGCCAATGAATGGAATGAACCAATATGGTTACTATTCCGTGCACTTATGGCTCTACTAAACCAAGACGAGTGTACCTTCTCTGTGATTGGCTAGGTTATCAAATTGCAATATCTTTGATTACTTCTTTGATTTATTTTGAATTGGCATGAAGGTTCCAGATAACTGCATCTAATCTAAACCCTACTTCTACCCCTACTCCTACAACATGAAACTGAAAAGTGAAAGTAGTTTAATTGTTTTGATATGAGATATGATCAGTGCCTTCTATCCATTGGGAAATAGAATTAATCTTTTGCCTCTTCAATGGTTCTATATCACTCTTTTAGACAATTTTTACATCCACACCTTGCATGAATTTGTCAATTGTTTGAATCCTTATACATCAAATGATTTTATCCTGTAAATTGGAAAATTGAACCCTAGTGACTCCCCACCTAGGAGAGAGAAAGGAAGACACTAGGATGATTTTCACTAGGAAGAATTTTACATTCAAAAGAGGGGCTTGAATCCACTAGATCCAAATCCAAGGGAGGCAAGGATGTGAATTCCAAGTGGATTCCAAGGATTGAAGTGTGTTTTACCCTCTTTTGTAAATAGGAAAGTTGACTTGTTGACTATGTGGAACAAACAGAGAAATTGAGTGAAATGAGGAGCTACCGGTTCAGGATCGCGTTGTAACTTTGGATGTGAGATAATTAGACTGATACGGATCTGCCCTGCGAATTTGGAGAAAAGTCATCGGGACATGGTTCTCCACAAAATCTGTGAAACGTAAAGGGTTCTTCCGTCTCTGCAAATGAAGCCCAAATTTGCAATTACAGTTGCGCACCTGCAACCTACACACATAAAAGAGGGGAAAAAGGGTTGTGGATAGGGGTTTGCCTGACTCAAACCCCAATTGAGGAATCAACCTTGAAAGAAAGTAATTGCAAATGCTGAAATATAAATAATAGAATTGTATACCTTGTAGATCTGCAATTTGTTGATGATGATTGCTTTGCTTTTTGAATGTAATCACAAGTGTTGCATCAAATGGCATGTAACATGACAAAACCCTAACACACACACATGCTTGCAAATGAATGTTGTAATATTTCTCTAATGGATGAATGAAGAAGACTTGAACGCTTGAATGCTTGATGATGTATATTTTCACCTATTCTTGCTTATGATTTTCTTCTCTTATGCAAATGAGAAAACCAACTCCCTTTTATACATGCCTAGAGGATTAATTTTCATTCACCGAAGGCTGACAAAGAGGAGCGCAAACCCCAAAAATTAAATTATGCATAGGGGACCGAGCATACTCATCTTAGGGCCACCCTAAGAGGTGGGGGCAGGGGCACCATGCCCCTGTCCTGCCCTATTTTAGGGCTCGGACATGTCCTAGAGGCAGGAACAGATCCTGAGCAAGGAAGATCCCAAGGGTAAAAGTGCAAAAAGGGGTCTTGGTTAGGAAGGAGGATGTTGTTGCCAAGGTGAGGACATCAAATGTGGTTAAAATTGCTAGGGTCACAATTTTATGACACTACATATCCTTATTACTATGACTTGTCAACATGAATTTAATCCCTCCTTGAGAGAACAAAGCCAACAAATCATACAGAGATAGTAAAACCTCTTTGATCACTTTGAAATACCCTTATACTCAAATTAATATAATAAGGAAAAACATGATTTATAGGAGCTCTCAAACAACCTTAGCTACTTTAGCCAATATAATAGGTGAAACCAAATCTAAAAAGCATTCAATTTTATTGTGTGCACAATATCAGGAAGAAAATAAATATTTACAAAAATATGAATAGTTACTTTTGATGATTCCCCCTATATCCAATCTATGGTTTCCCTTTTATAGATACAAGGGATCCCCTCAGGATGGTTACAACTTTTGGTAACTAAATGAAAAACTGATTAACTATCTCCTAAACTAATTCATTTTGTGCCAATCAACAACTATGGTATTGATCTATTATGTCAAATAGTTCATATACGTCTCCTATGTTGTCTCACTCATGAGACCACCTTTCTTGAGAGGTTCAGGTACATCATTAATATTTCTTCATTTCTTAAAGACATTTTATTAAACAGTTCACTGCTATGTCATAAGTATTTACAATTGTTTTACATGTCTCTTCGAGGTATTTTGTCATATTATCCATGTCTGCATATTTTTCATACTTGTGTTCCAAGATATATTTCTTTGAAGCATTTTGTCAAATATTTTACTTACTCCCTCCATGCTTTCGTATTATATATATATATCCCTTCTTTTAACTTCGATGAATGCTTATATACTGCTTATAGACTCCCACCATGGGCAAGCAAAGAAGGTGTTGGCAAAAGGTTGAGATATTCAGCATTTGACCTGTCATGTCGTGATGAATGTCTATATCATCCACGAGCTTCTCTTTGTATTCTTGGTGTTTTCGATGCGAGATACCCTTTCAGTGAAACCCTTCTTTCTTTTGTTCGACACTCACTGTTATATCGAGTTCAAAACTTTGGTGTGACCTTAATATGTTTCTTCGACACCACTGCTTTTGGTGAGACCATTCTTTGGCAAGACTCGATTCATTTTTGTTACTTTCATCGTCATACCGACATTGACATTTCGGTAAGACATAAAACATATCTCCTCGACAAATCAGTTCTCGGTAAGACTTTGCTTTTCGACAGGATCTATTTTGGCTTTAGAAGACCTTTGGTATCACATGGAAATTTTTGTCTTCGGTGAGACGTAAGAGATATCTCCTCGATAAACCCTTTTTCGGCATGGTTCCTCATTTCGATAAGATCTCCTATGGCCATGGTGAGTGGAATGCTTCTGCGAAATTGATAAAGAACATTATTCTGAATGTATTCCATGAATTAAACTCTATCTCCATTATTGCCAGGGAACGTTGGCAAAATTCTTGGATATTGGCTCCATATAGTCATACACATCTGCATGAGTGTTGTCAAAAACCTCTTTCGACATCCCATGCTTTAATGGGTGCCCATGCTCTGTTTCATGATGTCGATAAAGGTTGTGGTATCAACTTTATGCCAGTCAATTGTGTCTTCTGAGAAAGGCCTTTATGACTCGTATCTGCTCATTCGCACTATGCAGTCTCGAAAGTGGGTCCATTTATCCATGCAAGTGATCACAGGTTTTTTCACCTTCCGTTTCGGTGTAGGTTAAAGTTTTGATGAAACATTCCTATGCTTTGGAGATGAGCTAGGTTTCATTGATATTTCTTTTTTTTGATGTAACTAGCCTTGCACCGAGACCCCTCAGCATGTTGTATCGAGCAAGCTTATTGTCTTGCCGATCAAATGAAAAACCCATCGATGAGAGGTAGCATTTCGGTGAGACTATTTTTTCCCTTGTTAGATACTTGATGTTACATCGATGAGCTTAATTGCCACACAAAATTAAATGTGTGGGCCACCATTTGAATTTGTAATGTTCTATTTGTCACTTATATAAACCATTTTAATGGTTTTTTATTTTATCTATATATAACTCTTTCTCAATATCGCCAATAATAATGAATTTAAATAATTTTGGATTGGTTTAAATGGCCCTTTATCTGATTTTGACTTATTATCTTTCTTGAATTTGGGAATATATGCATATAACCATTGTATCTTTATTGATTTAAATATTAAAAATCCAGATTTGAAACCAATATTTTCTTTGCATGCCATGATACTCATCAGTGCTTCTATAACATATGTCGGTCCCCTTTTGAAACTATATGCCGGTCTCTACCCTTATGGTAGCCGCATTTACCCCACATATAGTGTAAAAATTTGAAATACCAAGCTCCATTTGAATTTAAAATTATAATGGTATTCATCTTTGTGTATGAACATGACTTCACAGTGGATGCAATTTTAGGGTTTTTACCATATTTTTCACCTTTAGGAAACCTTAAATTTTGTAAAATTTTAATGTTCCAACACCTCCTACATGGGATGTCTTGGGTTCAAGTCTACTCGATTGGTTCTTAGCTCCAGGGAAAAGATAAAATTACCGCTTTGGCTGTGACTTATCAAAAAAAAAGGAGGCTACCCTTTTTCTAGAGAATCCAAGGAGATTGTTAATCCATGATTCATATGGTTTCAAAATTCTACATAACCTAACACAAATAGTGAATACAAACATTATATCACCAATTAGTCACATATAAATGATCAACAATGCGTCTCTTCAAAACCAAATAGGGACACAAATGTCAATAGCAATGCTGACATCTGCTATTCTAACTTTCACTTCTAATTGTATCACCACTATTGCATAGTCAACTAATAGTGATCACACTAGTTTTAGGGTTATATAAAGAATCCTATAAATCAATATAGCTTTGTCCCACCCTCTTCTACCCTTTTATTTACTTCTCATAACACCCATATATTAGTTTTAGAGCACATTGTTTGCCAATCACATCCATCATTCACTTCTCAAAACACAAATCACCATATAGTTAGCTCTATTCCATCACATTCTACCACTTCAGCTACTAATCAAATCATAAACCAACTTTTTTTAAAGTCACATTCTTAGAACTATAATTAGCTAGTTTGAACCAAAGTTGATCTCAACATAATCATTCATTATGTTGTGCACTTGTAACTTACATTGTCATATATCATTTTGAAAAATCTCATACTAACAAACATTGAGATACCTTTTTTAAGAAGTATAATTCGAAAGCATTTCCTAATAGGAATGTGTCAATCGTTACCACATGATATGTATAGATTCAATATTTTAAGATGATCTTCTTCAAAAGATCATATCTAGCTCACTAAAAGAAATGAACTTGGACTGGTTTTGTTATTTTCCTAATAATTAAATTCACTCATTTTCACAACTTGTCAATTAGTTTATTCAACATTTTAAAGCTAACATTAGACCTTAAGTCTCCTTGAATAATTTAGTATTTTGCAAGAAAAGGTGAAGGAGAAAGTGATTTATTTTATAGAGCATTATCAAACACATTTCTCTCAAATATCATAGCTCTTTTAGATGTTGATGTAAAATAATTTTTCATTGCAAATTTGTAGCCACACATCTGCAATAAGATAATTTAGATGAAATATCCTTCATTTAAATACTTAAGTTGAACTCTCCATAATTACCAATTATTGGTTACCCAGTATGAAGGCTCTTCCTCATCAACTTTTATTAGTAAATTAGAGATTTTTGTACCTAATTTTTGATTATTTAAAACTAAATGCAATAAGCTCATTAAAATTAATCCATCTTCTAATCACATTCATTTTCAAGCTAACACTGTAGCACCTTCTATTGCACGCCCTCTCCTCCTAGAATAAGGACTCGATAGTTTTTCCAACTTTTTTTATTCTTTTATATGTTATGCTATAATTTCTTAATAATAACTAATGTAGCTTCCCCCTATCCATCTTGTAGATACCTTGAAATATTTACTTCCTTCTTTTAACCCAAAGTCCTTTTTTAAATATCATCATTCTCCTAGATCTTATATCAAATGATGTATGCATCTTAAACATAAAGTTCAAGACCTCATTTACTCTAACTTCATTCAGTGGTTGGTGTAAATTAAAAAGGGAATAAAGTTGTAGCTCCTGAAAAAACATAACTTGAATATTTTTATCAACCCTTTACTATCCCATTCAACCAACCTTGTAGAACCTTCCATAGATAGTACATGTACTAGTGGTGATATTCAAGATGATTCTCTTATGAATCTAAATAATTTGATAGATTCTAATCCTCACCAAGGGAAACCCAAACCTAACATAATCTTTATCTATATTGATACTTCTACTCACGTACTTGATAGACCTTTGTACATTATTAATAGAATTATTGATAAACCCACATAGGGAGTACTCATTGATCTTGTTTGCATGGTGAAATTTATCATAGAAGAGTTCCTATATGTGCATGAATTGCACCAAGAAGCATATGGGAAATTATATTTATTGGTTATAATACATGATGGTTCCACTCATCCTACCCTTGGTACCATATCCCTTCATGTCCAATCCAAAACCAAAATCCTAGATGTACCCTTTACCATAATTCCAACCTTGAACCAATTTTGTGTGAATTTGGGTCACCCATGGCTCACTTCTATGACAACACTCCCTTTTATAATTCATAAGTGTTCAAAGTTTCTAACTAAAGGTAAAGAGTACATTGCTCACATGATAGTGGATTTTAACCCTCATCTCATCATGGAGACTTGAATTGATTATATTTGGCCTTATCTGACTAAACCTACCAAGCATCGCAAGGAAAATTCCTATTTTTATACTACTATAAATTCAAAGCTAGTAATATTTCCAAATTTCTTGCCTGTATTTCCTTCAGTCCCACTCTGACTACCACCCCTAAGGATCCTCCATCTTCTATGGCTATTTTAGTATTTCATCCCATCCCATAAGTAGTTAATGAAACGCAATGTGAAGCAAGGGTCCTTCCACATGTCCCTAAAAGCCTAGTGTTTATGGTGTAGTTCCACCTCTACCACCCAATGTAGGAACACAAGGCAAATTCTTAATGTAACCTAGACCTCCTCCTTACACTATAAATATTTCTTTTGTTCCTCCTATTTATTGAGAACCCAGAGGAAAGAAACCTATTTTGAAAGGACCTTCTCATACTATTATTTTCTAACCCTCAAGGATTCCTTTCATTCCTCCTATTCCAACAAATAAATAATAAAAGCAATTGATGTGTTGGGTGAGACACTAATTTGTCATACACAAGTTCCCTATTGCACTAGATAAAATTGCAATCCAAAATAACATGAGATGGAATTGTGTCATTTGTTAGCCCTTCTCCTATGTAGTTTCATCTTGTATTGACCCCTTAATGATCTTTACCTTCCCTAACTGATGACCCTATCTCTCCTAAGGATGATCCTTACCTTTTCAAACCTAGACAAAAGATTAAGTTATTGTTCCCTTCCCTCAATCAAGTCTAAAGGTATCTTCACTAGAAGATTTATCTATTGTTGATAATTATTGTGATATTGTTGATAGAAATATTACACCACCTCTCATATTTTATCTAGTAGATTATTTTGATTGTCAACATGGTAAAAAAAGTTAAGAATAATTTAGAACTATCTATAGACTTTGTCCAGCCTATGATTTTTTGGGGGGGACCATGTATAATTATTTTTCATTAGTACATGATCCCTCATACATGAAAATAAGAACTTTTCAATGTAGTGTACTTGATTTAGTCCCTTTATCATCTTTTCTACCATCTCTTTATGATGAGAAAGATTGCGATGCAAAAATCTCCTATAGACCAACTCGTAGGAATGGTACCTTTAGTGTTATGTGTTTTTCTTGTATCTACTACTATTCTTGATAATTTACTAATTGGTGTGTATATTATATTGTTAGTTCTCTTCGGATGTCCTTTGATGCTCTATTGACAATAGGATATAAATGGAATTCATCGATTGTGGCATTCCTCTATGTGTACCTCCATTATTCTCTTTGTCACAAACAATTTTTTTTCATATTATAGGGACAATGAAAACCATTAAGACATTTAGATGTCTTCCATGTTGACCAATTTTTTTTTATTTGTTGTTTATGTTCTCTTCCTCATTCATACTCATAATTCCACCTATAGCGTCATAAATTATACACCCTTAATTGGGTGGTACAATTCCATGCTTGGGCTAGAACCCGCCTTAGTGTGTTTGCATCTTGCATTTAAATTGCCCCTTAAGCATTTAATTAATTAGTTAAATTATATTTAAGGTCTTCTTTCATCTCTTTACACATCATAAAATTGGGTCCTTTATCCTAAGTGTTCCCCTTTTCATTTTATTTTCCCAATTAATCATTTCATCAAATACCCTAATTATGTCTTATTTCGACCTTCAAGGCCTGATTTCACATATCTAAACATCACAAATTCCCACATACTCCTAGAATTTGCTTTAAAACCAAATTATCTTGCTTCTTCGAAAATTTGGCGAAAAGTTGGTTGGACCATGTTGGTACCAACATGGTGTCGACTTTTTCTCCCAAAATTTTGGAGCATATTTTGGCGATATTTTAATATTCAAATCCAAGGTATTGGTGAAAAATATTATTTCTAAGTCGACCTATGACTCAAAACAAAATTAGGGTCTTGTACATAAAGCTTTAATTTCCTCATTTGAAGGATCGAAGATCTAGAGATTCAAGGAGCCTCTTATGAAGTGAAAGTGTAGGTTATCTAAAGTCTACAACAATAAATTAAGCACTCATCAAGAATTTATCAAGCCTTCATCAATCATCTTCAACAACAATTAGGAGCTTTGAAGACATTGAAGAATAGTAGGAGATCACCGACTTTTGATTGGCTTGTACCTCTCCCTTAGGGTTTGGTATGGTTTCATGTTGTTTTCATGTCTTTGTATAAGATTCATTACATTCATTTTCAGATTTATAATCATGCTTTAGATCCATTATTTCATTTTTTATTTGAAGCATTTACATTTACATTTGCAATCATTTAGGGTTTTCTCTCCAAAGCATAGGGTAGAGCTCTAGATTTACTTTCTTGTTCATTTAGGATCTTGCATGCACACAAGATTCTTGCACACACATTTTCAATACATTATCGGTTATTTGTGGAGGTGGAAATCACCAACACAAGGGTTTTGACTAAGGAAAAACCCTATATAGCCACCTAGATACCATTTTTCAAGTTGTAGGTGCATGTATAGGAATTTGGTGGATGCATGAATTTAGGGACCGATGGAAGACATAGAGACATTCCCAGGGCCAAAATCTGATCTCATATCTTAGAGATAGGAGCATGGCAACCTGGGATAGGACCAAGACATGGCGCCTTGGTTCCCAAGGTTTTTCAGGTGCTAGATATACATACCAGACCCTCAGGATCTCAGAATTAGAAGTTTATCTTTCTGCCAGTATAGGGACAAGGGCACCCAATGCCCTAGGATCTACCAATTTTGCATCAGTTTCAGTAGCAGGTGCACCTCTAAATCCATTTTCTAGCCTTGCTTTAAGTCTTTTAGTTTCAGTTGCACAGAATCTGCATTTTTTAGTTTAAGTGTGCTTTGTTTCTTATCTCCTAGTTTAGTCGATTATTGCATTGGATTTTGCATATCTACTCCTCATTTATAGCAAAGGAATAGAAACCCTAAAAGATATTATGTGGCTCTCTCTTCCTCACAAGAAGTAGACAAAGTGAACTATCTCCCTAGGCTCTTTCATATTCCACTATGTGTACATGAGAGTGGAATTAGGTCCTAGCTACTTAGTTCCATTTTTTATGCTCCACACCATATCTAAGGGATGATGTCAATTCAAAATAATTATGTTGATATATGTTATTTATTATGCATCCATGTTGATACCAAGTCTTTGGGTTACTTACATGCTATTGTATGATCTTTATTGTTTGTATGTAGTATCTCTTTGGTTTTCCTATTTGAGAGTAACTCCTTGTGGTGATGTACTTATCTTGACATGTATCATTATTTCTACCTTACATTTAATTACTAGTGATTGGTATTGGCAATTCATTGAAGGTGGGGGCATACATTCGCTATGTGTCTCACTTTGTGCACACACCATGAAGCTAATTTTTTTCTTGCAACATATTTGGATCATTATTTTAGCACGTTATGCTAGATATTCCCGACAAATAGCATGTTTTTTGTGACCCATAATTTATAATATTGTTTACCTAGGAGTTACCTGGTAAATAATGGACTTTACTAGTTTGTGTTGTTTTCATTTCCTACTTGTGGATCACACCTACCATAACACAACTTTTTGGTCCATGATGTCTTCTCTTGTCCATGAGCCACCTAGAAAATAGGGAATTTTGATAACTCATTACCTAGTCATGTTATTGCGAATATGGCTCCTAGTCAAGATATACAAATCTTGTTATTCCAAGATGCCATATCTTGCATGTTTGTGGATATGGATCCCAGTAATGATTTTTGAATATTTCTATTTTGATATGGGGTATGTTCTATGCCTTTGATTGTCATGTATTCTTTGTGTATCCTCCATGTATGTCTTTTGTATACATTGTGTTTCATTCTTGTATGTGGATGTTCATGTTGCTAACCATCATGATGTTTTAGCTTATGTGTATGTATGTGTCTTCTTGTTATATGCCATATGTGTTTTAACAAGAAATTATGGATTTATAGGATCCTCAATCTAGGCGTCATCACGCCTCTTAACTTGGAGTAGTCATTTCTCTTTGATGTTTAGGTAGGAATACTTTGGCTTCTTAATGCTTTAATATCTGTATGGACATAAGCTTATACCCTTGCTAAAATGGAGGATAAATGTTATCATTGTAAATTATATATAGTTATAAGTTTAGGCTAGGTTTAACTCCTATTTTTATGGTTGTACTTGAATTTGTGTGAATGTGCTTGTATTGGGACTAGATTTGTAATACTAGTTACAACCCCTAGTGCCTAGCCCTTTGTTCAGACAAAAAAGGCTATAGATTAGCACCCAACACTAGCATCCTCCCATTGGCTCCAAATTTGAATATTTGAATGTTGGCTTCAAGCCCATAATGGTTGTAATATTCTTGTCATTCTCTCCCTAAATTTTTCTTGTAAAAGGTATTAGACACATATAAATATGACTCCCTTTATCATTCTGAAACTCTAGTTGGATAACTATCAATTGTATCTATCCTAATAGAGAAATTCAATTCAAGTAATTGAGGCCTATCAAGTAGTTAAATCTAAATAATATCATCAAGGATACTAAGATCTCTTATCAAACATCATTCGTTGTTAAAATTATTATTATCACAAGCTCGAATATTTTGTAGGACTCCATGAGAGTAGTTCAACACTACCTCAGATGAGATCAAAGAAAGGGTTTGGTGCTTGATGTAATCATTTTAGTTTGTGTTATTTATTTAACTTTACTCTTGAGGGAGCATATTATTGTTATCATTCATCATTCATCATCGTTGTTATCGAGATGGGAACACCGACATGGGGTTTGAATTAGGCGAGCACCCATAAAACAACAAAAAAAATTCTCCTTTCGTGTGAACATGAAAAAACATGAAGATTTCAAGTTCAGATAGTATCACCAACAAGTAGAGAAAATTGTGAGAAATATTTTTAAACTTTGTACAACCCAAAACCCTAGGACTATAGTGCCCAGTGTTATTGCCCTCTTTATTTTGCTCTAATTATTTAGGAAATATTCTTAGTGACCTCTTCATTTGGATAACAACACTAACATTTACATTTTTTTTGCTTCTAAACTACAAAACCTAGAAACCATTTCATGTCTAGTTAGCTCCAAATTGCGGTTACAAGTTCCTCTCTATATCTCCTTTCTAGATCTTCTACTTTTATTTAAACTTCAATTCTATGTTTTTAGCATTAGATCAACCTTCTTCAAGTTAGGCTCTTTAGCCTATTTAATTGTATCAATTCAATCAATCATAAATCACACACAACCACACTAGTAGATTAGGTGTTGATTCATGAAAATTGGGTGATCCCTTAAGGATTGTAGTCAAACCCATTTACACCTCTTCAAATTATTTGTAGTGAAAAAGGAATTGTTTCTATGTTAATACACATGTTATCCTAGGATTACATTTATGTCATTTCAAATACCTTATATATTCAATTGTTACTAAATCTCCTTTCTTAATAAATGTGGAATGGTAACCATTAAGTAGTGAATCCATTGGGGTGCTTTTGTGATGAGTCATTATAATGTATGATAAATTTTTTCTACTATATTTTTAATCAAAAAATGATTTTTCAATTGCGTTTAGTACTCAAGGAATACCCACATGTTTTTATGATACTTTCTTTAGATTTAATTGACTATATGAAGTTTATTGTCCACTTTTTAAGTATTATTACTACTAGTACTAGAATTTAAAGGAAATTTTATCTCTTCATTTAACTTTTCAATGGTTTTATACACATCATAACTTATAGTATATTTATGGACATCTTCCATTATTACGGGCCACTATAATCCTACTAGTATACTTTTGTGGTAGTTCCATTTCCTACCTTATGTCAACCTACTTGTTGGTGTAAATAATTATTCATCTTGGATATTATTACACCTTACTTAAGTTTACTTAGGTACATGCATTTCATAGTAGTTTGGGTATGAGACACTTGGGTGTTTGTGCCACATTGGGATAGTGTCTGTAGGAGAATTTCCACCTTTTATGGTGTGATCTTGTTGTTACACTCCACATTTAGTGGGTGATCCACCTCATGTGGAATATTATATTGTTTCTCCTACCTACCCTTGTTTCTTATTGAGCCACATGTCATGTTTGTGTGCTCACATATCCATATAGCCTTTCCTATATAAGCAGGCTCATATTCATTGTATGTAAACGAATGCTTAATGATCCAGTTGATCATATTTTTCATCTTGATAGAATACAGTTTAATTCTATCATCTATTTTGTTCTCTCTTATTTGCACTTTCCATTGCCTCTTGATCTTGGCAAAATCTCACATGGTATCAGAGCCATTAGATTGTCATTGGTTTGCCAAATAAGAGAAATTTGATGCTATTTGGGGTTTGCATTTTGGAATTTTCTATTGCAGGTTATCATTGAAGCTTGATGGATCAAATCTGCGGCTACTATTGGATTGAGGAGGTCCAAGAAAGTCATTTTTGCCTTTTGTTTCATCCAAATTAGACTTCGGAAGCCAAATTTAGAGGCATTTGAAGTTTGATGCTGCAGCAAAAATTTTCCAGAAATTATAATTTTGCAGGCAATTTTCAAATAGCGATATCTCACTCATCCGGACTTGTTTTTATGAGCAATTTTTTTTGTTTTGGGGTAGAATTTTATGATCTATATAGTGGTGTAGAATTTTTCTAATTTTCAGATACAGGTTTTTTAGAAATCGCAAAATCCTGATTTTTACAACTTTGGAGGCTTCGTTTGGGCTCATATGGACTCCTTTTCAGGTGCCATTTTTTTTGAAAGTGCATATTTTTTAATATACTTTCATAATCTGCCATCTATTTGTAGTGATTTTAAGTAGAAATAGTACTTTCATTATTTGGCCATTTTTGGCATATTTGGTACTTGCATTTTGCTTGGATCTCAGTTTAGATCACTGGCAGTATTTGTTGAAGTCTCTTAGATCTCATTTTGAGAAGTTGTAAATTGAAATCAAAAGTCCACCTTGCCATTGTTTGCAAGTGGCCTATTGTACACACACTACATATAAAGTGCCAAAATCATCATTTTTTGGGGGGTTATCTCTTGTGCTTTTGTACTCTTGTGTTCCTTCCTTTCTACTACTATGGGTTCTTCTAAGTTTCCTCTCTTAACTCCTCATAATTATGCTACTTGGAAAATTGATGCATGGAGTAAACTTATAGAAAAAGGACTAACTCATTACATTGATGGAACTATTGTTTCCCCTGCTGATCCTAAGGTTGATCCAGTTGGTCACTTGGATTGGCTCACTAAAAATATCATGCCAATTGGTACCCTATGAAAGTATGTATCAAAGGATCTCATTTTTCATATTGAGAAGTGTACTCTAATCAAGGATGCTTGGAAAAAGTTTCAAGACTTGTATGGTCAAGTTGATGAGATTAGGGGATATCAAATTGATAGTGATCTCACCATGTTAGATCCCAAGAACTTTGATACTATACAAGATTATGTCACTAAGGCAAATGAGTTGAGGGCACAACTCAAAGATTGTGGCATTGATAAGAAGGATACTCAATTGATATTCAACTTGATAGGCAAGCTTCCACAAGAATATGCAACATTTGTTTCTAGTTTCCAAACCCATAGGATGACAATAGGTTCAAGCTACACAATGCCTACATTTGATGCTTTCAATGAAATGTTGATGATGGAACAAACTAAGTTGATAAGCATGAGCATTCTTAAGGCTTCTAAGTCTCAAGCATGGCAAATCAAGGGAACAAAGGAAATCAAGGAAAGGACAACTCAAACAAGAAGAAATGGCAATCAAAGCCTAAGGACAAAGCATCATCCTCTCCACAACAAGGAGATACATCCTCTTCCAAGAGGGATAATTCACCAAAGAGGGAGAGACCTACTTGTGCCTATTGTAAACAGTTTGGTCATGAGGAGCATCGTTGTCATTCTAAGAAGATTGATGAGCTCACACATATCATCAAAAAGCATAACATTGATTTGCCTAATGTCTACAAGAAGGATGATTCATCAACTTCCACTTCCTCACATTCAAAAGGAAAAGGGCAAGCATTCATGGCTTCTACAAGTGGGAAGACTCACTCTTTTGGGACAAAAAAAGGAAAATCTCTATGTGCTACTATCAGTCATGATTCAGAGAGATGGCTTCTAGATTTAGGGGCTTCTCATCATATGGCATCTTCGCAGTCTATGTTCTCTACATTTGAGCCTTGCACCATGCCACAGATTTTGATGGGCAATCATACATACATGGATGTGATCAGGAAAGGATCTTTTGACATTGGGGATAACTCCTTCAATAATATGTTGTGTGTACCCCACTTGACAAACAATCTCCTTTCTATCTATCAAATCATGCATGGCGCAACTAAGAGAGTTGTGGAGTTCACACCTGAGTCAGTTTTCATTAGAGACTTGGAGACTAGAGCTATCATTATGACTGGGGTGGTTGATCATGCATCTTGGTTATACTCTTTTTCAGATTTTCTTGATGATGATGATTTCACATTTGATGATTCTACACATGACGATCACACTTCTTGTGATGGTTCAGTTTTTGAGGAGAACTTTGGACACTTGAACATGGGGATTCTCACATGTGACCCCATTCTTGAGCCTTGTATTTCATCTCCTCATATTGATATCAAATCACCTATTGCACCTGATGATGCAGATAGTGCGACAGTTTTGCCTTCATGTGATTTAGTGTAGCAGGATATTCATTGTCTACCAGCTTCAGATTCATGGGATGATTACTTGATAGACATTGTAGGTTTGTTTGTGGAATCCTACATTGCAGATTTGGGAGACATCATTGATGACATTCATCTTCTCTTTGATGAAGGTTATCCTTCTTCGATTGTTGCGAGGGAGCACTCTGACCCTCTTGTTCATTCTCTATATGATCATTCTTTTGAGGTTGACATGATTGCGGATACTTATGTACAATAGTTGGAGGAGGTATTTTTATTTTTTGAGGAGACATGTGAGTCTTTGGGACATGTTCTACATCCATCTCCACTAGATCTTGGAGTGCCTTTTTCAGCAATGTGGCACAGTTTACCACCTTTGGAGGGGGTATCTTTCAGCATCGACATGGGGAAACTTGAGCAGTTTTCAGAGATTCCTTTCATCATGAATTTTCTTGATACATCTTCCCTTCATGATTGGGGAGACTTCATGGATACACCTTTGGTTTTGTTTCTTCCTAAGGGGAGGAATATTGTTCGACGTTCGTGGAGTAGTTTCTTCATACATCGGGCTTCTATCATTGGTGTAGATTCCACATTAAGGGGGGGCTTCCTAGCTTCTCTTCTTCTCTCATATGGGGGGGACTTTTTCCTCACATGGGGTTTTGTCCTTCACATACTTCTATGAGAGTTCTTTGTATCTAGTTTTTCATCTCTCTTTTGGGGGAGGGTTTTTTCCCATTGGGTTTTTCTCTCTTTCCCCACTTTGTGAGAGATATGATTGCATTGGTTTGCATGCATTTGCATTTGTACATGGGTACCTAACATGGCCTAGTAGCCAGGACCCATCTTGCATTGCTTAGTTGCATTGTAGACTTAAGTGCATTCCCCTAAGTTGCACTTAAGGGGGGGTGTTGGTGTAAATAATTATTCATCTTGGATATTATTACACCTTACTTAAGTTCACTTAGGTACATGCATTTCATAGTCGTTTGGGTATGAGACACTTGGGTGTTTGTGCCACATTGGGATAGTGTGTGTAGGAGAATTTCCACCTTTTATGGTGTGATCTTGTTGTTACACTCCACATTCAGTGGGTGATCCACCTCATGTGGAATATTATATTGTTTCTCCTACCTACCCACACCTATTTCCTACCTACCTTTGTTTCTTATTGAGCCACATGTCATGTTTGTGTGCTCACCTATCCATATAGCCTTGCCTATATAAGCAGGCTCATATTCATTGTATGTAAACGAATGCTTAATGATCCAGTGGTTCATATTTTTCATCTTGATGAATACAGTTTATTTCTATCATCTATTTTGTTCTCTCTTATTTGTGCTTTCCATTGCCCTCTTGATCTTGGCAAAATCTCACACTACTAGTACTTAATGATCCTTCCAATCACTTTTTATTCTCTAATACTACATTTCTTATTGTCTCATGTTTACCAAGAATATTTTAGTGTTGTAAGGGTGAACTCACAATAATGGTTCCCACTTTTTTGCCAACTTTGACACTAAGTTGAACATTTTTAAAATAATCTTCACCTTTCGACAACTATAACTTTTAAACTATTAATAATTTGAAGATGATGTAAATTAGTGGTTTGTATAATTTTGTCTTTAGATTCTAAACATATTTTTTTGAATTTTTTTTTGAAATTTTTCCATTTCCCTCGAAAAGTAGTTTTTAACAACAAATAGCATTTTTTAAGAGTGATGTGCCTCTCGAAATGCACAAATTTTTTTCTATAAATGATAAAAACTTAATTCTTTCAAATTTTAGTTTGTAACATCAATATCCAAGGCATGAAGTTGGTTTGATAGAGATATGTTGAATTTGTTTTATTTTATTAAGTTTTGAAGTCCGACTAGTTATAATTCAGACATAGGTGTACGTTTGAACACATAATTTGATCTATATATATCGAAATTATTTTTTTTTATTAGAAAGAAAACATCAATATGGAGGGCCTTGATATTTTTTTTGAATTTTTTTGAATTAGTTTCCTATTTCTCTCAATGCATTGAATAGATAAGTTCATGTTCATTGAAAAACTAATATTTCATAAAATTTAAAAAATGAGATCATAAAAATTCATAATGTAATAAAATTATAGTCGTTGGAAAGCTTTCTCTGAGCACTACCATTCTATATTTTTGGGTTGTCAAGATTATTTCATTTGAGCCTTAAACCAGAGGTTTCAAGGCCAAAATTTCTCAAAATTTGGGGAGAGATGTCCAAGAAGGCAGTTTGTGCGAACAAGGGTTCAGACGAAGGGGGTTGACTTGAACCCTATGGGGTTTGTTTGAACCCATGTTCGCTCGAACACCCAGTGGCACAAACATTCACATAACTAATGAGTTTGAGCAAACATGGCCTTTTGTAAAGGTTGATGTTCGCTCGAACCTAGGCCGACACAATTTTATATAAGTAGAAATATTTTTTTCTATTTTTTCAAGCACAAATGATCAAAGTATTTGCATTTTTTGATAAAAGAAGACATTTCAAAGTTCGTTTAAGGGCACCTAACAATTTGAAGATATTTGAAGGTTATTGTAAAAGGATGGGGAACAAGAAGAGAAGGCAAAATAAAACTTCAAGGAAGTATTCCCCCAACACAGAAAAAAGATATCAAGAACAAAGAATGCAAAGATATTATGCACGTATGTATTTTTGTTTTATTTCTAATTACATTTATATGTATTACATACCGAAAAATTATGTTTATTTGATACTTAGTTAAATATTTTTTATGTAATAATTTTATGAAAATTATTTTAAATTATTTTAATTAAATTAAATTAATAATTAATATAATAATTCTATTTTAATTAATTCTAAACGATGTTATTTTTATAAAATAAATTGGAAATGGTTGGATTAAAAATAATCATGTTTTAATTAAAAATAATTTTGTTTTAATTTGAAATAATGCATGTGTATTTGCATTACAAATTCCTAGTCTAATAAGGCTCACATGATTTCATTAACATTTTCTTTGTTTGTTGAGGGTAATTAACTTGCTTGTTGTGTCTTGTGCCTTTGGCACATTCTGTTTAGTTTAGAACCCAAGGTGATAACAAAAGTATCCTCTCCCTTCGCTTTCCATTAGAACTTGGGTGTAAGAGAAATTGTTATTATCTTTAGAGGGTCTGCCTCCCGTCTTGTGAGAGGGAACAACCCAAGCGGTATTTTGTTTCAGTCTGCTATACAAAAGATTGTGGTTTTGGATGAAAGTCCCTTATCACCTGGTGTCGATGTGTTATACCAACATCTATCTCCTCTAGTACCATTTGGTGTGATAAAACCTATAGAGCATAACCTTTGTAGACAGGGAGGCCTCATTTAACATGAGCGAAATGCCGCATGTATAGCCACCAGATGCCCCAAAACATGACTAGACATATTTAGATTATCAACCCACCATTTTTTGACTGAACATCATGATAGATTTGATGCAAGGGGATATTTGGTTTTCCCCCCACGATAATAACCATAAGGCTCCCATGGGTTGAGACATAAATCCTCAGCTTAGCATAATATATTTGTAGATTTCCAAGGAGAGGGTGATAGGGTCATCCTTCAAGTTCTAGAGGCCCCTGGTTGTCCGCTCACAAAAAAGGTAAAATTAGTGAATACACCACTCAAGGTGTCCCTACACTTGAGCCGAAGGAGATTCCAGGTTGTGGGTTGAGGTTATCGCCATGAGAACAATGTGATGAATACTAAGAGGAGGGGTGAATTAGTATACCCAAAAATTTAAACAAACTCTTAAGCAGTTTAACTACAGACTAGTGTAGCAGATTAAACAATAAACTGGTTAAAACATAAACAAGCCAAATAGAAAATTAAGAATTCACCCACGGAAGCACAATCACCATAACACAAGATATTTTGACATGGAAATCCAAATGGAAAAAACCACGGCGAGTAAAACTCACAAGTCAACTATTTACAGAATAGTAAAGGTCAAACCGGTTAAGGCCTTACAACGTTCTTCACCAGAATAGATCCTATTAAGAATCCAGATATCTGTTAGGAGATAAGTCCTGCTAAAGACTACCCTGTTAGAAGATTTCATATCCACAACTGTGAACCACCTTGTTAGAGGATTTACAATAAGTTTGGCTGGGCCTACTTGGTTAAGGGTTTTAGACTTGTCAAAGATATTTGTAATCAACAAGTGAATGATCTAGACAGTAGTACAAAATGCTTGATTAGATCCTTGATAGCTCCCTGTTAATGCATTCCAACATTACTTTAGTCTTATATGTTTTGCACTCTCTATCTCTGTTGTGAGATACCTTTTCTCGCATAGACCTAATCTTCTCTCCAACATTTGCACACAAAAACTACATTAAAACCCTAGACATGATGTCCCCATATAGGAACCCGATTTCATGTCGGTCCAATAAGATTAGACTACAATTTCCTAGGTACAATGCATCTAGACACATTTGGTAACATGACACAGAAACACTGCCAAAGTGTTGGTGGATGATAACTCATCACACATTACAATTATATCGGTTTAATACAATATACTGATTACCGGTTGACAAATGAAGACTAGAAAATTGGAACATAGGTTTTTGATCAAAAGATTAACTATCACTCGGGGTCTTTGTTCTGCTTGAGATCTTCATACCGCTTGGGGTCTTCGGTCATGTTGTGACTGGTAAGCATCTTCTGCAAAACACCGATAGTCTTCAACAAACAAAGACTATACATTTAATGACATACAATACCGGTTGAGAATAACTCATACATCAAATAAGTGTGTGTCCATGAATGACAATCACAACTAATCATCATCAAAATACCAACAATCTCCCCCTTTGGCATTGATGGCAACACTTAGGAAATTTTTGACATCTAAGTGCTTACAAGACAAAAAAATAGATGCCATAATCAAAATCACTCCCCCTAAGCATATATACTACTCCCTTTGCAAAAAATACTAGTATGTGCATGAAATTTTAATACTGGCCAAAATTTTAATATACACTACTCCCCCTTTGCCAACAATGACAAAGTAATGCAAAATTTTCCCTTTTCTGCATAATATAAAAACAGAGTATATGCTCATGACAATAAAGAGTAAAACTTCTCAAAAAGAGATTTAAAGTTTTGCATAAAATTATTCATGTCTGAAGACCATGACTCAAGAAGTGAGGCAGCAATTTCACTCTTGATCTTCATTTGGAAGGATAATTTTGCCATTGCATAGATTGTGCTCATCTCCTATGTCACATTAATAGCCTCCAAGTTCAGGAAGCACTTTTGAAGAACCTGCAATTTTGGAAATAGGAGCAACTAGAGCTCCTGCAGATCTCGAGTCTGATTGCAGATCTTTGAGTCAAGCTTTGCAATCTGATGTTGGTGAGTATGAACAGTTTGTCCATATACTATGAATAGATCATAGGGCAGTTTGAAGTTGTGGATATACTTTTGTAAATCCGATTGGAGTTGAGTCTTTTGTTTCAAATAATCTTCACAAAATAGGTGAGGTTGGCAGATTTTACTCAAGAGTAGGTTACCTTCACCCATAGCCGAACTTATATCATCTTTCTACTTAAGCAGTTGTGTCCTGTCTTCATCCATTTGCTTTACTAAGGCAACTTTGAGTGCCTTTTCATGGTTTTTCTTTGTAGTGGCCTGGGCAACATCTTCCAAACATTGTACCTGATCATCCACTATTATGTAAAGAAGTTTGAGCTTGGCCAGCGAGGAATCAATACTAGGGAGGTTAGTACTGGGGATTAGATTACAAAGGGTGTCAATAGAAAACTAAATGATATCTTGTTCTTTCTTTTTCCTTAGTTCTTCCAATCTCTCTTGTGCTAGTTGAATGCTCCACAGTAGCTCAGTCTCATCAACCGATTGAGTTAGACAGGCAAGAGTCCGATCAGTGGGACCGGTGGGATCAACCTGCTTGGCTTGATCTCCAGTTTCCTTAGGAGTCTGTCCTCCTTCCTTTGCCTTGATCTCCGCTTGTCTTTTCTTCTCCTCTTCTTCTTTTTCTTGGTCTACCTTGGCGGCCTTCACTTTCTCCTCTTCTTTCTTCTGCTCTTCTTCCCTCCTTTTCTCCTCTTCCTTTTTCTTCTATGCTTTCTCCTTCTTCTTCTCTTCTTCCTTCCTCTTCTCTTCTTCCTTCTTCTTCTCTTCTTCCTTCCTCTTCTCTTCTTCCTTCTTCTTCTCTTCTTCCTTCCTCTTCTCTTCTTCCTTCCTCTTCTCCTCTTGTCTCACTTTCTTTGCTTGCTCTTTCTCTTGTTTTTCTTTCTCTGCTTTCTCTTTTTCCTGTTTCTCTTTCTCTGATTTCTCTTTTTCTTGTTTCTCTTTCTCCTCTTTCCCATCCTTTTCTTTCTCCATTCTATCCTTTTCATCTTTTTCTATATCTGGGGTGATATCGTCAATATCCAGTGCATCAACATCAATGGGGTCATTTTGTTCTGCTATTCCTTCACCTAGACTATCAAAGACTTCATCCAGTTTGGTTGTGGATAGGTTAGGATCTTTCTCAGCCAGTCGATTAGCTTTGGATACTTTTTTCATGTTGACAGCTGCCTTAACCTGCAGATGGGTGTCTTTTTCCACTTCAGAAGTTTTGCCTCCGAGTAGCTGAAGTCTTCTTCTTCACATGAAGAAAATGCCCTTGTACTTATCAATAATTTCAAACAATTCTGAATTAGAGGCATCTAGAAAATATTGAGCAAAAACTTTCTCCTTGATGTCTTGTTCCTTTTCAATGGCAATGCGCCATTTGTTGTCCAAAGAATCATATAAATATTTAGAAGTAACTGACTTAATATCGGAAGGTGACCGATCATTAATACATAAATATTTAATAAGTTCTTGTTCAACATCCTCCTTTTCACTATCATTGAAATCATCAAAATATTCTTTTAAATCATCAAGAACTTTTCTTATAATATTCTTTATGGTCCTTTGACAATGTGTCATAGGTTTGTAAAAGAAAATATCTAAATTTACCGGTGCAGAGGTTGTTGTTACATTACTGGTTGACTTTGCCTTCTTGCTTGATTTCCTTGTCTTTTTCATTTCTACCTCTAGTTCAATGCCTTCTGAATCCGATGAGTTATTCCTAGTTTTCCTCTTTCTTTCGAATACCTTAGGCGGAATAGCCTCCAGTTTCTTTTTAGCTGGTGACCTCTTGGTCACTTTAGGACTAGCAGTAGATGTAACTGGTGCCGATGCCGATGATATTGCTTTACTCTTTTTCTGCTTAGGTACCTCAATAGGTTTGATCCTCTCTAAGTAAGTATCGGTCCTCTTCTTCATGGGATCTAGTGGTGAAGCAAGTAGGGTAGAGGCATACCTTATCTGTATATCATTTACCACTTCATAGCCCATAGGCTCAATTACATCTTCTCTGGGCTCGACCGCTTCCATTATGCAGTGATCTGTTTTGATTATAAAATATATTTCATCTTCATATTTCTTAGCTAGATAACCAGATATTCTCATTCTCTGGTTCATCTTTAGTCTGAACTCATCAAAATACCTATTCAGAGTCTCTGGATATGTAGTTCCCACTAATTCTAGACTCTCCTTTATTTGTCTAGAAACCGGTAGGTCAGTTGACCATTGAACATCACCGACTCTGGGAAAATATCCTTGAAAGTAGAAAAATAAACCGACAAGCAGTTGACCAAATTTAAACCTCAGGGTTTTGTCCAATTTGATCGACTTCAAGTTACCCAAGAGTTGTTTCTACATGCAGGTACATAAGTCATATTCTGCATTCTCCTTGATCATCCTATAAGTGACATGCACCACAGTTGTAGGAATAGAATTCATTCTGCTAGGATAGAATATTCTATACCCGATTACCATGCATGCATATTTCACCAAGTCATCTTTAATGGTGTTAATAGTCATTGCCCCTTGGTCACTCACAAAACCGGTGAGCTCTATCACTTTGGTTTTGGTGATCTTTTGAAGAATAGGGACTTACCCAGCTTTTCAGAAATCAGTCACAACATGAATTGCCTCCAGTGTAATATCATGGGTTTGATTAAGAACTTTTCTTATAATATTCTTTATGGTCCTTTGACAATGTGTCACATGTTTGTAAGAAGAAATATCTAAATTTACCGGTGCAGAGGTTGTTGTTACATTACTGGTTGACTTCATCTTCCTGCTTGATTGCCTTGTCTTTTTCATTTCTACCTCTGGTTCGATGCCTTTTGAATCCGATGAGTTATTCCTGGTTTCCCTCTTTCTTTTGAATAACTTACGTGGAATAGCTTGCGGTTTATTTTTAGCTAGTGACCTCTTGGTCACTTTAGGACTGGCAGCAGATGTAACAGGTGCCAATGTCGATGGTACTACTTTATTCTTTTTTTGCTTCGATACCTCAATAGGTTTGATCCTCTCTAAGTAAGTATCGGTCCTCTTCTTCTTGGGACCTAGTGGTAAAGCAAGTAGGGTAGAGGCATACCCTGTCAGTATATCATTTACCACTTCATAGCCCATAGGCTCAATTACATCTTCTCTAGGTTCGACCCCTTCCATTATGCAATGATCTGTTTTGATTATAAAATAGATTTCATCTTCATACTTCTTAACTAGATCACCAGATATTCTCATTCTCTGGTTCATCTTTAGTTTGAACTCATCAAAATACTTGTTCAGAGTATCCAGATATGCAATTCCCACTACTTCCAGACTCTCCTTTATTTGTCTGTAAACCAGTAGGTCAGTTGACCATTGAACATCACCAACTCCAGGAAATTATCCTTGAAAGTAGAAAAATAAACCGACAAGCAATTGACCAAATTTAAACCTCAGGGTTTTGTCCAATTTGATCGACTTCAGGTTATCCAAGAGTTGTTTCTGCATGCAGGTATATAAGTCATATTCTGCATTCTCCTTGATCATCCTATAAGCGGCATGCACCGCAGCTGTAGGAATAGAATTCATTCTGCTAGGATAGAATATTCTATACCCGATTACCATGCATGCATATTTCACCAAGTCATCTTTAATGGTGTTAATAGTCATTGCCCCTTGGTCACTCACAGAACTGGTGAGCTCTGTCTCTTTGGTTTTGGTGATCTTTCGAAGAACAGGGACTTACCAAACTTTGCATAAATTGGTCACAACATGAATTTCCTCTGGTGTAATATCATGGGTTTGATCAAGGTACATCTTATCACCATGAACCCTACTAAGGATAATCTTGATGTGTTCTTCTATAAATTCCTTGAGAAAATATACTGCATTGTGTAATTTCTTCTTCTCTATTATGTTGTATTCAAGTTTAATCTTCTTATCGTCCCCACAGAACAGACTTAGCTGGGAGTGAATCACTAGAGACCCTAGGTCTTCTATTTTTCTATCAATATATCCTAAAACATTGCCTTCAATAATGACTCTAGTGGGAATTTGAGATAGGGCATTATATTTCATCTTCTTTTTAAGAAATTCAGTTGCATCGTCAGGTTCAGTAGAACTAGAAGGTATTTCAGATGCAGAAGCCATATCTAGAAGATTCCAAATGACAATAATGTTTCAACGAGAAATATCTTCACACTCCGAACTAGGGTTTGCTGATGTCGAGCACAACACACTTCTTCGGAAGCTTGTTTACCACTTTGACTTCCACACTAATAGCTTGAAGTGGCTGCAAAATCTTGTGCAAGATTCCTTTCTGAATTCTTTCGAATGCAAGATGAATCGCTCTGGTTGCATTGCTCAAGCTTAGAAAAAATCTTCTTTGAAAATAGGTAAGTAAAAATGATGACAAAAGTCACTTTTAAACGCTCCCACCTACCATAATAAATGCATCACCATTAGAGATCAAACCCTAATTTTACCTTTTACCACTTCATTTCTTCTGTCGATTGACAGGTAACGAATACCGATAAAGGTACTTTACCAATATACTCTGGGGGTTTGAATCATTTTACCGATATGTTCCCCCTAAGATTTTCAAAGCTCAGTTTGTTGGTTCAGGGATTTCTACACTGGGTGCGGAAACTGGTACATCTTGTGGCTTCTCTTCAGATTTCATTTTCCAAGTTTTATCCATGTTCGCCTGAATGGTTTCAACATCAATCTTCCCTTCTAGGTTGATCGGTATGTGTCCCGATGGATTCTTTCTCATTCTTTATGATCTGGTAGTGTGTCCTAGTTTGTTGCAATGATAGCATATCATTCCAGGTGTTCTCGATGGTCCGGTGTTCACATTTCCATTCTTCCTTCTGCATGTTGCAGCAGTGTGCCCGCTACCACGATAGATCAAACAGGTTGCTCTCCAACTGGTTGCCGCTTCATAACCATTTGACCAGTGGTCATAGGTTTTGTACCGGTTTGGGTTTCGATTCATAGGAAGTTCCAGGACAACTCCTTTAGATCTTGGTGCATAACTTCCAGAGTTGTTCATAACTGACTTGCACTCAAAATCTCTATGCCCAAACTTGTTGCATGCATAACAGGGACCATTAAATCTACCAGATCTAGCCACATTGTTTTGAAAGTAAGGAAATTTATTGTAAGCCTTGCTCCTACATACATTGGCAGTATGTCGTTCTTTAAGATAGTTAAAGCAAACAGGTTTAAACTTTTGCTTACCTTTACTCCTGTTGTTGTTCTTAGGTGTCGATTGCTTCTTTAGTGCATCATTCTTAGTTCCAGAGGTCTCACCTTCCTCGTATCCAGAGAAACCATGTCCAGTGGTATCCTTTGATGGCTTCACCAATTCCAGCTTTTGTTCCAACTTAGCAGCACTTCGGTTGATCTTAGCAAGTATCTCCTTTGTCTCACCAAGTTCCTTGGAAAGAGCAACATTGGTCTCCATCAAGGTTTCATTCTGAGAAATAGCTACATTCAGTTCATCTTGTATTTCTTCTTTCTCTTCTTTACCCTCCTGTAAATAGGCGGTAATGGTACCGATTTCTTGTTTCAACTTAGAGATCTCATGCTCCTTGTCCTTTACCAAATCTTCAGCTTTTCTTCTATTTTCTAGCTCCTGACTCATCCTGACAGTCAGTCCTTCCAACTCCCTCCTTAGGTTAGTTTTGGATTCATTTAGTTTTTCCACTTCCCCAACTAGGGCCTCCATGTCTTCTTCATCAGAAGAGCTATTTTCTGTAAATTCCATCAGTTGCTCAACAAGTTCTCTTCTCTTGGCTAAAGAGGCTTTATACTTGATTTTGAGTTCATCATAGGCTCTCTCAGACTCAGTAAGATGGTGAGTGAGTTCCCTCATGTTGTATTCCCCCATATCTCCTTCCAAGTGGTTAGACTTATAGAAAGGTTGGCTCTGATACCAATTGATGAATAATAAGAGAGGGGGGGTGAATTAGTATACCCAAAAATTTAAACAAACACTTAAGCAATTTAACTGCAGACCGGTGTAGTAGATTAAACAATAAACCAGTTAAAACATAAACAAGCCAAATAGAAAATAAAGCATTCACCCACAGAAGCACAATCACTATAACACAAGATGTTTTGACATTGAAACCCAAATGGGAAAAACCATGGTGAGTAATACTCACAAGTCAACTATTTGCAGAATAGTAACCAGACTAGTTAAGGTCATACCGGTTAAGGCCTTACAATGTTCTTCACCAGAATAGATCCTGTTAGGAATCCAGATCTCTATTAGGAGATAAGTCCTACTAAAGACTACCCTTTTAGAGGATTTCAGATCCACAACTGTGAACCACCTTGTTAGAGGATTTACAATAAGGTTGGTTGGGCCTACCTGGTTAAGGGTTTTAGACTTGTTGAAGATATTAGTAATCAACAAGTGAATGATCTAGATAATAGCACAAAATGCTTGATTAGATCCTTGATAGCTCCCTATTAATGAATTCTAGCATTACTTTAGCCTTCTATATTTTTCAATCTCTATCTCTGTTGTGAGATACCTTTTCTCGCACAGACCTAATCTTCTCTCCAATGTTCACACACAACAACTACATTAAAACCCTAGAAATGATGTCCTCATATAGGAAACTAATTTCATGTCGGTCCAATAAGATTAGACTATAATTTCCTAGGTACAATGCATCTAGACACATTTGGTAACACGACATAGAAACAGCGCCAAACTGTCGGTGGATGATAACTCATCACACATTACAATTATACTGCTTTAATACAATATATTGATTACCGGTTGAAAAACGAAGACTGGAAAATTGGAACATAGTGTTCTGATCAAAATATTAACTATTGCTTGGGGTCTTCATTCTGTTTGAGATCTTCATACCACTTGGGATCTTCGGTCATGTTCTGACCGGTAAGCATCTTCTGCAAAACACCGATAGTCTTCAACAAAAAAAGACTATACATTTAATGACATACAATACCGGTTGGAACAACTCCCGGTTGAGAATAATTTATACATCAAATATGTGTGTGTCCATCAATGACAATCACAACTAATCATCATCAAAATACCAACACAATGTCCTTAGGCTAAGCAAGTGTTTGATGTGTTTTTGATTGCGCTAGACTCGTAGAAATTTGGGCTGATTTTGCCTATAGAACATACACATTATGATAATTTTGACAAAAACACCTTCAGACATTGTGTCTTCATTGTTTCTAGTGTTTTTTTCTCATGCAAACATTGTTAGTATCTGCAAAATCCATGCATCTATGTTTGAAGTAATTTCACCAGGCTTGGTCCCACATAGTTGATGCAGAGCATCATGAAAAACCAACCAAGAACCCCAAATCAACCATGGAGTCCCAATCCTAGTGTCTCAATGACCCAAAATAATCATCAATATGAAACCTTGATATGTTTGAGGCATCTAAAAAAGATTAATATCAACCAACCAATCCAATATCAAATCTTACATATCATTTATAACCCTTTAAACATTATTCAAGACCCAAACAATGCATTATGTTGTCCCTGTAAATGATAGTTTGATATACCCGTACTTAGTTATTAATAACTTTCAAAACCGAGCATATTTGGAAGATCACTTCAGTGAGGCTATAGATAACTAGGTTTCTAAAACCATATCCACAATTGAGAACAATCCAATAGTGGAGCTATGAGTTATGGTCTCTACACCGAGACCATTTTGACTGTTACAGAAAAAACAAGAAATTTGCATTCCCAGTCCGCCTAGGGCATCAAATATCTCATGGAATACTTAACCAGTCACATTGAAATTGAATTAATTTGAAAGGTAATTCAACCCTATATCAAACACAAAAATTACAACAATTTCCAATGGTGCATTCAAAATATTTTAGTGACTCTCCACAAACCCCAATTTGGAGGGTTTTTTGACAGTTTTCACCAAATCTTGCACAACTTGCTTCAAACTGATTAAAATTAAATGAAAACAAATGGAAAAAAAATTTAACTCATGCCATTATCATATTAAATACATTTTCAATGGATACAAATTATTTTTCATAAAGAAAAACATGAATGATCAAAGTGCAATACCCAGAAAACAATGTGGAGTGTGTAAAAACTACAAATGTTATTCATTTCCTTCCTCCAATCTTACACACACCCATTGGATTCGACCAAATTATGGTTTTTATAACCTCCAAACATCCATATGGTAGTTACAACTACCCAATACCAATTACATCCTTGGTTTGCAACTTTATAATGCAATTTGTGCTTGACAACATTTTTGACACAATTGACAATTTTGACATTTTGATAAATATGACCCCTAATCTTTGCTTGTGCACTTGAAATACATTTAGATGGACTCAAAAACAAAATTTTACATCCTATTTAACCTTCCATGGGCATATTTTCACAACGTGACCTCCTAGACCATATTAGGACTCAAATACACATCTTGAGCAAATGTCTTACAATGCTTCACAAAATGACTCAAAATACATTAAAATGACCATATAAACTCAAATATGAGTGAAATGATTCATGGCATGATCTTTAACCTCCAGGTGTATGTTTGGGTTAGGTGTTTCTACACCATACTACCGACCTTGAAAGCTTTCCAAGTCCCTTGGAAACAACTTGCAAGAAAATCTTGTGTCTTGGATTGAAACTTTGTCTTTGTCTTGATCTTTATCTCTACCTCTTCCTTTCATCATTCTCTCATTATACTCATGATTCTGCTACCAACTTCAAAAAGGTAATCATCCTCTCAACTACTCACATCCATGGAGTATCCAATGGCTGAAACTCAAGGTGTTCCTCAGGCATCCACACAAACTCACACTTCCTTTGCCTCACTTAGGAGTCTCTTTTTCCTATCTCCCTAGTCTTTTGGCAACCATAACCAGGTTCTCTCCTCAACCTATTCCTTTGTAGTTAGGTGGATCCAAAACCTACAACCAAACACAACATAAAAAACTTTCCTAGCCTAGATCTTTTGTTGGGCTCTGATACCAATTTGATACAGAGCATCATGAAAAACCAACCAAGAACCCCAAATCAACCATGGAGTCCCAATCCTAGGGTGCTCAATGACCCAAAATAATCATCAATCTGTAACCTTGATATGTTTGAGGCATATAAAAAAGATTAATATCAACCAACCAATCCAATATCAAATCTTTCATATCATTTATAACCCTTTAAACATTATTCAAGACCCAAACAATGCATTATGTTGTCCCAGTAAATGACAGTTTGATATACCCATACTCAGTTATTAATAACATTCAAACCCGAGCATATTTGGAAGATCACTTTGGTGAGGCTGTCAAAAACTAGGTTTCTAAAGCCATATCCATAATTGAGAACAATTAAATGGTGGAGTTACGAGTTATGGTCTCTGCACCGAGACCATTTTGACTGTTACAGAAAAAATAAGAAAATTTGCATTCCCAGTCCACCTAGGGCATCAAATATCTCATGGAATACTTAACCAATCACATTGAAAATGAATTAATTTGAAAGATAATTCAACCATATATCAAACACCAAAGTTACAACAATTTCTAATGGTGCATTCAAAATATTTTAGTGAGTCTCCACAAACCCCAATTTGGAGGGTTTTTTGACAGTTTTCACCAAATCTTGCACAACTTGCTTCAAACTGATTGAAATTAAATGAAACCAAATGGAAAACAATGTAAACTCATGCCATTATCATATGAAATAAATTTCCAGTGGATACGAATGATTTTTCAAAAAGAAAAATGTGAATGATCTGACTGCAATACCCAGAAAACAATGTGGAGTGTGTAAAAACTACAAATGTTATTCATTTCCTTCCTCCAATCTTACACACACCCATTGGATTCAACCAAATGATGGTTTTTATAACCTCCAAACATCCATATGGTAGTTACAACTACCCAAGACCAATTACATCCTTGTTTTGCAACTTTATAATGCAATTTTTACTTCACAACATTTTTTACACAATTGACAATTTTGACATTTCGATAAATATGACCCCTAATCTTTGCTTGTGCACTTGAAATACATTTAGATGGACTCAAAACAAACTTTTACATCCTATTTAACCTTCCATGGGCATATTTGCACAACCTGACATCCTAGACTATATTAGGACTCAAATACACATCTTGAGCAAATGTCTTACAATGCTTCACAAAATGACTCAAAATACATTAAAATGACCATATAAACTCAAATATGAGTGAAATGATTCATGGAATGATCTTTAACCTCTTGGTGTATGTTTGGGTTAGGTGCTCCTGCACCAATAGTCAATCATTTTCCTTCAGTCACAATCCCTCCTACATATTTTCCAAACTTGAGTCAAAAGGTCTCTCTCTCTCTCTCTCTCTCTCTCTCTCTCTCTCTCTCTCTCTCTCTCTCTCTCTCTCCCTCTTTAAAAGTGTTTAATACCTCTCTCTTTCTTTAGAACATACATATTTTGGAAAGTTTAATCTCTTGGACATTTCAAGTCAGCACCTGTCTTTCACTCTCTTTCTTTTTTCCTCCCCTTAAGTCTATTTAGAACCTCTCTCGAGCTCTTATTTCTTATTAGTACCCTTCTCTCCCCCCTTGAGTACATAAAATAAATGACCTCTCTTTTTAGGATATCTTATTAGGACTAAAAATAATAGATAATTTTAATTTAAATTAGATCTTTAGGACTCCTCTCTCACTCAGGCTTAAGTCTTCTTACCACTCTCTCTTCTCTCTCCTTTTAAATGTCTTGAATCCACCTCTCTCTATCTTTATTTATCTCTCCTTAAAATTGTTTATGATCCCCCCCTCTCTCTCTCTACCCTTAATTCTTTTTTTTATCTCGTTTATTAGGACCTATTTTTAAGACCTATATCTTATGTGTGTGTGTGTGTGTGTGTGTGTGTGTGTGTGTGTGTGTGTGTGTGTGTGTGTGTGTGTGTGTGTGTGTGTGTGTGTGTGTGTGTGTGTGTGTGTGTATACATATATATATGTATACATACATATATATATGTATATATGTATATATATATATATGTATATACATATATATATACACACACATATACATATATATATACATATATATATGTATGTATACATATATATATGTATGTATACATATATATATATATACATATATATACATATATATGTATATACACATATATATGTATGTATACATATATATGTATATATATATGTGTGTGTGTGTGTGTGTGTGTGTGTGTGTGTGTGTGTGTGTGTGATCTTTTATGTCCAAAACAGGCTCAAAAAGACATAAGTTCTCAAGCGATAGTTGAGGCAAACAAGGCTGAAGAACACATTATAGTTGAAGAACATAGGGAGGATCCTACCCAAGTTGAATCAATGGAGGTCGAAGGAGAGGGGTCAGGCTCCTTACCTCTTTCCAATATGGATGTGCATATTGTGGATCTAGCTAAACAAGTGAAGAGAAATATTTCCTATAATTAATTTAGATCATTTACTTGAAATGGATGTGAATCAGTTGAAACGTCTGAGTGAAGAACCCAGACATACTAAAAGGAGGTCAATGAATAAAAGTGCAAAAGAAATAATGTCTCATTTAAATAATCTTGATACAACACTAGAGAAAGCTCAATTGTTATCAATTGTACTTACTCGTAAAGAGTTAATAGATCCACTAAAATTATTGGTGTAGAGGGGGGAAAATGAACCTCTTCGACTAGTGGATAACAACCTCTCAAAGATTCACTAACTGACCTCTCCACTCAAGATGTAGTGTCTCTATACATCCTCTGATAGCTCTCTACACAATGACGCACACATGGATTATGGACAACAACATGACGTGCTAGCATCCTGTACGGACAGAGTGCAGAGTTTGCATAGAAGGGCACAATATAATAGATATGTATTTTATATTATTTAAATGCAATAAATGTATATATAAAAGAAGGTAAAATAATTATATAAATGGAATGAAATCCACAAAGGAAAGGAAGAAGATAATCTCACAACCGGTCCACAATATGAATCCTCCAGCCAAACGAATCTTCTCTAATGCAACCTACACACAAGCCAGAAAGGAAAAATGTTTGGGGTTGCTTGGGGACTTGCCTCAATCAAATCCTATTTTAGTGTTTCCACCTCCATAGACAACTAGATATATTGATAGATAAAATATAAATGCAAGATAAGATACTAATAAATGATAAATGATAAATCATAGAAGAGGGATGTGATAAATCCCAAAATGCTCAAAGATAGGATAAATAGATAGATATTACCAAAGAGGTTTGAGAAAGCCAAGAGAGTTGTAAGAGAATACAGTGAGTGCTTGAGTGTGTTATAGAAAAATAGAGACTGCTATAGCAAGCGAGAGGGAGCCGAAGAAATTTGTGAGAGCCCAAAGGATAAGATAGATTATATCTAGAATCTAGAGAGCTTGAATGAAGAGGGAGGATAGATTTAAAATGAGAGAAGAGGAGGGAAAAGAGGGCTAGCGATCCGTTTGAAAGGTTCAGAGTCATTTCCACTGACATATGTAGGTGACAAGTGGAAAGGCACGCTTAGAACAATCATTCGAATGCTAAGATGTTGTTGGATGAATGCGCGATGCATGAACATTTGTGCGGTGCGCTAGTGTGCAAATGAATCACTCTCTAAAATAACAAGAGACAAGGGAAACACATGGCTAACAAGATTGATGCCACGAGGGAGCTACTGAAAATAGGTCTTGAGCATCCTGAGAGGGAAAAGGCTGATGCAAGGGCTGAAGTGAGCCTACTCAGGTACTAGGGGAATGGACACCAAAGTGATTACAAAAGATGTAGGTCAAATTACAAAGGGGTATGCAATTTTTGACACTACAGTTGGGTATAGATACAACAAGTAAAAGAGGAAAACTTCTCAGCTACAAAAATCTATTGTTGAAAATGTTAAGAAAGGTTTTGTGAACATTGGTAAAAAATCTTGAACAGTGGATAAGACCATTTCAAGAAGAGTGATAATGACATATTTAGTAAATGAAAGAATGCCTCAAAAAAGACAAATCTCTTCACTGTCATTTGAGTTTGGTTTTAGTAGAAGGACAAAATCAAATATGTGAAAAGGAGAAAGATTTTGGATGATACTACCTTAGAAGGCAATTGGGCAATTATGTGTAGAACTCCTCATTCTGATAGGATTGAAGATGTTGTTAGGAACTTGGTGACAAGTTTTTGGAATGATAATACTCATCCTTCATCAAACAATAGAGATGTTATCAAGTAGACTATTGGACTTGATCATTATGATCTCCATGTAAAACACTAGTTAGACACAACAAAACATGAATTGTATGTGTTGTTTACTAAATTAAACCCTTTTATAAAGATTGGACAAACAATGTTTGAAAGGTTAAGGCCATATTATGTGAAGGTAAACAAAGTCTTTGAAACTTTTTGTTGTCCTTGTCACATAGAATTTGATCTATACTATCAGGTGTTTTCAAAGATCAAAGAAGATAGTGATGGTTATGAAAATGCTCCTCCTAAACGAACAAGTCAATTCATAGCATTCATCTTATGTGATAAACCAGATGATAATGCAACCAGTCAAATAGATTGCATAAAAGTAATTTGTGGAACATGTGGGGAGTTGGCTAAATTGTCTTTGAGAGATGAAGATACTGACATGACAAAGATGGTAAATTGCGAGAGTTACAAGTACCAAAATTTTGAAACAAAATTTGGAAAGAAATCTACAAGGTTAGATTATATAGAAGAGGAGATACATATTGAAACATTTATGGAAAATTTTCGTAAGTTGATAAAACCATGCATATGCCATGGTGTTTTTGCCAAGTGGAAAGAACAATAGTTTCAAACATTAAGAGACACTTTCCCACCTGGGAACTATTCTATCAGTAGTGGACATCACAAAAAATTACTCTTTTGCACATCAAAAAGAGATTCAATCAAAGTATTACTTTTCAAACAAAATCACTATTATGGTGCATGTGTGTTATCGACATGAACAAATGTATTTGGATGGTGTCGATAGTACATTTGAAAATTGTATCATTAAGAAAGAGTACCACTTCTATATTAGTGATGATAAGGAGCATGGCACACTTTTTGTACAACATTGCTTTAAGAAAGTTTTTGAATATTTGAAAGAGAGAGACATAACAATAGTTAAAAATTTTCTTTGGTTTGAAGGATATGCAACATAATTCAAAGCTTTGAGCCCATTTTATGTACTATGTAGATATCATTGAAATGACAAAATACCACATGTTTGGAGTTTTTTTAAGAGTGGCCATGGAAAGGGTGAACATGATGGTGCAGGAGCTTGTATCAAACATGCTCTAAGAAAGCATAAAATAAGTTATATAGGAGATTGTATAGATGATGCATATGATGTTGTTGAATGGAGTAAAAAACACTTTGTGCAACCAAACTATCCTAGTTCATCATCGGGAACATACAGGCCCATTTCATATAGAGTGTTGTGGGAGATATCAAGTACGTGATCTCTTTTAAAAAAATAAAAAATAAAGTTCAAAATACAAATAAAAAGGGAATTTTGTAGATTAGAAGTATAAATAAATGTAATTATATTTAAATGTTTAGTTTATTTTTTTACAAAGATGTTTAGGTACACATTTATACATTTTGCAGATGTCGATAGAAGATCAATGCATGGATGCAAGAGTGTGGAGAAGACAAGATCTTTGCATTGTGTCATGAGTATAGATAATCGCCCATAGACATTGTACACTAGGGATTATTCATTTTTTTTTTCTAATTGCATTTTGGAAAACTTTGTTAATTGAAAGAACCAAGAGCTTGGATATGTTGAAGTGAATGGAATTTGGTGCCACTAGTTGTTACTAATACATACGAGGAAAATGAGGATGAAATGTTTGAAGACATTCCTTTGATTTCTGTTGATTATGATCATATTTCAGGATTGATTAAACAAGGTACATTTATTATATATATATCTTTAAAAAATGTTGTGCATGTAAGTTTTATTCAAGTACATTTTATTTAAATAAGTTTTAATTTTCCACATGTGTAAATTTAAATTGAAGGAGATATTTTTGTAGACATAGTAGAAGCTGGAAATATAGAAGATGTTAGTTATTATTTATTGTCTTTCACATAAGCAAGAATAAAAAAATATGAAATGAGTGATGTAATTTCCTTTCCCATGGGTTTGAACTTCAAGTCATGTTGTTGATGGGGTTGGCCTAGCTTGCCCACACTTCACCTAGTTGGTGGTGCTCAATTCCACCAACCTCTCTAGGTCTAGCTATGCTCCAAGACCTCCAAGTCCTTCTAATTCTCTTCTAGTTATTTCTATTTTCCAATCTCAAGGTTTTTGCAACAAGTGTTTAACTAGGCACCCAACCATTACCAAGTGACTTTCATTTGCTCAATTGTACTATCTTGACAACTACTTGTCAAATTCACCCCCATACTATTGTGAGTCATTGCAGAGGTGTGGAGGTACCAATTAACATGGAATGAATTCCATTTGGTTCCATTTTTGTTTTGCATTCATTATCTTTCCTACCGATTTCACCATTTTGCCTAGAAATAGGGCTACAAGGAATGAGCCCCTATTAGGCCTCCGAAATCCTGTTTTTGTGGGTTTTGAGGAAAACAGTCCAAAAGACCCTACTACAAGGTTTTTTTTTCATCAAAAACTCACCCAAACCTAAGATATTTTGATATTTTTGGTTTCCCAACTCGCCGTACAATGCCCTAACCCCAAAATGAGGGTTTGTTAGGGTTTCTAGGCCTCTTAACTGGCAGTGACTGATAAATTTAGTGAAATAGGAAACTAAAGGTCTTGTCAAGGATTATCCTTGTAATTTAAACTTTGTATGGACTTCGTGGACCTCTCCAAATGATTTGGTTGTGTTTTTGTGTTCACCTTTGCACTATGCACTCAAATTCCACCTTGTCTTCTCTAGCCGGGTTGCTCCTAGCCTCGCCTAGAACAAGGTGATAACCATGTCAATATTCACTTCCAAAACTTGTCCCTGCATATATAAACTATACAAGTGGTTTCCTTCCATTTCCCAACAATTCGTGATGGTATCATAGAGGGATTTTATGGGGCAACCATTTTACAAGAAATTGCTATTTACAAGCCAAAACTGGCTGATTGAGAACAAAACAATGAAAAAACTAACACACCCTATCTACAGAGATGGAAATAAACCAAATGACTCTGAAATAGACCAAAGAACTTCAATCCATAAGTGGATCAATGGATTCAATCCATTATCATTCACAGTTTATGCACAATAAGACCAAAACTGTGATAACAGGCTGAAAATGAGTAGTTTTAGATTGTTAATCTTACAAAATCAAACTTCCAGCCTTGGTAACCATGCAAGAGGAGGTTTAAATATTCTTTCCCATGTGTGGAGGCATTCTAGGGCATTTTTCTATCCCTAACTCCACTGCTAAGCACTTTTAGGACAAAAGTTGTCATGACAACTTTTACAACTTTCCACTTTTTTCTTTGCCAACCTATGCAACCTATTTCAAATCATTACTCATGACTTTTTAAGCATTCCTAATACTATCCTAAACCTCCCTAATTCTCACACCAATTTTTTCCACATTTGACCAACAATAAGGTCATTTCAACTACTCAAACCACTACCTATTCACAAAGTGCAAACCTAAGAAGAAAACCAACTCAACTAGGTCTACACTTGACTCAAAACAAACATCACACACACTCATTGGACCCTCCTGGAGTCCTCATTATGAATGTGACTTGGCTAAGGTCAGTACAAGCCAAAAATGTGAAAGGACTATGAGCCTAAGTCCTAGGTGCTCCTGCACTAGTTGTACACATTAGGATGTTATAAGAGGTCATATGTGGTCCTAAGGGGTCACGCATATGTTATAACACATGTGTGACCCCTTAAGACCACATATGACCCCTTAGGATGCTATTGGGTCCTCAAGGGTATGTACAAGTACACACTAGGATGTTATAACGGGTCATATGTGGTCCTAAGGGGACACACATTTGTTCTAACACATGTGTGACCCCTTAGGACACTATGTGATCCTATGTGGTTAAATTGGGTCCTAAGGGGTACATTGTACACACTAGGATGTTATAAAGGGTCATACATGGTCGTAAGGGGTCACACATGTGTTAGAACACATGCATGACCCCTTAGGACACTATATGATCCTAAGGGGTATGTTGTACACATTAGGATGTTATAAGGTGTCATATGTGGTTCTAAGGGATCACACATGTGTTAGAACGCATGCATGACCCCTTAGGACAACATAAGGCTGATTTGGACACTATTGGGTCCTAAGGGGTATGTTGTACACACTAGGATGTTATAAGGGGTCATATGTGGTCCTAAGGGGTCACGCATGTGTCTTAACACATGCATGACCCCTTAGGACCACATAGGATCCCTTAGGACACTATGTGATCCTATGTGGTCAAATTGGATCCTAAGGGGTACATTGTATGTTGGAAATATGGAGGAATTGATTATGTTTTGCATTGATGTTTTATCATTGATGTCAACACTAGCTGTTATGATTGGTTACCTATAGACAGATTTTGGTTACCGGTAGAAGAACTAGTGTTACCAGCAGAAGGGACTATCAGTTGGATACTATCGACATGTTTGGATCAATGGAATATGTTTGGTTTGATGTTTCTAGAGTATGTTTTGGTCAGTTGGTATTGACTTGATGATCGAATGCTATCATACACTCTAGTAAACCTATACTAGTAAGGGTTTAAGGTTTTACCGACAGAGCTTTTACTGAGAATATTTGATAGGATGCATAAGTGGTGTTGGTGCGACTTCTAGATGAAATCTAGGATGCAGAAGGTGATCCTTGATCATACCTCAACTAATTGGAGACATCGCTTTGGCATGGTGCATCTATTTGGGTCCAGGTTATGGACCGGTATCATGTAACATGTTCTCTACATATTACCAGGATGATTTATGGATTTGTTAATATTTTTTTGGTCTAAAGCCGACATGGCATATCATTGTAATATCTTTTATGTGGCCAACCTAATTGGTTTAGGCCTTAGGGTTTCTATAAATTGATATAAGATCTCATTGTAGATCATGGTCATGGTTGTGGAATGAAATTTCATATGAGAAGGAGATTTGGTCGATCATAGGTGATCGAATTGGGTTTATGTAAGAGGTCAAAGGCCTCTAGTATTGAGCTTAACTTGGACTGTAATTAGGCATGGTAGATCCTATCACTGGCAGTTTATTCTTCTGGATTGTTGTCCAATTATATTGAGGTGGTTATAACCTCTCTATAGTCAGTGAGACTCCTTTGTAATGAGAAGTACGCTCTAGGCAGTGTGACTTCCTGCATGTGTAGGCCCCTTATTGTATCATATACTTTCTGCAGAAGTATTATCTGACTGTGTGTAGGCTTCCCACTGTGGTTTTTCCCTTTATCAGGTTTTCCACGTACAAATCATGGTTTTATGTAGTATGGTTGCATTGTGTTGATTCTCTATTTCATTCTTAAGTTTTATTTCTTACCGATATCTGTTTCTGCTATTCCAGTATTTAATATTTATGTGCTTCGGTTAAAGGTTATAAACTGGTTTGATTAATATAATCTGTTGACAGTCGATTCACCCCCCCCTTCCTCTCAGTTGTCTACCAGTTATTCTAACAATTGGTATTAGAGCTTTGGTCCTCTTTTGCAGAAGCTTAATCGCTTGAGGTAGATCCTATGGCAACTATTTTCAGAAGAGAAATCCCTAAGCTTGATGGAACAAACTATGATATATGGAAAATCCAAATGGAGACTCATCTTAGATATCCTGGCAAGGATATTTGGGAGATCACTAATAAAGGATATACACCTTATGATCTGATATCTACCAATCCTACTCCTACAGACTTGGACAAAAATATTGAAAATGATTGCAGAGCTAGAGAAGCCCTCCTGTGTGAACTCACTGATCAGGAAATCATGGGATTGACTGATAAATCATTTGTAAAGGTTATGTGGGATGAATTGCAAACTCTGAATGAAGGTGACCGTACTGTCAAAATTGCTAAACTTGATTGTTATCGGGTAAGATATGAGAATTTGAAGATGGAAGATAATGAAAGAATTATGACATTTATAGAAAGAGTAAATGAGATTGTCATGGGAATTCAATGTTGTGGAGGATCTTTGAGTGAAGATGAAATAGTTTCTAAAGTTTTGAGAGCCCTACCACCGACTTACAAGATGAAGGTGTTGGATATTGTTGGCATATGATGCTAATGTATGTTGTCATTGATGTCAATAAGTACAAGTGAACCGGTATGCAGATTAAAAGAAGTTACCGGTATGAAGAGGTATGAAGAGATGTTGTGGACTGGTGTCGGGGTTTCACTAAGCATGACTACCAGTTGGTAGTCTCAACTCTAGGGTTTCTGGTTTGGCAATCCAGCTTGTGCGGTGCAACCGAAGACATCCTGTGATGAGTTAGCTAAGAGATAAGTATGAGATCGAGGTGCCATGTCAGTTTTGTGCGTGTGAAGGATTTCCTTGAGGATCTTGCATGTGGAGATCGATTGCATTAAATGTCTACCTTAGGAATGAACATTCTTCTTCGTGGTGTGAGAAGAAAGCGTGATGGGTTACTGATTCCTATATGCGGTGAAGAGTGAATGATGCAGATTGTCTTGTGATCTATTTAAGATTGTATTGCTCTATGCAAAGTGTTTGGGCGGTCAAGATTGGACCTCTTGTATTGTAAACCTAAGATGCTTAGGGTTTATGCTACCGACCTAACTGTTGTCTATAAGGTCAATGATGTTTGTTGTTGTAAGTTGTTGGCAAATATTGTGTGTGTATCTGAGTGATGAGATACTTGCCAGAACAGTAAGAGGAAAATTGTAGAGTATGATTGTAGAGTAGAGGAAATGAAAAGGATTTGCCTTGGCATGTAGTGATGTTATCAGATCAGAGTTTTACCTGTTGTCTTCTAACCATTTCAATAGTTGGAAAATCCCTTTATCGGGTAGCTTTAACAGGGTTATTGTAAATCCTTTAAATGGGTGACTCAAGATCATTGAGTTCTTCAAATCCTCTAGCGAGGTAACCTCTAAGAGGGTTTCAACCTTTAACAGGGTATATAGCCATCCCTTAACCAGGTGATCTTTAACAGGATCGGTTCCTAGAATAACTTTGTTGTAAAGTCTTTAACCAGACTAGGCTCCTAACAGAGAGAGCTTCAAAAGAGTTCAAAACAAGCTTGTGGGAATTCATCCCCACTGTGGTTTTTCCCATTTGGGTTTCCACGTGAAAAATCTGTGTGTCATGAGTTGTGCATTTTTCATGTGATGATTAAGTATTCCGTGTTTTAGTAATTATGCATGCAGAGCTATTAGGTTATGGTATTAGTGGTATACCACATGCATATGTTTATGGGTGAAGTTGTTATCAAGTATTGAATGTATTTGAAGTGTTCAGACTTATCAGTTTATGTTGTCTGAAGTCTTACTGTGTTTAACCGGTATTGCCATGGTTAAGTTTAGTAATGAAGACAACTGGTTGATATTGCTTTAACCTGATAAGTTGTTGAGAAAGTTTTTGTATGTACTGATTCAGCCCCCCTCTCAGTACCATTTAGGGTATTTGTTGTGCATCATTATTCATCAATTGATATCAAAGCTCCTGCAGGTCCTTGGTGATATAAGCTTAACCACTTGAGGTAAAATATCCTATTGTAATGATGAAGAGGGAAGGTCCTAAGTTCAATAGAGATAAATTCAAGATATGGAAGGACAAAATGAAGATTTACATCAAGAGTATGGGTGCTCAACACTGGAGCTATGTTGAGAATGTCTATGTGATTCCCACTGACACTCTAACCGATGATCAGAAGAGAGAGATTCAAGAAAATGGGCAAGTCATGGAAGCCCTTATCAACATCTTGTTAGATATTGAGTTTATTGATGTACAAGACAAGGACACTCCTAAGGATGTATGGGATGCACTGGAAACCATTTATGGTGGTGATGAGCATGTATAGAAAGCTAAGGAAGAGAGCCTTAGAGGAAAATTTGAAGACATGAGGATGGTTGAAGGAGAGACCATTTAACAATATGGCATTAGGATTAAGACTGTGGTTGGAGATAAAAGTGTTGGTGGAACGATTGAGGATGCAACCGTTGTTAGTAAAGTCTTGAGATCATTGTTACTGATCTATGCAATCAGAGTTGCTGCTATCCAAGAACTAAGGTCTATTGATAAAACCAAGGTATCCTTATACTATCATTGCAAAGCTGACTACATATGAGTTGAATAGCTATGATGGTAGTGTTCAGAAGACTGAGTCAGCCTTTAGAGCATTTGCTGCACCATCCAGAAAAGGAAAAGAAACTAGTACCAGTTATGAATCCAGATAATGCAGAGATATGGATGATAAAGAGATTCTGATGGAGTTTGAAGCACTTCTTGCTAAAAGACTTCCGAAAGGAACTAGTAAATATAGAGGTAAACTTCCTTTAAAATGTTTCTCCTGCAATAAGATAGGACATACAACTGTTAATTGTCCTAACAATGATAATAAGGATAAACCGGAGAGGTTTAGAAAGTATAAAGGAGGAAATAGGAGAAATTGTCTTGTTGTTGTAGATGAAGATGTTACTGATGAAGAATCAGAGTATGAAGAGAGTGAAGATATAGTGTTTGTAGCTGTAAAGGAAGAAGTGTCTGATAAGAAAGCACTTGTCTCTCATATTGACAACTCCAATGAGTGGATTATTGATAGTGGTTGTTCTCACCACATGACCAGAGACTAGAGAAAGTTTATGTCTCTAGAAGAATATGATGGAGGTGTTGTTAGATTTGGCAACGACGCACCATGCTTGGTAAAAGGTAAAGGATCCATCTCATTGAATGGAAAGAGCAGTGCAGATGATGTATACTAGGTAGAAGATCTAAAGCATAACCTTTTAAGTGTTGCTCAACTGAATGACAAAGGACTCACTCTAAAGTTCAAAGGTAGAATCTACAGTATAATTGGAAAGAGTAGTGAACTTATTGCTACTGGTAAGTAGACCAGAGGTAACCTATTTCAGTTGAATGCCAAGATTAGTCAGTGTCTGATGGCTAAGTTTGATGACAGTTGGATATGGCATAGGAGACTCTGTCATATGAACTTTGACAATATTGTTAAAGTCGGTAAGATCAAGGTGGTAAGAGGATTGCCTTTGTTGAACAAACCTGAGAATTCTTTGTACAGAGAATGTCAACTTGGGAAGATGTCTTCCTCAACTTTTAAAGGTAAGTCTTTTTCAGCAGAAAATTTACTTGACCTTGTGCATACTGATTTCTATGGTCCTATGAAAACTAGAAGTATTCAGGGATATAGGTATTTTATGATTTTTACTGATGACTGCTCAAGAATGATGTGGGTCACATTCTTGAAAGACAAGTCTGAAGCATTTGGAAAATTCAAAGCCTTCAAAGCATTAGAAGAAAAGGAAAGTGGCCAAAGGATAAAGTGCCTAAGAACTGATCAAGGAGGAGAATTCATTTTTGATGAATTCAACAAGTACTATGAAGATAGTGGTATCAAGAGGCATTTGTCTGCCCCAAGGACACCACAATAGAATGGAATAGCAGAAAGGAATAACAGAATTGTAGTTGAAGCGGCAAGAACAATGTCAATCCAAGGAAAGGTTGCTCACACTTTTTGGAGAGAAGCGACGAGCACTGCAGTCTATACAATGAACCAAGTACTTATCAAGAAAGGCAAAGATAAAACCCCTTATAAGTACTAGACTGGGAAGACTCCCACTGTGAGCTACTTTAAGGTATTTGGGAGTAAGTGCTATATCAAGAGAGGTGAGCATTTGAGCAAATTTGATGCTAAAAGTGATGAAGGAATATTTCTGGGATATTCCACTAAGAGTAAAGCTCTTAAGTGCTACAATAATAGAACTCAGAAGATTGTTGAGAGCATCAATGTCAAGGTTGATGAATCACTTGAGAAATTTGAGGGAACCAACAGCAAGCAAGTGGAAGGTGAACCGGGAATAGCTTTCTGAGAACCAATTACAAAAGAAACAAGAAAAGATCTTAGTGTTCCTATATTAGTAGAAGTTGTGGTAGGAGAAGAAGAAGATGGAGAAGAAGGAGAAGAGGAAAATCAAGAAGAACAAGCTGGAGTCATTCCTAGATATGTGAAATTGCATCATGATCCGAAGCAGATCATAGGAGATAAAGATGTAGAGATACTCACAAGAAGAAAAGTGAAAGGAAACTCTTGCATGATTTCTGAATTAGAACCCAATACTTCTAGAGAAGCACTTACAGATGAAGACTGGATTAAAGCAATGGAAGAGGAGCTAGACCAGATAGAAAATAATGTAACATGGTGTTTGGTACCCAGACCAGAACACAAAAATGTCATAGGTACCAAATGGGTCTTCAGGAAGAAGGTAAATGAAGAAGGTAAAGCTATAAGGAACAAGGCTAGGCTTGTATGCAAGGGATACACTCAGGAGGAGGGAGAATACTATGGAGAAAGCTTTTCTCCTATGGCTAGACTAGAAGGTATTCAAATTCTACTTGCACTTGCAGCATTTAAGGGATTTAAGGTATATCAGATGGATGTGAAGTATGCATTCTTGAATGGAATCTTTGAAGAGGAAGTATATATAGAGCAACCAGATGGGTTTTCCCTATCAGAAGATAGTAACATGGTGTGTAGATTACACAAAGCCCTATATGGATTGAAACAAGCACCTAGGGCATGGTATGAAAGGTTACATTCTCATCTTGTTAAGATTGGAATTCAGAGAACAAGTGAAGATAGCAGCATCTACTTGAAATCAGAGGGTGATTAGATTCTGATCTATGAAGTATTTTTAGATGACATAATCTTTGGAGGAGATGATGAAATGAGCCATGCATTTGCAGATATAATGAAGAAAGAGTTTGAGATGTCTCTGATTAGAGAGATAAAGTTCTTCATTGGTTTACAGATTCAACAAATGAAAGAGGGTATTTTTATTACCCAGTCCAAGTATGTCAAAGAGGTATTGAAGACTTTTGGCATGGAGGAAAGCAAACCGGTTGGTACACCAATGATGACCGGCTGTAAATTGACTAAGGAAGATGATTCAACACTAGTAAACAAAAAGGAGTACCGGTCAATGATTGGTAAGCTAGACTATGTGGTGCACAACACAATAGATATTGCTCATGCAGTGGGCATAGTAGCTCATTTTCAAAAATGTCCTAGAGAATCCCACTTGGTAGTAGTCAAGAGGATCCTTAGATATTTGAAAGGAACAATTGACTATGGATTGTGGTATCCATATAATGGTGACTTCAATCTCAAAGTGTATACCGATGCTGATTGGGCAGGTAATGTGGATGACCGAAAGAGCACAACTGGTGGAGCATTCTTTCTTGGTGGAAGAGTAGTATCATGGACAAGTAAAAAGCAGAGCTATACTTTCCAGCCTACAGCTGAAGCAGAATATGTGGCAGCATTTATGAACTGCACTCAAGCAATCTGGATGAAACATGTATTGGAAGGTTTCAAAGTACCTATACCTGAACCAGTGAATATATTTTGTGACAACACAAGTGCAATAAATATTTCCAAGAATCTGGTATTGCATGCTAGAACTAAGCACATTGAGCTTAAATATCACTTCTTAAGAGAGAAAGTTTAGAATAAGGAAGTTGTACTTCAACATGTTCCCAATAAGGATAAGCTAGCAGATATATTCACTAAGCCCTTACCAAAGACTATATTTACCTATTGGAGAGGTGAATTAGGGGTTCTGCCCCTTCATGAAGTCAACTAAAAGTTGTGTGCTCTGCATCAGTCAGGAACTATAGTGTCAAATCTTTCAGGATTGATGTGTTGAAGGATGCTACTCCATAGGGGGAGTAGCATAGTGGAGTATGGAAGCTTATGCCTCCACTTTGGCATTGTTGTCAAAGGGGGATAAGATATCTGATGAATGGGGAGAAGATATTTGATGAATGGGGAGAAGATGTCTGATAATGGAGATACATTGTTCTATGATGTTTAAGGTTGTAATGCTACACTGAGTATTGCCATCAATGCCAAAGGGGGAGATTGTTGGATATTGTTAGCATATGATTAACCGACATGTTGATATGATGCTAATGTATGTTGTCATTGATGTCAATAAGTATAAGTGAACTAATATGCAGATTAAAAGAAGTTGGTGAATCGATATGTAGATTAAAAGAAGTTGGTGAACCGATATGAAGAGGTATGAAGAGATGTTGTGAACCGGTGTCAAGGTTTCACTAAGCGTGACTACTGGTTGGTAGTCTCAGCTCTAGGGTTTCTGGTTTGGCAATCTAGCTTGTGCAGTGCAACCGAAGACATCCTATGATGACTTAGCTAAGAGATGAGTATGAGATCAATGTGCCACGTCAGTTTTGTGTGTGTGAAGGATTTCCTAGATGATGTTGCATGTGGAGATCGATTGCATTAAATGCCTACCTCGGGAATGAACATTCTTCTTAGTGGTGTGAGAAGAAAGCTTGATGGGTTATTGATTCCCATATGCAGTGAAGAATGAATGATGCAGATTGTCTTGTGATCTATTCAAGATTGTATTGCTCTATGCAAAGTGTTTGGATGGTCAAGATTGGACCACTTGTATTGTTAACCTAAAATGCTTAGGGTTTAGGGTTTATGCTACTGACCTAACTGTTGTCTATAAGATCAATGATGTTTATTGTTGTAAGTTGTTGGAAAATGTTGTGTGTGTATCCGAGTGATGAGATACTTGCCAGACCAGTAAGAGGAAAATTGCAGAGTGTGATTGCAGAGTAGAGGAAATGAAAAGGATCTGCCTTGACATGTAGTGCTATTATCAGATCAGAGTTTTACCTGTTGTCTTCTAACCATTTCAACAGTTGGAAAACCCCTTTATCGGGTAGCTTTAACAGGCTTATTATAAATCCTTTAACTAGGTGACTCAAGATCATTGAGTTCTTCAAATCCTCTAGTGATGTAGCCTCTAATAGGGTTTCAACCTTTAACAGGGTATATAACCATCCCTTAACCGAGTGATCTTTAACACGATTGGTTCCTAGCATAACCTTATTGTAAAGTCTTTAACAAGACTAGGCTCCTAATAGAGTGAGCTTCAAAAGAGTTCAAAACAAGCTTGTGGGTATTCATCCCCACCGTGGTTTTTCCCATTTGGGTTTCCACGTAAAAAATCTGTGTGTCATGAGTTGTGCATTTTTCATGTGATGATTAAATATTCTGTGTTTTTTTAATTATGCATGCAAAGCTATTAGGTTATGGTATTACTGGTATACCACATGCATATGTTTATGGGTGAAGTTGTTATCAAGTATTGAATGTATTTGAAGTGTTCAAACTTATCAGTTTATGTTGTCTAAAGTCTTACTGTGTTTAACTAGTATTTCCATGGTTAAGTTCACTAATGAAGACAACCAGTTGATATTGCTTTAACTTGATAAGTTGTTGAGAAAGTTTTTGTCTGTACTAATTCACCCCCCCTCTCAGTACCATTTAGGGTATTTATTGTTCATCATTATTCATCAGAAGGCTACTGCAATTAATGAATTGAGAACAATGGGAAACACTTCAGTTAACAGAGACATTCTGATTGGGAAATTATCTGCTTTTGAGCTTGAAGAATTTGGACCCTTTGGAGCTGTAAAATCTAAACCTTCTTTTCATGTATCGTCATCTATTGGCAAAAGTGATTGGAAAGCCCTATATGCAAAAGAATTGGAAGATATGAGGAAAGAGGATGAATAATTTGAACAACTTGAAGCCTTATTTGCTAGAAGAGTACCTCAAAGACTGGCAGGAAGTAAGTATGAAGGAAAAGAACCTTTTAAATGTTTTGCATGTAATAAGATTGGTCATTTTGCATCTAGATGTCCTGAAAGGAATGCAAGATTTGAAGAAAGAGTTAAGAAATAATTTAAGCCTAATCAAAACAAATATAGATTCAAGAAAAATAAACTATTCTACACAGAGGATGACTCAGAGGATGATCTGGTAGGAGACTTTGCTAGTGGATTCGACAATAGAAAGGAATGGGTGTTCTATGCTTTAAAGGAAGATGAACCAGAACCGGCTATCAAGAATGAAGAAAATGCCCTAGCAGAAAAAGTTGAAGACAAGGATGAATGGGTAATTGATAGTGGATGCTCACATCATATGAATCGAGATAAAAGAAAATATTTGTCCCTGCAAGAATACAATGGCGGTCAAGTCAGATTTGGGGATGACAAAGCATGTATGATCAAAGGTAAATGTATTATTTCTCTGGATGGCAAACATAATACTGATAATGTCTATTATGTAGAAGGTTTAAAGCATAATCTTTTAAGCATTGTTCAATTGGTGGATAAGGGATTCATACTTCAGTTCAAAGATAGAAAATGCAAAATCATTAACAAAACTGGTTTGGAGATTGCAACTAGTGCTCAAACTAGAGGTAATATCTTTCACTTGAATATTGGTAATAAGACATGTTTGATTGCTCATATTTATGAGAGTTGGTAATGGCATAAGAGGTTGTGTCATGTTAATTTTGATTGTATTGTTAAGATCAACTCAACAAAGACAGTTAGAGATATACCTAAGATTATAAAGCCTCATAATCCGGTATGTAAGAAATGTCAATTGGGAAAGAACGTTAGAACTTCTTTTAAAAGCATACAAGATAAATCTAATGATGTACTTGATTTGATTCATACTGACTTATGTGGTCCAGCAAGGCCCAAAAACTTTCAAGGTGATAGGTACTTCATGCTAATAATTGATGATTATTCTAGAATGATGTGGTTGACTTTTCTAAGGTAGAAGTCTGAAGCTTTTGAGAAATTCAAGATCTTCAAAGGAAAGGTGGAAACAGAAACTGGATTGAAAATCAAATGTCTGAGATCAGATCAAGGCAGTGAGTTCACATCTCATGAACTTAATAGTTTTTGTGACATAAATGGAATTAGGAGACAGTTATCTGCACTCCGGACTCCTCAGCAGAATGGAGTAGTGGAAAGGAAGAATAGAACCATTTTGGATGACCATGATGATGGAATCCAAATTGCCTCACATCTATTGAAGAGAAACAGTGAGTACAACAGTCTACACATTCAATAGAGTTCATATCAAAGGTGAAACCGGTAAGACTCCTTATGAATTATGGTTTGGTACTGTTAAATATTTCAGAATTTTTGAAAGAAAATGTTATATCAAAAGGGATGATTCAATTGGGAAGCTTGATCCTAGATGCGATCAAGGGATATTTCTTGGATATTCAATTCAGAGAAAAACATATAGATGTTATAACAAAAGATTGCAGAAAATAGTGGAGAGAGCAAATGTGAAAGTGGATGAGCAATACAAAGATCAATCTATATCATATGACAAAGAACTAGCAGTGGAAATGATCATAACTGAACTGGTAATGTCTCAACCGGTACAAGACACTGAGACAGTTGCACCAACAAAATCAAAAAATTCAACTGTGACTGATGATCAGAACAATGAACCTGAAGTTCAAAAGACACCAAGGTATGTAAGATTAAATCATTTTGAAGATCAAATCATTGGAGACATGAACATGGGGGGTCAGTGCAAGAAGATGAGTCCACTTTTTGGCCGAAAAGTGGAAGTGTTTTCCCTGATTTTCAGATTTTGTCTCATTTGAGCTTAAATTTTGAAACACTTAGAGATTGAATCTTGGAAAAAGTCAGTCATATAAAAGATAGCCCTCTGAGTGTACTTTCCAAATATATAGTTTATTTTAATACCCACATAATAAAAAATAACTTTTTAAATGGATTTTTGAAAACTATGTTTTAAAAATGCCTGTTTCAGGACCATACCATGCATGTGTACGACCCACACTTTTTGACACAATTAAAATTATTTTCTCAAAGTGTTTTGGGAAATGGTTTGTAACACACTGAATATTGATGAGCATATTTTTTTGTATTTTTTTTTCTAATATTTTTTTTAATTAATTTTTTAATAGCCGTAATTATCTTTTTAAAAATTTGACGTGTACGACCCACATAATTTGATGTAAACTTAACATTTTTTGATTTTTTTTTTTTTTTAAATACAAAAGAATTTTGTGTAGATTGATGACATATAATTTTTTTTCCAAAATTATTTAAAATAAATTTTTTATTAAATTAACAAAATTAGTTAATATTTCAAATTTATGGACCCGATTTAGTATAAATTAAATGAAAAATAGTTAAAATAATCAATTTTTAAACAAATTTACATATTTAGAATCTAGACAGTATAATCTGAAATGGGTTTTAATTTCGTATAAAAATTCTCTGATTAGAGGCACGTAAACTATTTTTGAAGTTCATATTTGTGCTTTCATTCATGGAGATTTGAATTTGCAGGTCCATGTCTGAGGTGTGGCCATCCTAGGCCTATCCCGAGCCAAGTGGCGGGTTGTGGAATCAACTTCCACAAAACGGGCCCCCGTTTTCAAACAAGGGCGGCTTGTGGAAAAAAAAGGAAAAATGCCATTTAGAAACGAGGGCCCGCTTTTAAACAAAATGGGCCCCCATTTTGTTTAAAAGCAAGCCCCCATTTTAGAACAAAACGGGGGCCCATTTTTTTTGCTTTGAACCCCCGTTACCTTTTGGCTCGGGAGCCCGAAGCACAAACGGGCCCCCATTTTTTGAAAATGGGCCCCCATTTATAAGAGCACATTTTCCAACGTGTGGACTTCCATGAATTTGTGACTCATTACCTTGCACTTGCCCTGGGAGGTATGACAAGAAGAAGATTGGCAAATGAAGAGGTATGTCTTATTTCTCAAATTGAACCGACATCTATTATTGAAGCTTGTAAAGATAAACATTGGTCAAAGGCTATGGAAGATGAATTAGATCAGATAGAGAAGAATATGACTTGGAATTTAGTTTCTTGGTCTAAAAATAAGAATGTTATTAGAACTAAATGGGGTTTTAGAAATAAAATAAATGAGGATGGTCAAGTTGTAAGAAACAAGGCTAGACTGGTTTGTAAAGGATATTCTCAAATGGAAGGAAATGATTATGGTGAGACATTTGCACCAGTAGCTAGAATTGAAGCCATTAGATTATTTCTTGCCTATGCACCATACAAGAACTATAAGGTCTATCAAATGGATCTTACATGTGCATTTTTTAATGGTGAACTTGAGGAAGAAGTATACATTGAGCAACCTGATGAATTTTCACTGGCAGATTAGAAAGATATGGTTTGCAGGTAAAGGAAAACATTAATTGGATTGAAACAAGCTCCTAGAGCTTGGTATGCAAGGTTGGATAAATATGTTTTGAAGTTTGGTTTTACTAAAGGCAGTGCTGACAGTAATTTATATTACAAGATCACTGATGATGATGTTCTGATTATTGAAGTATTTGTTGATGATATCATTTTTGGAGGTGAAGATAAATTGTGCATGGAATTCTCTAATAATATGAAGAAAGAATTTGAAATGTCTATGATTGGTGAGAGGAGATTTTTCTTAGGTTTGTAGATTACTCAAACTGACAAAGGCATTTTTATCTATCAAACTAAGTATCTAAGGGAATTGTTGAAGAAGTTTGGTATGGATAATTAGTACTCCTATGGTGACAAGTGAGAAATTATCTATCAAAGACACATCTGCACATAAATTAGGCAAGGTGTAAGTCTATGATTGGTGGCTTGTTATATCTAACTCAAACTAGACCAGATATTATAAATGCAATAAGTATTGTTTCAAGATATCAAAGTAATCCTAAAGAAAATCATGAATGTGCAGTAAGGAGGATATTCCAGTATTTGCAAGGAACAACAAAATATGGCTTATGGTATTCTAGAGATGATAACTTCACTTTATGTGCATATACCAACTCAGATTGGGCAGGAGATACTCGATGACAAAAAGAGCACTTCTGGTGGAGCTTTCTTTCTTGGAAAGAAATTGGTTTCACGGATCAGCAAAAAATAGTCATGCATTTCTTTATCTACTGTAGAAGCTAATTATGTTGCAGCAACAACTAATTGCACTCAAGTCTTGTGGATGAAGCAAATGTTGAAGGATATCAAGGTAAATTATAGTGAACCAATAGTTATCTATTGTGATAACTCTGTAGCTATTGACATATCTAAGAATCTGGCATTTCACTCTAGGACTAAGCACATTTGAATAAAATATAACTTTCTGAAGGAAAAGGTGGAAGAAAAGGAAGTCAAATTGGTTTATGTGAACACTAAAGAGCAGATTGCAGATATATTCACTAAACCGCTATCTAAGGAATCATTTGAATATTTGAGAGATAGGTTAGGGGTATCTACCCCTCTGGAAAAAATTTAACTGATGGAGCAGTGCATTGGTCTGGTATGCATCATCAGCTTTATCCTTTGCTCTGGATTGATGTAGTGGTGCTACTACTTAGGGGGAGTAGTCAACTTTGAGATTCGTAGGATTTTGATATCTATGTCATATCTTTGGCATTGATGTCAAAGGGGGAGAGTTATATGTGAAAAATAATGTCATAATATGTCATATGGGAGAAAGATTCAGATTAGTTTCAGATTGGATTGCACTCCTCAAGGGGAGTTGCTGGGATTTTTCAGTTTATCATTGTTATATCTACTATGAGAAATGTTTGGCATTTCTTGGCACTTAGATGTTTTCTTTTTCACATCTAGTGTTTCCATCAATGCCAAAGGGGGAGATTGTTGGCAATATGGAGGAATTGATTATGTGTTGCATTGATGTCAATACTAGCTATTATGATTAGTTACTGATAGACAAATTTTGGTTACCGGTAGAAAAATAGTGTTACTGGCAGAAGGGACTGTCAGTTGGATACTATTGACATCTTTGGATCAATGGAATATATCTGGTTTGATGTTTCTGGAGTATGTTTTGGTCAGTTGGTATTGACTTCATGATCGGATGTTATTATACACTCTAGTAAGCCTATACCGGTAAGGGTTTAAGGTTTTATCGGCAAAGCTTTTACTAAGAATCTTTGGCATGATGCATAAGTGGTGTTGGTGCAGCATTTAGATGGAATTCAGGATGCAGAAGGTGATCCTTGATCGTGCCTCGATTGATTGGAGACATCACTTTGGCGTGGTGAATCTATTTTGGTATAGGTTATGGACCGGTATCATGTAACGTGTTCTCTACATGTTGCCAAGATAATTTATGGATTGGTTAATGTTGTTTTGGTCTAAAGCTGACATGGCATATCATTGTAATATCTTGTAGGTGGCCGACCTAATTCATTTAGGCCTTAGGGTTTGTATAAATTGATGTAAGATCTCATTGTAGATCATGATCATGGTAATGGAATGAAATATCATATGCAAATGAGATTTGGTCGATCATAGGTGATCGAATTGGGTTTATGTAAGAGGTCAAAGGCCTCTAGTATTGAGCTTAACCGGGATTGTAATCAGGCATGGTAGATGCTATCACTATCAATTCATTCTTTTGGATTGTTGTCCAATTATATTGAAGTGGGTATAACCTCTCTGTACTCAGTGAGAATTATTTGTAATGAGTAGTACGCTCTAGGCAGTGTGCCTTCTTGCATGTGCAGGCCCCTTATTGTATCACATACTTTCTACAGAAGTATTATTTGACTGTGGGTAGGCTTCCTATTGTGGGTTTTCCCTTTATCGGGTTTTCCACATAAAAATCATGGTGTTATGTGGTATGGTTGCATTGTGTTGATTCTCTGTTTCATTCTTAAGTTTTATTGCTTATCGGTATCTGTTTCTACTATTTCGATATTTAATGTTTATGTGCTACAGTTAAAGGTTATAAAGTGGTTTGATCAATATAATCTATTGACAACTGATTTACCCCTCTCATCTCAGTTGTCCACTGGTTATTTTAACATTGTACAGACTATGATGTTATAAGGGGTCATAAGTGGTCCTAAGTGGTCACGCATGTGTTAGAACACATGCATGACCCCTTAGGACAACATATGACCCCTTAGGACCACATATGACCCCTTAGGACACTATGAGATCCTAAGGGGTATGATGTACACATTAGAATGTTATAAGGGGTCACACATGTGTTAGAACTCATGCCTAACCCCTTAGGACCACATTGTAATATGTTGAAAAGTGATGAGGGGAGATCAAGCAGAAAGCTTTACTCCCCTCAACTGATGGATGAAAGTTTCACAAAGGATTCCCTTCAACTTTTCACACATATTACACTAAAAGAGGGGTTGAATCCACTAGATCCAATCCCAATGGAGAGAGATTGAATACTAAGTGAATTGTATGGAATTTGGAATGTGTTAGGAAATAAAACTAACCCTCTTTTATAATAGACTAGTTGAATTAAGAAAATTGAGACTAAGTGTAGAGATGACAAAGAAGCAATTATATCTTGAGATAGAGATGCGGGATGAAGCTATGCACCTAGAATTAGTAGTAAAATATTGAGATGAAGCTTCCCTGCAAATCTAAGCAAAATTTACAGGGATCGGGTTGAAGTTGCACTTGGTCCTCCAAAAAACCCACGTGCCAAAAAGGTTTTTTTTGTATCTAAAAATTTAGCCTAAACCTACAACCTACACACAGAAAAGAGAGGAAAATGTTGTTGGGGTTGGGGGTTTTCCTTTAGGTCAAACCCCATTTTGGAATTAACCAAGTGATTGAAAAATGTTGCAAGTAAATGAAAGGAATTGTCTAAAGTAAAATCCACTTCAAGAAGGGGATGTAATTGAAATGTTGATGAATTTGCTTGAAATGATATGTGAAATAGGATGTCTTGAATGATGATAGAAATCTTACCTTCAATGGTTGAATCCTTGAATCGAATACAACACCTAGCCTTGAAAGGAGACTTGACATGCTCAATGCTTGAATGCTTATTGTCGACTTTGCTTATCAACTTGATTTTTTGCTTATGCAAATGGGAGGGGAAATGCTCCTTATAGACTTGTCAATTAGGGGTATTTAGCTAATTTTCCATCTTAGGCTGACATAAGAAAACTTTTCCCGCTCAAAATATGACAAGCCCAATGTAAGATATGATCAAAGGAGGCCCAAAATAGGGCTAGGACAAGGGTGCCACACCCTTGTCCTTCCCTAATTTAGGACAGTTAGTGACAAAAAGGGAATGCAGGGTGATGTAAAATGCAAGTTTTTGGTGACATGAGCATGTTTTGAATCTCAAATCACACTTAAGGATTAGTTCACTAACGCAAAGACCCAAATGTGGTCAAAAATTGTAAGGGTTGCAATTTTATGACACTACATTTAGCCCCCACTCTAGTGGGAGTATAAGCATACACCAATACTACCAGTAAAGTACAAGGAAACAAGATTAAAATACTTTCACCACATCAAGGAGGAAAAATACACCAATCCCGCAATGGACTAAGGATCTTACAACTTTGATTGACAAAGTAAAAGGAAAGATCAAGAGGGAGAACCATGACTGCAAGTAGTAAGGTTCCCCTCACTATGAGTCATGAAAAGAAAGGATACCAAAAATTATAAAATAAAGCCAAGTTCACTAAATAAGTTTAAGTGTCAAGAAGGAAAATATGAGTGGACTGTATGCCCCCATGTTAAAGTGATCACGCGCACCTTATCGGGAGCGATTGTTTTAAGGTAGGATACACCTAAGAGAGAGAAAGAGAGGGAGCACGTTATCACAAGGATTTAGCCCCCAATTGAGGAATAAACCCAAGGATAATGAACACAAAACATAAATAATGAGGTGGATTCGCTTTCCTTTGGGTCAGTATGGTGTATGATAACTTATGTATATCATGTATATATATGCATAGAATAGTCCTCATTCCCCAAAGAAAGGAAACCACCTTGGAAGAAAGGGAGCCCATGTATTTTTTGAGTCAACATGAAAGATACCAAAAGAGGTCTCAATGCTTTGCATCATCCTCAAGTAGACATCACTAGGGACAACAAATAGATGAATAGGGCTACACATAAAAGAATGGTCATAAAAGAGCAAGAAAGGAGAGATGTAGAGGATCCACGGTGCTAATGTAGCTAATCTAGCATGACATCCACCTCCTGACCTTGCTGATCATTATTTTGGGTAGGCAGGAAACATGCTAGAGGAGCGACATCAAGAATAGAAGATGGAGCTATCACAAGATCCAAACAAGGACTATGCTCATGTGCTAAGTCACTTTGTTCATTTCTAGGAGTTTGGATTAAGGCTTTTGAAAATTCTGTAGATAAATGTTTGTCAGCATCAACATATTCATATTCACTATCAGAAGAATTAGGAGTTGTATTTGTTGGGAATTGACACTCATTCGATAAGGTTTGTGGCATTATGGGTCGTCATTGATGGCAACTCATCATCTCTGGGTAAATGGTTTCATTGTTTGGTTAACCTGTATACATTGCACTAAATCAGTATTGGCATTCACATTGCTTTACAATAGCACCGAAATTGGCATTGGCATTCACTTCATACTTGCTTAAGTCCTGATCCCAGTAACGTGTATATGGAACTTCGTAATAGATAGGACCCGACTAAGGAAATATTTTGGTCCCTATTATGTCTTCATGGATTTTGGTGGTAACGTGTGATGGCCGACATTGTCATTGGATTTATGTTTGATTTTCATTATGTTCTAGTAGCTGACTTGTTTATATTTCTTGTTGAAGTCGACATGGTTAAGTTAGAAGGATATTTAAGAAGATCACCTCAGCGATAAATCACATATGTGTTAGATGGTGTGTGAGCTTTTGATTGTGATTATTTCAGTGAGTTTTGGTATGCGATTGGAAGCGAGTGTGTGTAGTTTCACGTGCACAAATTAACCGGTAGCAGAACAAAGTATCAAAGAATCAATATACAAAGAAGGATATTAGAGAATTCAATGGAACTTATCCAGCATGGTCAGATGTTATTTATAAGTTCATTTTCATTTGTAAACACTTGTAAGTGTTCTATAAGTCAGTGAGACTTCCTATATTGTGTGTTTGAGTAGTGAGCTCTAGGCAGTTGGCCTTTTTGCATATGCGGACTGTCTTATGTAATATTTGTATACCTTGATCAAGTATATAGATATTGTGGGTATTAGCCACACCATGGTTTTTCCCTTTTCATGGGTTTCCATGTATAAATCTTGGTGTTATGGTGTTTCCTTTCATTGTGTTATTTTGTGTATTCATTCTAATTTTATTTACTATTAACCAAGTAATAAGGAATAATTTCAAAAGTAAGTTTACCAGTAGAACACTGATTCAGCCCCCCTCTCAATGTTCTTGTTGTCACTCAAATTGTACCCATAATGCACAAGTTGAAAGCTCAAGCAACTTGGTGACACATGAGATAATTCTCAGGCATGTGGGTTGCCTATAGTGAGAATTAACCTTTAGATGAAGGGCCAGTTCCCTATGAATAACTTTAAATTCTTTACCAAGAAAAGGGATAGGAAAACATCAATATGATATCTCAAAATGATAGAAATAGACTCCTAAAAACACCAATCTGCACAAATAGACTTCTGGTTCATAGCACATAAATATTTCATGCAAAGGATTTAAACTTCAAGAAATTGAAAGGAAAGAAAAACTTTCACAATCAACCAAATGAACCAATTTATCACAATGCATAACCTGTGACTTACAAATGAGACAAAAAATTTAATGGTTATCTAGACAATAACACAATAAACTAGCTCTCAATCATGAATAAGAAAATGAACTCCAAAAATATAAGGCATAAGCTAATTATTTTATTTAGTATCCTGTCATAAAAATGCACAGGAGCTACAAGAATATATTCTCTGCTAAAACCAACAAGAGAATGATCAAGAACTAATGAAGAAAGATAAAAAAATTTCACTTTATACAAAAACCTTCCAAAAGGTAGAGGAAAGATGACTCCAGAATGACTGAATATGAACTCCCATTGAAAAATATCTTTTTTGAAAACTGATCCTTGAGTGGAAATAAAAAGCCACCGAAATAGGCTCAAAATCATGAGAAGAACTCATGCAAACTTACTCTCGAGCTTAAATTGGACCCCAAACTACCTGATGACTTGTCATTTTGCATTGAGCGCACCTGGACGCTACCGGTTACTTGACTATTTGACTTAATCACCTGCATTAACCATCAACACATGACAGATTAACATTCAACTGCTAGGACTGCTGATGGCTTGTCGCTATGTCGTGAGGATTAACATTCAGGCACCTTTTCATTATGATATAGCGAGAGCCGCTAGATCTTCCTTGACATGCCCACCCATTAATTCACTTGGGCTGCTCTCTCTTCTGGCGGGCCCGCCACGTGTCACTTCCTATTCGCCTTTGGATCCAATCGGGTGCCACCTTAACCGCCACATCATCAGTTGCTGATCTGCGATGACTAATGGGCAATCATCTTTTCATTGGAGAATAGCAACAACCATTGGATCGGCTCAAACTTGTTCAACCCTTAACACCTGATCCACTCACCTTTTTTGCATGTGATTTGTTGCCAAGTCATGGTGAGTATTCAATGATCATCTTCCCATCTAAACATAGCGACAATCGTCGGATATTTCTTGATCACCTTTGATCTTCCTTGATTAGCTCAACCTTTAGCCTCTCAGAGCGGCTCTCTCTTATGCCATGGTGTAACCATGTGTCAGCCACTGGTTTGCTCATGAGATTTACCTATCTCACCACTTGGACCTACCACTAGACTTGGGCCCACCTTGGTTCCTTCGATATTATTCTTTCGGCCAAACTTCCTCCCTCGAAGAATTGCTCACATGTCTCATCGATACCTTAGTTTCATCGATACCTTTTATTTTGCTGGCAGGACCGGTTCTAATTTCTTCGATGTACCTTATGTTGATGGAACCAATGCTTTCAGTGAATCCTTTTAGAGATCCATCGATGCCAAAGTCTGTTCGATAAGTCACTCTCTGGTTTATCTGCGTATCTAGTTGGCCACCATCTGTCTGCCACCTCGCTAGTCGCTAGGGTATTTATTCTGGGCACTTCACCTTTTCTGCATGTACTTTGTTGCAAAGTCGCGGGGAGTATTCGGTGGGCATCTTTCTATCACGGTATAGCGACCACCGTCGGATCTTTCTTGATCATTGTTGATCTTTCTAACTTTCTCGCTCGTTAATTCTCCCTTCTGCTACAAAATTTAGGTGCCTTGAGATGTGCGTGCATGCAGGGGACCCACCAACACTGAGCTGCTCCTTGTCAAAAGCCCTGAATTTTGACACTATAGTTATATGTGTTCTTAAATTTAAATGCGATAAACTCCCTTTGCACCGCCAATGTGGGATAAATGCTTTCCCTTGAAATTTTGTTTCTTTTGTAAACCCAACTTGGCACCCAGGTAAAATATGCCTTACACATGCTAATTGCATTTGTTTTTGAAGTTTCTTTTACCTTCCATCAGCGACATAGGGGATTTGGTGATAAACTTGCCAAATGAATTTACCTGAAGGTTTGGTAAGCCACACCATTCTTGAAAGTGCAATGGAGCATAAATATCTCTGTGATCTATTTATCATTGTAACACCCATCTCCATTAACATGATGGGCTCAACCCTCATGGGAGCCACATTTTAACCCACATGCTGTATTTTACTTTTCCTGTATCTACACATGAAGCAAACAAGTTAAGAAAAAACAGTGCATATTTGATTTCTTGCTGATGATTTGACCTGATATTTGTTGATTCTACTTGGCACTTTTCAATATGAATGAAAGCAAGGCCTCATTAGGCCACCAAATTTAGCATGTGCAAAAATTTGGTAACATTTTTGGTGACCTCTGTGGAGTGTTTGCCTGCTAAACACTATACACCAGTCATGGCTTATCCATTGGGCTTATAGAGTCATCTCACCCCTCTCTCCAAATGGAACTTCTTGAAATTCAGCTACTCCACAGCATGATAGCAAAAAAAAAAAGGAAAACTAGGAAAAAACAAGTGGTGCTACCTAAAACAGAAACCACAAAACTGTGAAAGAGCACTTATTGAAACTAAAAAGAAAAAATCAAAGGCAAGCTTTGAGATGAATCCCATTAACTGGGATTGGAAGGGTTTCACCATTCAAATTTGAAAGCTGAAAAGCATTATGCTGCTTTTTCCCAATAATGATGTATGGGCCATCCCATATGGCATCAAATTTAGTATGCTTTCCAAGATTACTTTTTAATTCATCCCATTTCAAAACCAAATCTCCCTCATTGAAAACTCTCAGAGCTGCCTTCCTATCGAAAGTTCTCTTCATTTGAGCTTGATGATTTTCAATAGTCATCAATGCTTTCTTTCTCACCTCCTCCAACTCCATTAGTTCTGCCAACATAACCTGCATGGGTTCTTCTTGTAATATTTCTAGCTCTCTAATCAGAGTTAGTGTAGAAAATTCAACTGAAATTGGGAGTATTGCCTCTTTACCATAAACAAGGACATAGGTAGATATACATGTAGCTCTCTTAGGGGTGATTATATCGGCCCACAATGCATGTTTCAACTGAGTGTGCCAAGTTCTCTAATTATCTTCTATTGTCCTCTTGATTATCCTAATCAAGTTCTTATTAGTAGACTCAGCTTGTCCATTACCCCGAGGGTAATAATTGGATGAAGTACTCAAAAATATGTTGTTCTGGATAGTCCAATTAGTAATCTTAAATCCTACAAAAGCTAACGCATTGTCTGAAATAATAGAATCAGGGATACCAAACCTTGCTACTAAGTCCTAATAAAAGTTTAGGACCGCACTTTCATTTGCCTCCTTTAAGGGTACAACTTCAGTCCACTTGGTAAAGTAATCAATGGCTTTCAAGATCCATTTATGCCCATAACTTGAAGGTGGATTGATGACTCCAATAAAATCAAACCACCACTTCATGAATGGTTGTTCAATTTGAATAGGTTGTAGGGGTAAAGCTGCCATCTTCTATTTTCCTGCAAATACTGCACAATTCTTACATTTCCTTACCAAAGCATATGCATCTTTATGCAAATCAAGCCAAAAATATCCTACCCTCATGATCTTTAATGTTGTAGTCCATGGTGAAAAGTGACCACTAGCTGGTCCATTGTGGAATTCCTCTAATATTCTGTCAGTTTGATCTGAATCTACGCATCTTAAGAATACACCATTAAAATCTTTTCTAATAAAGATTCCATCAAAAATGATATAAGGGATAGATTGAATTCTATAGTATCTTTGTTTAGCATTGTTCAAGCCTTTAGGACACTCACCAGTCTGAAGAAAATGCATCATTTCATGCACCCAACTTGTAGGAGGTGTTGCTGCAACAATTGGTTCATTATCTTCATGAACTAGGATAGCTTCTTCGTTCTCTTGTTCGATGTTTTTGTTGAGACCAACAAGTTGTTTGCATAATCCCTTACCTCTAATCAGCTTCGTTACCTTTATATTGACATCGTATTCCATCACTTTCATGATCCAACTAGCTCTTTTGCCATTAAGATCTCTATTTAACAAAAATTCTTTTATACTAGGATGACCAACCATTAGGTGAATTTTGTTATTTGAAAGCATGTGTCTAAATTTATTTAGACTTCTAATGAATCTTAATGCATGTTTCTCAACAAAAGAATAATTTTGTTCGTACCCTTCTAGGCCTTGGCTGAAGAATGCTATTGGCTGCCCCAATCCCTCATCATTCTATTGAATCAACATAGCCGAAATAGTATCAAAAGTACCAAAAGCATATAATATAAAATCCTTTGCAAAGTATGGATTAATCAAAGTAGGCACTGATGTTATGGCAGTCTTAATTTCTTCAAAATTATTCTTAGCCTCTTTGGACCAACTGAAAGTAGCATTTATCTTAAGCATGCTAGTCAATGGCTTCAAAAGAAATGCTATATTGGGGATGAATCTTCTTACAAAATTGATTCTACCTATAAAGCTTTGAAGGCCTTTCTTATGTGCAGGTGAAGGCAAAGCTAAAATAGAATTTACCCTCTCCAGATCTATGGTTATTCCATGTTTGGAGACAATATAGCCCAACAACTTACCCTTGTGTACAACAAAAATACACTTTTTGGGATTTAAAGATACTCCATATTCTCTACACCTTACAAAAATCTGCCTTAAGTGAGAAAAGTGCTCCTCTGCATGCTTTAAAAAAATGGTTATGTCATCAAGATAAACCAAAACAAATTTATTTATGAGACCTTGGAAAGCCATAGCCATTTCCCTCTACAAGGTTGCTCCTGCATTAGACAAACCAAAAGGCATTTTCCTATATGCCATTGTTCCCCATTTTATAGTAAAGGCTGTTTTAAATTGGTCATCCTCTTTTACTAGAATCTGATTATAACCAGAATAACCATCAAGTAGTGAAAATCTATCTGAACCTGAAACTACTTGTAAGATTTGCTCCATTGAGGGCAGTGGGTAATGATCTTTTAGAGAAGCTCTGTTAAGATCTCTAAAGTCTACAGAAAGTCTAAGCTCACCATTCTTCTTTCTTACGGGAACCAAATTTGAAACCCAAGATGTATGCTTTATAGGAATGATGATATTACCTTGGATCAGCTTGTTTAGTTCTATCTTCATGAGATGCTTGAGTTTTGGATTAAGGGGCCTTATATTTTGTCTCATAGGCTTGGCATCAGCTTCCAACTCTATGGTGTGTTGGGCTAATGCGGGGTTAAATCCCTTCAAATCTTCATACTTCCATGCAAACATGTCATTAAACTCTTGACAAAGAAAAACAAATGCTTGTTTCTCTTCAGTTGTACATACCTTTCCAAGCTTTAATAACTTATCTCTGAAGATCTCAATAGGTTCATAGTGCTCCTCTTTAACTAGCATGTTGCCCTTTCCCTTTCTAACATGATCATTAGTGTTAAAGATTGACTCAAGGGTTACCAATCCCTTTGGAAGCTTATTACTTTTCAATTGAAGAATCTGATTTTCATATTGCTTTACAAATTTATGCTGGTTACCAGCTACAAATTTATCCTCTTCAATAAGAAAATTAATAATTTGTTCATCTGAATCAAAGACTTGCCAATTGATGTTGTTATCTGTAATTGAAGGTCTAACAACCACTTTGATGTACTTTGTCTTTCAATATTTCTTACCTTATCTGGTATGTCAAATTGAGCACCCAAGGAAGCCAACTTATCTGCTTCCTTATTCTGATTTCTAGCACAAACAATAGATTGAAAGCATCAAATTCTTCAATTAAGTCCCATATCCTATGCTTATACATTTTAAGGACATCATTTTTAGTCACATTGACACCTCTTACTTGATTTACCACTAGCTCATTATCCCCAAATACTTACAAACACTTTACATTTCTTTTTCTAGCCCACTCCAAACCATGTGAAAGTGACTCATATTTAGCTGTATTATTAGTACAGCTAAAAGAAAATCTAAAGGCTAAAAAGTATTTCTTACCTTCAGGAGAGATTAACATAACACCACCTCTGGAACCAACCTTGGTCCTCAAGCCATCAAAATAGAGTTGCCACAATTCATTATTCTGTTGTCCACCCTGCTGATTGGACAATTAATTGTCACCCTTTTCAAGATTAGGGACAATGATACCTTCTTCATGGATCATGTAGACACCTAGCTCTAATTCTTCCATATGCTTGAATGGATCTTCTTCATCACCCTCTATTTCCCATTCATCTAATACTACATCAAGTATCCCTTCTATTGGGGTGTTTGGATTTGGGATATCAGGTTGTTCATTATATTCTTGTATAGACAAATTTGTATTAACAACACTTGGGATGTATGGTTCTATATGATCATTAGCTAAAATTCTAATTTTATGGTCACTTTGGTACCATATCTTGTTTTGAAAAACATGTGTGACCAATCAAAAGACAAATACTCACCCAACTTGGCTGTGAAATCTCCAGACAAGCATAAAGCAAAGTAAGGTAGAAGATCTATGATATAGACATCTTGTGGGATTGAGAAGTTTGGGCATGTATGCAATATGAGATCCAAATTTTTAATCACACCTACTGTGTTTACTACTGTCCGATCTAGCTGGACTACCCCTTTTGAAAGAGGCTCATATGTCAAACCCAACTTCTCAACTATCTTCTTTGGCATGACAAAACTACTTGCACCTGAATCAATCATACCATTATGCACTAGGTGCTAATCTATGATTAAAGTCAGATAAAAAGGAGGGGATTTAACCTTTTGAGTTTGTTGTTCGTCCTTCTTTTCCTGAGGGGCATTGGATAAGACTACTTTGGGTTGCTCATTAGGAAGCTCTTGTGACATAGAGATGTTAGACAAGGCATTTTTAAGAAAATCCTTTTGCCTTGGAAGAGCTAAGGAATCCCACATTGAGACACTAACATGCATCTTTTTCAATTGATCCAAAATATTAAATGAACTTGTACTAACCTCCTGTTATCCTCTTTTAACAATAGCATCCTTTTGAACTTGTGTTGTTTGTAATTGACCTCTTGGTTGATCCTTGTTGACCACTGGTTTCCCTTTTGGTAGGATTTGTGTATTCGGAGTGGGTTGAGGTCCAGGTGGTGCTTGTTGGCTTATAGAAGCCTGATTGATGCCTTTATCAGCTTGTTGTCCTATATCAATGGCTCTCTTTTTGGACCGTGTATTGGCTGCAATAGAAGTGTAAGACTGATTATGAGCTTGTGGCTGATTCACTCCACAAAATTATTCACCTTGCCAATTGACCAAGGTGACATCCAGGCCTTTTTTAGAATGAGAAACTTTTTGATCATGAGTTCCATGAGTACTATCCTCTAAGACAACAACATTATTTTGAACCATGAGTGCTTGATGTAGCATACCATTCAAACAAGTGGTCTGATTATGAGGTTCGTTGCAAGGATAACACCAATCATAATCCAATGCCATGTTGTTTTGAGTTGGGATGATATTTCTGGATGTGTTGGTAATGTTGGGATTGTAAGGTATATTGGATCTCTGGTTATAATTTCTTCTTTGACCTTGAGGGTCAGCTTGATAAGGAGGCCTGTTTTGCTAGTTATTCTAATAAGAGGCTTGATAAGGCTTGGTGTTTTGGGAAACTTGCTTCTTAATATTAGTCATTTTGTTACCAAAGCCTTGGAACATGGTTTTCATTTCATTTTTAAACTCCTGAAACTCTTGATTTGGGAGTGATGTCATGGACAGATTTATGTGACTACAGGGAGCATGACAGTATTTGCCTGGGCTGCCACTTGATAATTCAGTGCTAGTAAAGGTGGGACAACGACTAGATGAGGCTCTAAAAGAGGTACAATAGGCTATATTTCTTGAAATATGGGCATTGGGGGCCTAGGGGCTATTTTACTAGCCTAAATTAGGCAGCTTTCTGCTTTAATAGCAATATCAAATGCATTTGGTAGAGTATTTGCACCCATAGTATGAATCATGGCTAAAATGTCACTATCAAGGGCTCTAAGATAAGATAGAAATGCATGTGTAGGATTAGGCCTTACTGTGATAGGGATTCTACTCCAAGTCTTTTGGAAATGAAAATTAAAGTCAGACATTTGCTCTTGAGGGGATCTCTTTATGATACTCAGTTATTCTAATAATGACAAATGGTCATATTTGTCCTCAAACTATGAATTTAATCAATCACCCAGCTGATCCTAGGTATCAATTGAGTTTACAGGCAATCCTCTAAACCACTAAAGCGCTTTCCCTTTCAATGAGGCAGTCAAGAGTCTGATTGCGACATTCTCTTGTGTGATATGATGTACACCGCATAACGAAGCTACATCCCTTATATGTTTGATGGGAGTGGTCCGATCTTCTCCTATGAAAAAAGGTAGGATTTTCAATGCTGCTATAGGAATATCATCATAATGAGTAAGAATCAAAGGGTCGCCTTGATTGAAAGGTACAAAAGGCTGAGCTCTTGGCAGAGCCATTGGGATAACAGGTGGACTTACTTGTGCTTGAGATGAGGAGTTTGAAAACAAAGGATTATTATAGGTTGTAATTGGAGGTTGAACAATGGGAGGAGTACACAAATATGGAACTGATGAATTATAAGGGTTTGATGGATTTGAAACCTTCTTTGCTGCCTCTTTAACTCTTTTTGGTGGTGATAGATGAGAATACTCAATAGGATCTTTACTTGATATGGTTTGAATCTTTCTAATAAGCTACAAAATATCACTGAATCTACATAGAAACAAAGAAAATGAGTTGCTAGGTATGAAAATTGTTGCCTCTAAAGGCTGGAATTGCTGCTCCTCACACCAAAAGAAGAAAGAGTGAATATTTTTTGAACTAAGATAGCTCAAACAGGTCCCACCGGGCATGCCAAAAACTGTTGTCACCCAAATTGCACCCGTAATGCACAAGCTAAAAGCTCAAGCAACTTGGTGACACATGGGATAATTCTTAGGCCTAAGAATTATCCCATGTGTCACCAAGTTGCTTGAGCTTTCAGCTTATGCATTACGGGTGCAATTTGAGTGACAATAGTTCTTGGATTCAAACAATTGGTATCAGATCTTGGTTCTTCGAAAGAAGTTTAACCACTTGAGGAAGATCCAAAACTTGGAATCAATGGAAACCAATCTGCAAGAGCAAGTTATACTTGCTCTTAAGGATCTTGCTAATGAGAAGATGGAGAATAGTAAACTGAAAAATGAATTGAAGAAATCTCACGAACACATCATTTTATTGCAAGGAAAGCTTTCAATTGTCAAGGATAAGAGAAGAGAACTTTGTGATCAATTGCAAAATCGGAATAGTGATGAGGAAGATGTTATGAAGGATCATTGTCAGAAACTTACTCAGGAGAAGATTGTCTTGAAGAATGAGATGCAAGCCCTAACTATGAGGATGTGCAAGGAGATTGAGGACATAAATAAAATGAAGAAAACCTAGCTAAGCATTGAAGGATATATCTAAGAAATGCAACAGATTGACTCATGAGAATGATATGATGAGACTTGAGTTGACCCAGTCCTGGAACAATGAACAAGAACTTGAAAGACATATTATTATCATGAGAGATGATTTGGTTATTTCAAATGAGTACAAGGACAAATTCAAGGACAACTCTACTAAACTTGATGATTTTTTGAAAGAATCAGAGAGATGCTAATGACAAAAGAGGTCTTGGTTATGAAGAAGGAGAAAGCTCTAGTACAACACAACAAGATACATCAACTAGATAGAAGCAGAGTCACGTCAACTGGAATAAAAAATCACCGGCAAGACAACCTAATACTCACAAATTCAATGATACATACTTTATTTACAATAAATATGGTCATATGGCTAGTCAATGCAGAAATAGGAATAATTAGAACAATGCATCATTCATTGATCTTGGAAATGTAAGATGTCATGAATGTACTAGATTTGGACATATGGCTAACCAATGCAGATCAAAAGGAAATAAAGTAAATTAAGGAGTTAACAAAGCAGTACAAAAAAACAATATTGTTTGTTATGCATGCAACAAGATTGGGCACATTCCTAATATTGTAGATGTAAGAATCCACCGACAACTAATGGAAATGCAAATGAGAAGGGAAAATCAAAAGTGGAAGACATTAGGAAACAACATCAGATGAGATGGGTTAGAAGATCTGATACACCATCGGCAGAACAACCAACAAAGTCATCGGGTCCTACACCGGCAACAGGTACAACTAGTAACTAAGGCACTTAGCCTTAGGGGTAGGAAAATCATTAAAGATCATGCAGATACCTTGGATTAGGTCTGTAGTTAGAAGATTCTAATTGCAGATGGATATTGAGGAGATTTTAGTTGTTTACCTGAATCCACTTATAGATCATGTGAATCGGTCAAGCCTAACTAATATCATTTATTACAATGGAAAATTAAGGTTAACAACAATAAAAAGGGAAGTTAAGTTAATTTCTTCACACAGTGATCGAGTATTCAGGTGAGCAAATTTCTAGAGCATTTCAGAGTTCTAGAGCGAATTGAGCAAGCACTATCTTTTGAGCAATTTGATCTCTTGATAGTATTTTCGAGGTACTTTTTGTGTTTGGTTACAATGGCTTCATCTTCATCCATCATGGATACTCCCTTGGTGGTTGAGATTAAGAACCGCCCTTATCCCATTTTCAAGAAGTATCTGTACAAATCCCTTCTGGATGAGCCATTAGGTGCATTTTCACAATTTTAGCATGGATTTCTTCATATAGAGGATATTAGGGTATACATCCACTGCAACATTGAAAAACTTGGAGATTATGATTTGTCCTACATTTTCATTTAGAACCTAATTTCTGATAACCAACTGAAACCAGAATTTGCACATTTGCAGAGGAAGGGTTTCACATAGTTTATGGATATCCCAACTTTTGATGAGGTAGAATGGGTCTACTATGTTTTGAGCCACATTCACAGAGAATTCATCTGGTTGGACCGACCGTACAAGATAATTGAGGAAGTTATCAAGAATGTCACATGTCTTCACAAAATCAGAGGCATTCCTGGTACTAGATGTAAGTTATCTCACACTAAAATGAATAAACTTACTAGCACAACTTTTCATGGAAGGTCTATGAGGGTAGATGATGTCAAGGACATAGATGTTAAATTTCCAGCAATGGTTATTGGTTATAAGGTTTATCAGTCAAACTAGTTAAACTCTGTAGTTGGTAGCAAGATTTTGGTTGCTTATCAAATGGTAAAGGAGGATGTCCATTATGATCTTTGTAGTGTAATGCTAAAAGAACTCATGACTAACCTACAGAAGATCAAGCAAGACAAAAAGAATACTTTTTGGTATGTGGCTCCTTCATCATTTGTTTAGTAGTTTACTTTTTGGGCATTGTTCCTAGTTTTGGAAAGACTCAGTGGGCTTTTGACCACCCGGGTAGCAACCCAGATTGTTCAAATTTTGGATAGACAAGGTGATAAGGGTAAGAATTCCAATCTATGGTCATTTTTCAAAACATTTCAGGAGGAAATGAAGAATAGGTCTCGGAATCCTAAATCTATAGTTGAGAAATACAAGGACACAATTTGCTTTATGGTAGATAAAGATGAATGTATGATGGAAGTTTTAGAACCCAAGAATATATGGATAATTCCTATGGGTTATGAGGTTGAGGAAGCTACTCTAGTTGCCTATGCATAACACCTTTTGCAAGCACCCGTAGATGAAAAAGAAGAGAAATTTGGAACTGTTAAGGAGAAAAGACTTAAAGTTCATCAAGAACAGGTACCTCCGGCAATACAAAAGAAGATGACCTGGCTAGAAGCAAAGTCATTGATTAGTGAAGGTGCTGACAGATCTAATATTGAGAAACATGTTAAAATAATGGAAGAGAAGAGGAAGAAAGATCTAAAAAAGAAGAGGAAAGAGGAAAGGGAAGCTCAAAAAGCAGCTCAGGCCACACCCAATGTGGTCCCGGTAACATTAGAAACATCTAAACAACCGGAAGATGAGCTTTCCAATCAGTCACCGGTAGAGCCACCCAAGAAGAAACCTAAGGCAACTCAGAAATATATGACAATTTCTTCTGAAATAGAATCAAATACTGAGATCAACAAGGTTCCCAAGGGGAAAGGCATTTTTGGTAGAGTGGTAAGGGAGAAGAAAGAAGAACAAAATGTTGAACCTATCAAGGAGACTCCTTAGAGGCTAAAGATCACCATTATACATAAGAGAATCCAAATCAGATGAGCAAGCTAAACCAGAATCTAAACGGAGAACTGGTAAGAAAAAGATGAATGCACAAGATTTGATTGAACAAATTGTAAATGCTGGTAATTTAGATAACATTTCTTCATTCTTTGACAATTTTGGTGAGGAGGACAAGAATAAAATAGAAGAGGCTATTCTTTTATATCTTCATTCATTTAGTAGGGCATTGAGAGAATTAGAGAAGGTTTTTCCTAAGGAGTTATTTGATAGATTAGAGGTAAGAAAGATATACACTTAGTCTTTGGATAGATGGATTAAGGAGACCGAATTGGTCAACCTTTATCCTTCTATAAACCCTCCGGAAATATATGATTTAATCAATAAAACTAGATCATTATAATTCAATCCCAAATTCAGAGTTAACAGTCTCATGTTGGACAAACTTGAAGAAATAGAAAAGGAGACAATTGATATATGGGTGGGAGTTCTTTTGGGTCTTGGCTATGAGTTAAGTTCCAATTTTGTACAATCATAGAACTTTTAGTTACCTAAGGATATGAAACCAATAGATAAACCAACTATAAACACTGAGAAATTGGCAAGCACTCAACTGGATACCATTGTACCAGTTACTGAGTCCCATTTTGAAATAGAGAATATCCCGGAAGATAATGTACAAATAACATAGGGTAAAGAGGCATATGTAAATAAGGATATGGGTGCAAAAGATTCTAAAGTTTTGGGTGAGGCACCAAGTGGGGAAGCCACCAGTGCACAAGAGCTAAAGGATACAAAGGTTATCTCTCTGGTTGATAAGGGTAAGGAAACTATGGTGGATCTCTCTTCTGGCTTGACAATTGACACTTCTGCCATAGCTAAAGGGAATCTACAACAACTTTCCCTCAGCTTTGAGAAACCATACCATACGATGTTATCGGCAAAGAATATTTTGGCAACGATGACTCTTTAGGAAGAGGCTACTCAGGAATTGACTCAGGCAGAGTTAAAGGACAGGAAACTGATTGAGCATAGTTTTGAGGTTTTGAACCAGTTAGTCCCAAAATTTCAAGCTCTTTAGGTAAATCAGAGGAAATCATTGATTCTATCCTTAAGCATTATGATTCTTTACTGAAGATTTCACTAACAGAAGCTAAATAAAGTTTTGTTGTGGCTCAAAAGTTAACAATTTTGCAAATAATTGATAATGGTAAGGAAAACTTCAGACTTGTTTACAGTCCATTAATGCAGCTTTGGCTGAAGGAGGTAATGTTTCTAAGTCTTGTCTAGATTTTGATAAGCTAACCAGTTTTATAGACAAGCAACTGTTTGACTGTAGGAAAATCTTAATTCAAATTTCTAACTCCTACAACCCAGCAGTCAATTTAACAAATTCTTTGGATGGTCTAATTTTGATGGTTATAAATCAAATTTTTGAATTGGAGAAGGATAGGGATGGGATAATAAGGAAAGAAAATGAGCTCCAGAATCTAATTAGTCCCTAGCTTGATAATCTTCTATTTCATAAAACAAAGTGTATTGCTAACTTGTAGAAGGAGGATCCCACTACTTCAAAAGAAATAGAATATCATGCCAGCATCTTGAATGGATTCATCTCCATTCTTGAATCTCTTAAGAATGGTTGTCATTTTTGAAGAATATGTATGTAGATATTTTGAAGTTTTTATAGAACCGGCTCATGTCTATAACTGTACAGAATTCTTTGTGGGCACCCTGCTTTTCCATTGATGTCAAAGGGGGAGAAATAAGTCAAAAATCTATATATTTCTTAGGGAGAGCTTTAGATGTATATAGTAGACACATGTATAGATCAACAAGTTCAGATTCAATGGAAATTTCATGGATGGTATCATTTTTCACATGAGTGTTGCCATCAATGTTAAAGGGGGAGATTGTTGGCAATTGACACTCATCTGGTAAGGTTCATGGCATTACGGGTTGTCATTGATGGCAACCCACCATCTCTGGGTAAATGGTTTCATTGTTTGGTTAACCAACATACATTGCACTTAACTGGTATTGGTATTCACATTGCTTTACACCGACACTGGCATCGACACCGACATTCACTTCATTCCCAGCTAAGTCCTGATCCCGATCACATGTCTAGATCCTGGTAACGTGTATATGGAACCCGGTAATGGATAGGACCCGACTAAGAAAATATTTTGATCCCAATTATGTCTTCATGGATTTTAGTGGTAACATGTGATGGCCAACATGGTCATTGGATTTATGTTTGATTTTCATTATGTTCCGGCAACCAACTTGTTTATATTTCTTGTTGAAGCTGACATGGTTAAGTTAGAAGGATATTTAAGAAGATCACCTCAGCGATAAATCAGATTTGTGTTAGATGGTGTGAGAGGTTTTGATTGCAAACATTTCAATGAGTTTTGGTATGCATTTTGATATGTGATTGGAAGCGACTGTGTGCAGTTTCACGTGCACAACTTAACCGGTCATGGAATAGAGTATCAAAGAACTGGTATACAGAGAAGTATATCAGAGTATTCATCAGAACTTATCTAGCATGGTTAGATGTTATTTATAAGTTCAATTTCATTTGTAAACACTTGTAAGTGTTTTGTAAGTCAGTGAGACTTCCTATATTGTGTGTTTGAGTAGTGAGCTCTAGGCGGTTGGCCTTTCTGCATGTGCAGACCCTCTTATGTAATATTTATATACGCTGATCAAGTATATAGATATTATGGGCATCAGCCCCACCATGGTTTTTCCCTTAGCAGGTTTATCCATGTATAAATCTTGTTGTATGGTGTTGCCTTTCATTGTGTTATTTTGTGAATGCATTCTAATTTTATTTACTGTTAACCAGGTAATAAGGAATAAGTTAAAAACTAAGTTTACCGGTAGAACACTAATTCACCCCCCTCTTAGTGTTCTTGGATTCCAATAGTATTTCCATCATGAATAACATTTTCATCCACTTCCTCATCACGTTTATAAAAAGAGGAGTTTTAACATGAATAGAAGTAAAACCATCACATGTTTTTTGCAACTTATGATTTGGAGATTTAGGTTCAACATCTTGCTGAGGATAAAATGGAATTATGTCAACTACTAGTATTTTAGGAGATTGAATAGTTTGAGAAACAACTTCACAAGCTCTAGCACAATGTTTTCGTCGGTGTTCTCTCGCACAACGATTTCGTTGAGTGTTAGTGGAAGGCTGGGAAGGAGGAGGAATATTTTTTGAAGGAGGAATGTTTTCATCTTTGTTAGTTGGATGGTTAGGTTGAGGTCTTTTAGGTTGAAGAAGAGGAGAGGAAGGTCTCTTCTCTCTATAAGAGTAAGGAGGCGAAATTGCAACATATAAAGGAGGAATATTTGGTGTAGAAATGAGACTAGGTCCATCATGAGGAGGAGGTATAGGTCTAACCTTAGGAGGAATGTTATTGTTCTTCTTAGGAGAAGGCATAGTTTCATCCATAGGAATAGGTTGGTAATCTTCCTTATGAGGAATATTAGTTCTATCCATTAGGGGAAGAACTTCATCTTCAACAATGATGGGAATATCAAGTTTTGGAGTTCTAGGTTGGCTTAAGGATAAGATCATATATTTCTTCCATTTTTTATAAGATTGAAAGAGAGCATCACTTCTTGTTGGAAGAGGTTGAAATTGTTGAGGCCAAAAATAATCAATAGGAACACCTGGGCTTCTTGCAGTTGGTAAAAATAAGGTATGGTTAACAATTGTGATTTATCCGTTGTGGAGAAATTTCAAACACTTATGTATTGGAGAAGCCATAGCCTTCATGGAAGATAGCCAAGGGTAGCCTAACTTCACATAGAATTGTTTAGATGAAGGAATGATAACAAAGTTAACATCTATAGATTTAGTATCCACCTCAATAGGAAGTGTGATAGAACCAATAGTAGGACAAGAAAATCCATCAAATAACTTAACTACCACATTAGTATCATCATAGATTGGTTGATGCAAATGTAAAGTATGAAGATATTTTTTAGTGATGACATTAACAATGCAAGAGGGATCAATAAGCACACCATAGAAAGGTTTTCCTTGGATCTTCACAACTATGTATAAAGGGCCATCAGGTGCTCTAATGGTCTCACTAGGGTAAAATTTGATACATGGATCCTTAGGTGTTTCTTGTTTCTCTACCATATTGACCACATTGGGAGCTGTGAAAATGACATCAAAGGGACAGAAAGAGGTATGTTCAATCTCAATCACGTTAGAGGTATGAGAAGGTAAAGGATCGGTGAAAATCTTAAGATTTTGATTAGGAAGAGCTACTGATTTTTTTCCCTTATCATTCACACCTGCCACATATATAGTATTATTATCAATCAAGTCTTGGATCTTACATTTTAATGCAAAACATTTTTTAGTATCATGACCAAGTTGATGATGAAATTAACAAAAATAATTATTATCAAAGTGAGATGAAGTTGCCTTAGAAGGATAAATTGGTTTTATTGGAGGAAGTTTGATAACATTTCTTCGTAACAACTGAGACATGATGCTATACAAAGATTCATTCAAAGGAGTAAATTGTCTTTCTCTTTTGAAAAATTTAGAAATAGGAGGCACACCTGTTGTAGCATTCATATTGTTATTGTTGATGGTATGATTGAATTTGATGAAGCATTTTTTTGGTTTGAACTTTGTAAATGGCCACTGAGCACTCTTGCCCTTATCACTCAAAGCCATAGGAGTAGATTGCTCCATTTGACTCACAGTCAGTTGATAATTGTGAAGCATTGCACACAACTACAGAAAGGAAGTAAACTCATAAAGGATAAGTTTTTCCCTAATGTATTTTTGTAAATTACAAATGAAAATTCTTTGAATATCATTATCAAGCACTGGAAAAGAAATTTGAGAACATAAATGCTTATATCTACCAATAAAATCAATCATTTTTTCTTTAACACCTTGTTTACAATGAATTAAATTAGTCAAAGTGATTTTAGGACCTATGTTGTTTTGAGATTGTTGAATAAAAGAATCTGCTAATTGTTGAAAATAAGTAATAGAATAAGAAGGCAAAGAGAAATACCATTGTAAAGCTTTATCTCTTAGAGTTCTAGTAAACAATTTGGAAAGCAATCTTTGATCATAAGAAAAGTTAGTACACAAAGTTTGGAATATTTTGACATGTGTTAAAGGATCACCTTTTTCATTATAGAGTTCCAATTGAGGGACTTCAACAAGTTTAGGAGGGACAACTCTAACAATATCAAGAGAAAGTGGGCACACTAAACTTGGATTGACTCATAGAAGTGATCAGTTGTGGCAATGAAGACACAATTTGAGCAAGGTTATTAGTGGTTGCTTTGGTTGAGAAATTTATGTGAGACATGTTTAATTGAGAAGGTGGTGTGATGTTATTGAAAGAAGGAATTGATTGAGAGTAAGGCGGTGGGACACTATGGTAATTAGGCATGGGTGATGATTGAGTAGGAAATCGAACACTAAAATGAGGAGTAAAATGATTGGACGAATTGCCCCCTTGTGTCACACTAATTAGCTGAGAGATAATAGTGTGTGAGCTTGAATTTCATCCTCAGAATGTTACTTGTAGTAAGTTTGTCTCACCAAATACAATGGAAATGCATACAAGAAATCCAAAATCCACCAATGAAACTACATGAAATACATACTAAAATAAATCATTATTTTACCTTCATGGCTTATGTCTCATTGTGTCCTAACTCCATTGTTCCTAGTTGCAGATGGTGTGCTCTCAGACAATGCACTGTTGGCTTCCAGGATGGCATATGAAGAATGGACTGATAACTTGTAGTTAACTGATAGTATGATATACAAAGCTACATGATTATGCTAAAATGATAATACTATATGATTATATTGCTAAAATTATATTTTCTATTTGTTTTAAAAACTCACGAATGCATATGATTGATTGAAAACTATTTTGAAGACTAACTCTCTCAACTGAAGCTCTTGATTTTATAGACTTTGAGAGGATAAGATGATGTGGCTCAAATCAACAATCATGATCAGATCTACAGATTTGAATGGCTATGAGCAAAGGTGAAGGTTGAGAGAAAGGGGGAAGGAGAAGACAAGTGTCACTCATCTCACCTTGACTGGGTTGTTGACTGAGGGAATCTAGGGATGGTTGGAGGAAATTTAGGCATGAGAGGACAAGTGGACTCAAGTCCTTCATAAGATGTAGGGATATTGGAGAGAATATAGGAAATGGTTATGAAATATGTGTACATACACAATTTTCATTGAATTTGGAAGTTGGAGATAAATCATGAATTAATATTAAGAAATAATAATTTCCTTAGCCACATGATGGGTGAGTTGGCAAAGGGGAAGATGAAGTGGAGATGGAGGGATGAGTTGGATAAGGGATTAAATAATTTAGGAATTATTTAATATTTGAGACTATAGGATAAGAGAATAACCATTAAATATTGGATATTTAATTGTTTGGAGGAGATAATTAAATATTAGATATTTAATTAAATTAGAGGAATAAGATAGATGAATTAATTAATAGAAAGACACAAAATGAATTAAATAAATTAATCTTTTCAAATTAACTATTTAATAGACAAATAATTATTAAATAAATATAAAATATTTATTTAATTGCTCATAGCCAATTTTTAGTTGTATACATTTTGCCCCTCTTTGAAATGATGTCGAGATAACATTGTTTCAAAGATTAAATCAAGTCTTGATAATGTGTCTAATAGAGATTGAAAATCCTGATTATGTGCCCCCTCAGGAGATTGATCGTGAAATTGTCAAAAATTTTAGTTTGAATGATTAATCTCGTGATAATGTGATAAAAATTTCAGTCAATTAAATTTATTTGTAAAAAGCAAATTAAATTGCCCCATTTTTGAAATTAATTACTCTTCAAATAGTAAATATAAAATTAACCAAGGCTAATTTTAACTTCATTGTTATCCTTGTCAGCTTTTGGAGAGAATATTCTTGTTGAGGTGGCAAAATGGTGATTCCAGTGGAGTGTCATCGATTTGAGAAAGTTCGACAATATCAGCAGCTAGCCGAGTATGGTTATCCGGTATGTATCTTATCTCAAGCTTTGTTTTCAAGTTTTCATTCCAAATTTCATGTTTTAGGCATTTTTTTTGAATTTTTGAAATTTTCAATTTTTCGATTTTAGATTAGCGCTTTCGCAGTTTGGTTTAGCGCATATGCTTAGCACAAATGAATTGTTTAGCATATATGCTCTGTATGTTAGCGCATTTCCATAGAATGTTAGTGCAAACACTTAGAATAACACTTATGTTCAATAGGATAGCACATATGCATGGTCGATTAGCGCATATGCTCTACAAGATAGCGCTCTTGCTTAAAGTAGCGCATATGCATCATTTATTAGCGCATATGATAAAAAAGATAGCGCTTTTGCTTAAATTTGAGATTGTTGATTGATACAAAAGCTAAACATCACTTTGATGTTTAGATTTAATATGTTTGATATGCATGTATGATGAAATAGAGTCATGATTGAGTGATTGTATGATTGATAGATCGATAGATAACTTTGATTACTGGATTAAGTAGCTCTAATTAGCTTGATTGATAGATCTGATAATTGAGTAGCTCTGATTATCTTGATTGATAAATTGATGATTGAGTAGCTCTGATTAACTTGATTGATAAATTGATGATTGAGTAGCTCTAAGAAACCAATTTAGTTTATGATGCAAGAGCTTAGTAGAGTTTTTGATTAAACTCAGTGATTGATAGTAAACCAGGATTGATAGGCTTAAAATGATTTGATAGCTTAAGTTGCTTCAATTTTATTTGATTGATTGATAATTGATGATTGATTCAGTTTGATTTGATTGACTGATAGATAAAGATTGCTTCAATTTGATTTGATTGTTTGATAGATAATGATTGATTCAGTTTGATTTGATTGATTGATAGATAATGATTGCTTCAATTTTATTTGATTGATTGATTTCTCTTGAAAAATAGGAGAAACTTGATGTTCTCCAATGTCAGGAGAAATTACCGGCCATACGTCATTTAGTTCCTGAGTTGTCTTGGGCTGAGATTAGACATATAGATGCCTGTGGTTTACGCAATTTATTATTTATCCCTGAGATTACACATAATAGAAGATTGTTGACTGCATTAACCGAGAGATGGCACAACAAGCATAACACTATCCACCTACCGACGGGTGAGATTAGTGTGACTCTTGAGGATGTCTATAGGATTCTACACATCCTAGTGACTGGAAAGCTAGTGCAGTATGATTATTAGGATCGAGTTGGGACGGAGGCTTGCAGAGTCATGTTTGCCGATGAGAGCATCGATAGAGGAGAGATCCGATGGGTAGATATGGTGATGTACTATGAGACTCTTCCTATTATTCTGGCTAGTTTGATTGGAGGATTCATATGTCCTGATAGGCGATCACAAGGTTTTTCTATTGGATGGGGTGAGGTTCTTCTGAGCATGATGCAGCATCGGACATGATATGCTTGGGGTGTTTGCATGTTGGCACATTTATATCATGATCTTCACCTCGTTGTGTATGATGAGAGTGCTAATTTATCTACAGGATGCACTTTATTATAGATCTGGTGTTGGGAGCACATTGCTATTACACAACCTATCCATCATAGAGTTCATGGAGAGAGGTAACCATATGTTTATTTTTATGCAGGTATCCTTACTCAGCATAAGCTGGGTAAGATGGTGTATTGGCATTGGGTGCTTGATTCTTTAGATAGCATTACTTGGAGACCATATGTTGATTGTGAGCCATGGATGGATGATACACATACATTACCATGTATCATGCAGAGTAGATATCTTATTGGTTGGACACCTTTCATTGTTGAGCGACAGTTGATTGGTCAGATTTTGAGACAGTTTGGTATCATTTATCCTATGCATACTGGTGTGACAATATATGCGTGGCAATACAGAGATAGGTGAGATTGGGGACCGTCTTTGTCATTTGAGATTTCTCATGCAAAGTTTATTACTACTCTAAGAGTGGCATATGATATGAGATTACACATTCTGGATCTTGGGGTTAGTGCATAGTATGCTTAGTATATATTAGCTCATCTATTTCCTCAGATTACGGATCCAGCAGATCCTCCTCCTAGCTTAGGAGATGATGATGATGATTCAGATGATCCTGTTATCAGGAGATGGAGATGTAGATGAGAGCTTAGAGCTGCTCATGAGGCTAGGAGAGGTGGAGATGATGGTGGGGATGGTGGTTGTGGTGGTGGACTTGGATGGAGAGGATGTCGATTGAGAGTCCGTGGACGACCATTTGGACTGGCTGGTAGGATTGAGAGACCTCGTCTTATGGGTGGGAGAGATGTTGGATGGATTGGGAGGGATACTAGCAGGGTAGGGATGAGATCACCTAGAGGATTGCCATTGACAGGAGGTAAGGTGACTGTATTCGATGGGGGTTGTGGGAGAGACCTTGATTTTGGATAGATTCAGCCAGATCCTAGAGTTATTGTAGCTCATGGTGGTGATGATGAGGATCCTGAGGACCATGTTCCCCTAATTAGATGATGGGTTCAGAGAGTTACTCAGACTGAGATTCCAGAAATTGGATAGGTTGGTGGTGAGGGGATTGGGGTTCATGTACCACAACTAGATCTACTAGAGGATGTTGCACCAGTGTAGGATATGCCAGATGTAGTTATACTAGAGCATGATGTGCCAGGGCATGATACTATTGACAGTTGGAGAGCACAGATTGATCAGCTTCGAGAAAAGATACAGACTCTTATGACTGAGAGAGACACAACTGTTAGGAGACAATAGGATACTCAAGGTCTTATTTATCATATTCAGTAGGTTGGATCAGGTACTCTCTCAGCGGACACTATTAGAGCATTATTTTGGGCTGGGAAGGAGACTTCCTACTGGTGATGATGATATGAGGAGGCAGTTATAGAGAGCTAGAGAGCAGGTAGTTATCAGACCACCGTGTTGATGGACACTAGCAGTGGTGGGGTCATGGGACCTCCTTAGAGGAGTGGTGAGAATGGGAGACAACCATCTGGAGGATCTTCTCGCCTATAGCCACAAAGATGGATAGAGTCAGGTGGTAGTGGTAAAGGATAGTCGTGACTTGATTTGGAGCATATGTATTGTTTATTTGATATCATTGTATACTTGGAATTTTATTGTTTTATGATGATCTATATGCAAACATGGATTCTATATGATGATGCTTTTTATTATACATGTTACTCTATTTGATGATGTTCTATATGCTTATATGCTTTGATTTTATGGATGTAATGAGTAGATGAATAATGATATGATGATAATTTATCTTTCTTTGCCTTATGATAATGATCTACATGATACAATGATAAATGTTTTTGATTTTGGATGCAAATGAAAATGATTACCAACTTAATGATGCAAATGAATGATTTCTACATGATTGATGAAATGCACTTATGATGGTCAAATGCAAATTGTTTTTGTTTGTCCAAGCATACTCAATCTTAATTTATGACCATTGATCTATGAATGAAATGATATGCTTATAATGCAACTGACCATTAATTCTTATAATGCAGACGAATAATGAGCTAATGAAATGATCTAACTAAAAATTGTACTGCCATTCTTCATATGCTATCTTGTAACAGTGCTTGATTTCATCATTGAGCTTTAAAATGTTGTAAGAAAATACAAGCAACTTGACATAAAGATTCAAGATGACCTAAGTATTCCTTACATGGATTTTGATATAGCAAGTTAATACAAGAAACTTGATATAATGGATCAAGTTGACCCGAGTATTGCATGTAGAACAGACAAGGATTATCTCTTTTCATGCATGACTTGGAATGTCCTCCTTGATATTTTGCCAATCATATCTTGTGACAAGTTCATACCGTAGTAAGAAATGAACCACATATATCAATCAAAGAAAATAATCATTCCCCATCATAGCTCCTCTAGTCATGGACATCCTTGAGTCGCATAGAGTTCATGATTAGCAATAAAATCGAGATATAAACACTGAATCTTTTATGTCATTCACATGTTCTAATGGTCATTAACTGATATAATCATCTTAATGAATAATTTTTTATAATCCTTTATAGCTTGTTGATTGATTCTTCGGTTTCTGAGTTTCATGATTCAGTTGTTGATGTAATGCCTTGATTTTTGTTGCTTTGTTTGCTCGTTATCTGTTTCAAAACCCTAGGTGTTTTTGTTTTTTCTAAGTTTTTTGAATGTTTTGGATTTTTTAAAGATTCAAAAGATCACCTTAGCAAAAGGAATTAGGATTTTACCCCCAGCACAAAAAAAATTTATTATGGATATATGAAATGATCAAGGTCCAAACCATGACAGAATAGAAATGCAGATTGATAGATGCTGATAAAATCTAAGACAGTGACTACAACAAGTATGTCAAAGATTGATAACTATTGGTAAGCTGCATTTTTCTTGCTAAATGGTTCAGAGAAATGGATAAGCTAGGATATATGGAAGCGATAGATGTGATAGGATGAAGCGGATAGATGTGTAAAGCGATCTCATAGATGGAGGAACTCACTTTTTAGATAGTGCCTGTTTACTAGGTTTTCACCATCTAAATTTATTGTATTTTTGCTGGATTTTATATGCTTTTTATTGATTTTTTTTTTAGGACTTTATATGATTTTTATTGATTTTGTCAGGACTTTATATCTCAAGCATAGAATTTGTTGAGATAGATAGAATTGATAGGTTCATCAAACCAATCACCTTCTGGGGTAGATAATTTGTATGCTCCTGATCCATATGTTGCTACTATGACAAAAGGTCCTAGCCAATTTGGTTCAAATTTGCCCTTCTTTTCCCGATCTTGCTGATTTCTTGGATTTTCCCTTAGAACTATGTCTCCAATCTAGAAAATGCATGGCTTGACTTTGTGGTTATAGCTTCTTGCCATTCTTTGTTGATATACTTTTAAACGATCTGTTGCATTTTGGCGACGTTCCTGAATCAGTTCTAGTTCCTAGAGTCGAGAGACTCTTTGTTCTTCTTCTGGTATAAGACCATGCAAGGATGCTCATAGAGAAGGTATCTCTACTTATATAGGTAATATAGCTTCTGATCCATAGACCAAACAATATGGAGTTGCCCCTATTGGACTGCGGACACTAGTTCGATATGCCCAAAGAGCAGGATTTAGCTAAATGTGTCGGTCTTTTCCAGCTTCATTGACTATTTTCCTCAAGATTTTTAAAATAGTTTTGTTTGATGCCTCAACTTGACCATTACCTTGTGGATAATATGGAGTAGAGAACCTATGTTGGATATCAAACTTTTCACATAGCTCTTTTACATCTTGATTTTTGAAGGGTCTTCCATTATCAGTGATAATGGTCATAGGAATGCCATAGCGACAGATTATGTAATTCAAGATGAATGATGATATTTGTTTTCCTGTCACTATTGTTAAAGGCACTGCTTCAATCCACTTAGTAAAATATTTAGTAGCAATCAAAATGAACTTATGTCCATTAGAAGATGAAGGATTGATCTTTCCTACCAAATCAAGGCCCCATTGTGAAAATGACCATGATCCTGTCATAGGATATAACTCTTGTGCTGGTGCATGGATTAGATTTCCATGGATTTGACACTATTTACATTTTCTAGCATAGGTGAATGAATCTCTTTCCATAGTAGGCCAAAATTAACCCATGCGAATAAGTTTCTTAGCCAATGTTAAACCACTTGAGTGTGTACCGCAAATACCTACATGAATGTCATTAAGAACTCTCTCAAATTCATCTTTTTCAAGACATCTCAACAATGTACCATATAGACCATGCCTATATAGGATAGCAGCAATAATGGTATAGCGAGAGGACTGACGGATAAAGTTTCTTCATTGATTACGAGATAATTCCAAAGGAAGGATATGATCTTTCAAATATTGGTAGGTTTGACCGTATAAGGATTGACTGGTTCCTGATATATGGAAAATTCGATAAGTATGTTGGGATTGAATGGTAGGGATTAAGATATCTTCCACAAGAAATTCATAATGTTGTTGATTCTCTTTATTTTGCAAGAGAAATGCTATTGTAGCCATTGCATCTGCTGTTTTATTCTCATTTCTAGGAATCTGGGTGAATGTGATTTCTTTAAAATGTCTTTTAAATTCCTCCACTAGTTGTTTGTATGGCATAAGCTTATCACCTTTTATTCGATATTCATCATATATTTGATAAATGATAAGTTGTGAATCACCATAGACATGTAGTTCTTTAACATTCCATTCAATGGCCATTTTGAGCCCTATAACCAATGCTTCATACTCTGCAGTATTATTGGTGTATGGAAATCACAATCTATATGATTTCAGAATTGTATGTCCTTGAGGTGTGATAAAAAATATTCCTGCACCTGATCCATATTGAGTATAAGAACCATCAAAGTACAATTCTCAAAAGTTTGTACTTGCTATCAAGATATCTACATCAGGAAATTCGATGTGCAAAGGCATGTTATTTTGTAAAGGTGCATCAGCCAATTGATCAACAATGACTTGTCCCTTGATGGCTTTTTGGTCAACATATTCTATGTCAAATTCACTCAGTATCAAAACCCATTTGTCTAGTCTCCCCATTAATGTTGACTTGCTCAAAAAATATTTGAGAGGATCTATCTTTGCTATTAGTTTTATAGAATGAATCAACATATAATGTCATAGCTTCTGAGTTGCAAATACAACTGCTAGACATATCTTTTCAATTGATGAATAATTTAACTCATATCCAACAAGTGTTCTACTGATATAATAAATTGCTCTTTCCTTTCCTTCATCATCATGCTAAGCTAGGAGAGCACCTAATGATACACTTGTTGTTGAGATATAGAGTAACAATGGTTTCCCTTTGGTTGGTGATATCAATACTAGAGGACTCATAAGATATTCTTTTATTTGCAAGAAAGCTTCTTCACATGTTAGATCCCATTTGAAGGGAACATTTTTATGTAGAAGATGGGTAAATGGAAGACATCTATCAGCCAATTGGGACACAAATCTCCTGATTGATTGTAACCTTCCTTTTAAAGATCGCAATTGACTTATGTTCTTAGGTGATTCCATCTCCATGATAGATTTATCTTTCCCATGATCAACTTCAATGCCATGAGCTGATATAATGTACCCAAGGAGCTTTCCAGAGGTTACCCTGAATGCACATTTCTTTGGATTTAATCTCAATTGATATCTTTCTAGCCTGTCAAAAATCTTGCTTAGAATGTTCAAATGTTCTTTTCTTGTGTGAGATTTTGCGAGTATGTCATCAACATAATCTTCCATGAATGTATGCATCATGTCATGAAAAATTGTTGTCATATCTCTTTGATATGTCACTCCTGCATTCTTAAGCCCAAATGGCATAACATTCCAACAGTACATTCCCCATGCATAGGTGAAAGCTGTCTACTCTTGATCTTTAGGTGCGATTCTTATTTCATTATATCCTGAGAAGCCATCCATTAATGAAAACATCTCATGTCCTGATGATAAGTCCACTATGATATCGATGTTTGGTAGTGGGAAATCATCTTTTGGACATGCTTTATCCAGATCTCTGAAATCTATATAAACTCTTATGCTCTTATCTGGTTTTGATACTGGTACAATACTTGAAACCCATTCTAGATAAGCCACTGGTCTTATGAAACCTACTTCCAATAGTTTCTTGAGCTCAGTTTTTACAAGGAGAGCAATATGTGGGTGCATCTTTCTTAGCTTTTGTTTAACAGGTTTTGCTTTTAAATCCACATTAAGATGATGCATGATAAGATCTAGGTTAAGCCCTGGCATATCTGCATAAGACCAAGCAAAATTTATTTGTCTTTTCTTAAAGAATTCCATGTATTCTTTCCTCTCTCTTTCTGATAATGAGGCAGCAAAATGAAGTATTTTAGGATCCTTTGATGTATCAATGTTTATTGCTTCTGTTGGTTCTATCAGGATAGCAGATCTTTCTTGAAAATATGCAGGAAAAATGTCAAACTTTCCATCTTCTGGCATCTCAAGGAGGTTTTCACCATCAAATACACCCTTTATTTTCTCTTTTGATTGATCTAATGTTACCATGAAATGGTTTTCAACAATAGGTCTCTTTCCTTGTTTTATTTCACTTTTGCGACTGAAAAGTTTGGCATTTTCTTGACTATGAGAAACATTGCTTGGTTCTATAGTGGAAGATATCTTAAGTGGGATGGGTTCAATAGCATTAAGGTACACATCTAAGTCATGATCATTGGAAAAGACATTTAGTTTGGGGTTGTCTAAATTATCCCAATCAATTAGTTCAGGATGAAGAAGAAGTAAATCATAATCATTGTCATCATTAGGTGTTTCAATGTTCATGACATAATGATAATAATTTAGCATAGAATAGATATTATCATAGATTAGATGTTTTTGAGGATTGTCTTTCTCAAGCATTTCTGAATTAGTCTTAACAAGATTAATATTAGCATTTTGTAGTTCACACTCAAGTGGTTCTTCAATTGACATTTGTCCCTTAAATGAATGGATTATATCAACACACACGTCTTTGGTACTACAAATTTCTTCTTGATTGACTTCATTTGCATTTTGGAGTTGATAGACTTGTGTACATGATAAAGAGGATTCTTTTAATAGATTTTGTCTCCTTTCAAACTCAACTTCTTCTAGACTAATAGGTAATCCAACTTGACTATCCCTTATTTCTTCTATGGTTCTTGCATATCTGATCCTTGTTTGTGCTTCTTGTGGTATTGTGTCGCTGTTTTTGTCATTCTCTTTTCTTTTTGCATACTCCTCTTTTCTTTGAATTTTGAGTTTCTCTTGTCTTCTTTATAATTTTAGCTTTTGTTCTGTAATAGACAAGTCTTCTTTTGTGATAGTTGCTTGATCTTCATTGTGTTCTTTACTTGATGTAGTGGATAAGGCATCTGGTCCCTATTCATACTCATTGGAATCTATTTCTGAATCCTGATCTAAGATTACTCCACTATACCATACTGGAATGTCATATGGTGCAAAAAGTTCTCTAATTTCCGTCATTTCTATTTTTACTGCCTCTGGAATATCTTGTTCAAATTTTGCCTTTGTTTGTATTTTCAGAACTTGTTGACAAGATTTTTCATTACTTGGGATGATAATCTCCTCCTCTTTCTTTTCATGTTCTTCTCGCTTCTTTTGCTTACTAGTTACTATTTCAGCTACTTGATGTAGCTTTTCTTGCCAATTGTCTCCTTTAGAAACTGATTTCTTTCTCCATTTTTGTTGTTGAGTATTGTGTTGCTTTTGATTAGACTTAAAGTATCCCAAACCAAATTTATCTTTTGTGGATTGTGAGTGTGGACAAATAGGTTCTGAAATACCCTGATGTTGCTTACCAATTGGTCCTTTTCCTTCATATCCCATCTTTTGCATGATTTCATATCCTTTGCCATATTGTTTTATGGGAATATTGACTTCTACTGCTGTTGCTATAGTTTTATCTTCATCTTTGTATAACCAACCAAGAATTTCTTTGTCTTCATTTTCCTCTTCAAGGGTTCCAGCACTAACAAAGGTTCCTTTAAACATATGTTTTGATTTGCTTGATGTCTGTGATTGAATATCTACAGATTTTCCATATGACTTAGGGGAGAGTGGAAAATTATTCAAAGAATACTTTCCCATTCCTTCATCATTTAACTTGAGCTTTTCTTCAAAAGTTTCTCATAACTTTGCTTGAACTTCTTTAGTAGGTTATACTGATTCTCTGTTATGTGGAACTCTTGTATCTTGTGTTGGCTTCAAATTATTGCAATATTGACTGGAATCTGCAACTATAGTGATTTCTTTTCCTTCATGAGGAAATTTTACACATTGATGATATGTAGAAGGAACTGCTTGCATCTTGTGAATCCATGGTATTCCCAGAAGAATATTGTAGGAGAGGTTCAAATCTAAAACTTGACACAATGTATCCATTTCCACAGGTCCTATCTTTATTGGTAGCACAACAGTTCCTTTAGAAGAACGTTCTTCTTCATCGTAAGCCTTGATGGTTATTTTCTTTTTCGGGTCCACGACATTCTCTGAATATCCCAAAGCTTTTATCAAACTTAATGCACAAATATTTAAGCCAGCTCCTCCATCTATGAGTACATGTTTGACACGAGTTTTATTAATGGAGACTTCAACATATAAAGGAGCATTGTGAGGATGATGTAAGGATGCGTCATCATTTTCAGAAAATGATAAGCAATGAGGGGCTATAAGATGTCCTACCATGTTTTGGAACTGATCTATATCCAAATCTTTTGAAACTGTTGTTTCCACTAAAGCTTTCTCCAAAATTTCCCTATGCATAGGTGAAATCTTGAGAAGTTCCAGAATTGATATTTGAGCAGGTATTCGTTGTAATTGCTATACTAAATTGTATTGTTGTGATGTGGATGTTGAGTCTTTTGCCATACCTGGAAAGATAACGTTTGCTTTGCTTCTTGTGATAACGTTGATTGGTTCTGAAGATTGATTTTCGTTAACAATGATCACATTTACTACATCATCGTATGTATAAGTGTAATTTACTTTGGTTTTTCCTTTGTCATTTTCCAATTGGGATGATTCACCTTTATCACAGTTTGGAAGTGGAGTTTTAAAAGCCAAGTGTGATTCATTCATCTTATGGCTATCCACCGTGATGGTTCCATTATCAATCAGATCTTGGATAATGTGTTTCAATCTTTGGCAATCATTTGATAGGTGTCCTTTATTCCAATGATAATTGCAAAAATGATTGTCATTCCACCAATTTGGCTTGACTGGTGGTTCATAAATTCTTGCTTCGGGTAAAACAATCAATTTGTTAGCAAGAAAAGTTTTTAGAGCTGATTCTAAAGATTCTCCAATATTTGTGAATTTCCTCTGAGGATTAGAGAAAAAGGACTTGGCTTTATTGTTTTCTAGATTGTTGTTGCTTGGGATTTGACTTGATAGATTGAAAATTGGTTGTTGTTGTTTCGCAGTATTGTTATCATCATTTCCTTCATTGCTGACATTCCTATTTTGTGACTAGAACTTGGGTTTGTCATTGTTGTTGTTGTTGTTGTTGTTGTTGTTGTTGTATGAATTATTGTAAAGTTTTAGTTCTCCTTTCTTTACCATTGCGTTCTCTATTTTCAAACCATTTTTGATCATTTTGGCAAAAGAGGGAGGACATTGCATCCTTAGTTGATAACTCATTTCACTGATAAGATTATCAATGAATATGTCTATTTTTTCTTGATCAGGTACATCCCGGGGATACCTATTAAACATGCGTTTCCATCGTTGTAAAAAAGATCATAAAGGATTCACCATTCTTTTATTTAACATTGCAAAGATCTAACATTGTTATTTCATTCCTTATATTGTAGGAATATTGTGAAATAAATCTATTCACAAGTTCTTCAAAGGATTTGATTCCGGATGGCAATCTTGAAAACCACTCCATTGATTCTCCATTTAAACTCCTAGGAAAAAGGTGCATAAGGTAAGTTTCCTCATGAGCAAATTCCATGCTCATAGTACAAAACTCCATAATGTGATCTTGAGGATCAGATTTTCCATCATATTTGTCATATTTAGGGATCTCGCAATGTTGCGGAAATGGTATCATATTTATCTTTTTATCAAAGGGATATGGGCATATGTCTTCTAATGAATACTTCTTGTAACTTGTCCCATTTTGCATGTCTTGTATCTGCTATTGTAGGGTTTGTATTTGTTGAGCAAGGTTTGATAATGGATTATCCACATTGTTTCTTTTATCATTACGTTCTTTTCTTTTGTCATCCCTTGCTTTCCTTGTTTCTTCATTGCTTTCTTTATTCGCATCTTCTCTATTCGGCTCATCTGTCTTTTGGATGTTGCTTGCTTTTGCGTCTTGTTTTAAGCTTTCTATGTTAAATTCTTGTGGTAGTTTAGCTCCAGGTTTTGCCAACAATTTTCCCATTAGCCTATCAAATTTAAAATCTTGTTCAAGGTCTCTAATGGTGTTGTTGACTGCTTCTTCGTCAACATCGGTAAATCCAAAAGTGTGGAATACATGAGTATCTTCTTCCTCCATTTGTTGTTGTTTTCTAAGTTGTTCGTGTTGGGCTCTAGTCCAAACTGGCATGTGTTTATTTCAAAGTTGTTTGAAATTTTCAATGGACAAAGTCAATAAGTGATTAATGGTTTAGGAAGATATGCCTTGTTGATTTTACCACTATTGTTTGTTCATTGGGATAATGTGTCTCTTTGTTGAAAAGCATGTCTTTGTAAAGTTTCACCGTCAAATTCTGTATTGCAACCATGTAAGTAGTGACGAAAACAGTGTAGGAATGCCCTATGTTTCAGTAAGATCTTGCGATTGATATACAAGAATCTTATTCTCTTCTAAGTAGCTTTGTAATTGAGTTTTCTTTTCTTAAGGTGATACTTAAAAGTCATATAAGCATTTGATAGTTTAGAAGTTTGATTCCAATGTTAGTGCAATTTTGGTTTTGATGTAACCTAAGTTCAAAATAGGAAAGATATATCCAAGATTAGGAACCTAGTATAGATTAATCAAGCTTCGTGAAAGAGGATTTGATTATCCTGATGAGAGACTTGACAAGGATGTTGATTTTTGCACTTAAGATGTTTGAATCAATAGCTTGTTGAATGTTGATGGTTATAGAACCTTTTGGGAATAACCTGCAGGATTACCAGCCTAGTTGTTTGAGCTATTTTGAAAATACATGATGGTTTAGAACAAACCTACTTCAAGAGTTATTTTGATATTTTGATGTTTTGATACTTTGATTTTGAGTTGTTGTTTCAAGCATTGGAATGTTTTTTGTTTTATCCTTTTGATCACACTTTTTCAGAAATTTGTTGATTTTTGATCTCTTGTAGATGATAATTTTCTTCAATTTTTGACCATTTGGAACATGTTACAGACATAGAAGACAATTTTTTAAAAATGAAAAGCACAAGCAAGTACAAATCCCTATGACAGGCTGAGACAATAGTTGTTGAATCTCACATGGAGTTTCCCCCAAGGCTACGCTATTCAAAGTAGATATTTAGATGCTTGAGCCTACTAGCTCCACCCTCGACACTCACTTCTTCAGGGTAGCCAAGCACTAGTTTCCATGAAATCACCTCATGGAAAACTTTATATCTCTACTAGGAGCCGTATGTGTGTGAGCCGCTTCAGAGGTCCGACCTCCTGTGTCAACAACTAGAAGGTTTTTGGAAACTAGTACAAATAGTTTTTAGTAAAGGGTTCTGGTCATGTGGCCATACATGCGGCACTTTCAGCTCTGTAAATACAGAAGGTTCCCAGCCTATAGAGGTTACGCTCCATAGGGTTTATAGAGAAACATAGTGTAAGTATGAACTTATCAGCACATGTTGTTTGAACTTTCATCACAAACACGATTTATTTATAGTGGATTGGAAGGACTCAGTATTAGCCCATTTCTACTTTAGGTCATTCCCCTCTCACTGGCCCCCTCAAGGTAGCTCGGGAAGGCAGGCCCTCTAAAGGATTAATTGATTGAAAGTAAAGAAAGTGTAAAAGAGTGGGTTTGGCTTTTTGGTCACCCAATTAAGGGGAGAGCATATACTTACCACTTTTGAGACACAAAATACAAGTTTTCTTTTTAACTTTCCATAGCAATGTGATCTATCCTCTACTTGGAGATGTTGCTCCAACAAGCATGGTGTTTATTTTAGCCATTCATAGCAAATGATTTTATAATCTAGGAATTGGAAACCCTGGTCAACAAAATGAAAATCGTTGCAAGTAACTTTTTTTTTTGTAAGAATGGACAAGTTGATTGTTCTTTTTAACTTGCAAAATATAAGATTGATTGTGCTTTTTACCTTTGCAAGAAAATAAAAGATTGTTGTCCTTTTTAGAGCCCAAAATTTGAGGTGTGAATCCTAACTTTTCAAGAAAGTAAATGTTTGATTTGTTGTTATTTTTACCTTGCAAATGTGATTATTTTTAGAGCCCAAAAACAAGTGAGGTACTTTTTAAAACACCAATTTGAAAAATGAAGTTCTTTTTACCCAAAAGGAAATATGAGTTCTTTTTAACCAACTTTGAAAAACCTAGAAAAAAAATCACTAAATCCTAACTTAATTCCTCCAAATCTGCACGAAATTGTTAGAAACCTGCAATAAAAAGAAGTTAGTGAAAATCTAAAACCTTAGGTGGGCTTTCACAAGCCTAATTTCAAATCACCGTTACAAATTTTTCATTGCACTAAAATATCTGTCAAATGCGCTAGTCCCTATTACAAAAGCACTAACCTGTGTTAGAAAAGTGCTAACCTAAGATGTGAAAGCACTGATTTTCAGACAAAAGCACTAACCTATGATGCAAAAACATTGATTTTCAGACAAAAGCGCTAACCTACATGATATATGCGCTAACTTATGATGCAAAAGTGTTGATTTACAGATAAAAGCGCTAACCTACATGACATATGCGCTAACCTATCGAACAAAAGCGCTGCTAAAATTCACATATGTGTGAATCTGTATTACAAATACATTAATTTTATTTTTACGAGATTTTTAAAGGTATATGTGAGGTCTAACCCCATGGTGGGTGCTAAAATGTGTGAGCTTGAATTTCATCCTCAGAATGTTACCTATAATAAGTTAGTTTCACCAAATACAATGGAAATGCATACAAGAAATCCAAAATCCACCAATGAAACTACATGAAATACATACTAAAATAAATCATTATTTTACCTTCATGGCTTATGTCTCATTGTGTCCTAACTCCACTATTCCTAGTTGCAGATGGTGTGCTCTCAGACAATGCACTGTTGGCTTCCAAGATGGCATATGAAGAATGGACTGATAACTTGTAGTTAACTGATAGTATGATATGCAAAGCTACCTGATTATGATAAAATGATAATACTATATGATTATATTGCTAAAATGATATTTGCTATTTGCTTCAAAAACTCACTGATGCATATGATTGATTGAAAACTATTTTGAAGACTAACTCTCTCAACTGAAGCTCTTGATTTTATAGACTTTGAGAGGATAAGATGATGTGGCTCAAATCAACAGTCATGATCAGATCTATAGATTTGAATGGCTATGAGAAAAGGTGAAAATTGAGAGAAAGGGGGAAGGAGAAGACAAGTGTCACTCATCTCACCTTGACTGGGTTGTTGACTGAGGGAATCTAGGGATGGTTGGAGGAAATTTAGGCATGAGAGGACAAGTGGACTCGAGTCCTTCCTAAGATGTAGGGATGTTGGAGAGAATATAGGAAATGGTTATGAAATATGTATACGTACACAATTTTCATTGAATTTGGAAGTTGGAGATAAATCATGAATTAATATTAAGAAATATTAATTTCCTTAGCCACATGATCGGTGAGTTGGCAAAGGGGAAGATGAAGTGGAGATGGAGGGATGAGTTGGATAAGGGATTAAATAATTTAGGAATTATTTAATATTTGAGACTATAGGATAAGAGAATAACCATTAAATATTGGATATTTAATTGTTTGGAGGAGATAATTAAATATTAGATATTTAATTAAATTAGAGGAATAAGATAGATGAATTAATTAATAAAATATTAATTAATAGAAAGACACGAAATGAATTAAATAAATTAATCTTTTCAAATTAACTATTTAATAGATGAATAATTATTAAATAAATATAAAATATTTATTTAATTGCTCATAGCCAATTTTTAGGTGTATACAAATAGGAATACTCATTGAAGGCATAGATAAAGATGGAGGATTGAATGAAGAAGAGGGATTTCCCCCATGACTAATGGTTTTAGGTATGGAATTTTGAGTTGAAGTAGCCATGATGTTTGAAGTGAAAGTAGGAATACTAGTCATTGAAGTGGTCAAAGGAATAGAATTATTAATTTGTGTAGAAGGTTGTGAATAACCTAAGTTCTCAGCACAACTCTTCATAGGCATAACATTAGATTCAACAATGTGAGCAATACCACATAATATATCAATTCCATTCTTATCACTTTGAATCATATATTTTAGACCTTCAATTAATGGAAGAGCTTCACTATTGGGATATTCTTGGGACATTCATTGTTGGAAGTTGTCAAATTGATTGTCCAATTTTGATAGTTGATCTATAGAAACTCTATTCAAAGCTTCTTCTTCATCATGGGAATCATCAATTGGGTAGATGGGGATGTTATTAGGATGGGATGAATTAGCCATATCCTCATTATAGAAGTCACCTAAATTAGGCTCCATCTCTTCGGGAATTAAACCTTAGGAAGCCTTAATTTTAATGCTTCATTTAACGGGGATAGTATAGGTAGGACTAATAGTTGTAAAATTCATGCACTAGAGGGAAATTTTGAAGTTTGAATTTTGGGAACAAAATTTGGAAAATTGAATAATGTAAGTTCAAGAAAATGATGATTATACAATTTGAAGTTTGTGGAAAGAAGAATGACATAATCTCCAAGAAAACTTATGATTAATAAAAAGAGATTGAAATGGGATACCACTTAATTTCAAAATTAGAATTGACAAGATTAAGATCTTAAAATTAGGGTAGATTATAATTAACCACTTAATTTTAAATGTTTCTTTGAAAGTTGTAGTGTTGAAATTGAGAAGTGTTTTTTATTGTAGAGGGATCAAAATTCAACAAAATAAACCAATTTTCTGGATTTAAGCAATTAAATACAGTCATAACAATCTCCCAAAAATTCAGGAAAAAAGCCAGGGACTTGGTTAAAGTTGTGCCTGGTCCTCCCAACTTTTTTTAGAAATTTTCAAGGATGAAAGCTATGATGATTTGAGAAGTAACCCCAAAAAATTGATTGATTTTACGATCTCTAGATAGGCGAAATTAAGGTTTGAATGTCAAAATAAGATCCTATTAGGGTTTTGAAAAAGATGAGAAATTGAATTCCAATTTTGAAAAAGGTCAAACCTAATGGATAGGGCCACCTTAAATAATATTTAGAAAACTGAAATTGGTTGAAATTGATTGAAATTTGTACAAAATCCAAGTAAATTTGAATATTAGGGTTTTAGGATCTAACCACTGAATTTTGGGAAAAGGAGGGAAATTGAAAATTTGAATTTTAGGCAAGAATACAAGTCTGAAAACAGTCACAAATCTGAAAATTAAATGTGAATCCAATTTTTGCACAAGTTCAAGTTGATGTTTAAAAATTAGGGTTTTGACAATTAACCACTTGATTTTGTAATTTTGATTTGCAAATTGAATAAGAAAATGAAAGAATTGTATTTGACAAGCAATGCAATTTTTAGATCTAAGACAATAGATAACAATAATTGCAAAATACAAGTTCAATTTCGATTTTAACAACTAGGGTTTTGATTGAATTGACAACTAATTTTTATAAAGTGCAAGAAACTTAAACTTGTAAATGAAAAATATGCAATAATTTTCAATGTAAAGCATCTAAGACGTCAGGTTCACCAAAATGTAATATGGTGAAAAGTGATGAGGGGAGATCAACTAGAAAGCTTTACTCCCCTCAAGTGAAGGATGAAAGTTTCACTAAGGATGCCTTCAACTTTTCACACACATTACATTAAAAGAGGGGTTGAATCCACTAGATCCAATCCCAATGGAGAGAGATTGAATGCTAAGTGAATCGTAGGGAATTTGGAATGTATTGGAAAAGTAAACTAACCCTCTTTTATAATAGACTAGTTGAATTAACAAAATTGAGACAAAGTGTAGAGATGACAAAGAAGCAATTATATCTTGAGATAGAGATGCAGGATGAAGCTATGCACCTAGAATTAGTAGCAAAATATTGAGACGAAGCTTCCCTGCAAATCTGAGAAAAAGTTGTAGGGACCGAGTTGAAGTTGCACCTGGTCCTCTGAAAAATCCGCATGTCGAAAATGGTTTTTCTGTCTCTGAAAATGAAGTTTAAACCTGCAATTACAGTTGCACACCTGCAACCTACACATAGAAAAGAGAGGAAAATGTTGTTGGGGTTGGGGGTTTGCCTTCAAGTCAAACCTTGTTTTGGAATTAACCAAGTGATTGAAAAATGTTGCAAGTAAATGAAAAGAAATGTCTAAAGTAAAATCCATCTCAAGAAGGGGATGCAATTGAAATGTTGATGAATTTGTTTGAAAGGATATGTGAAATAGGATGTCTTGAATGTTGATAGAAATTTCCTCTTCAATGGTTGAATCCTTGACTCAAATGCAACACCTAGCCTTGAAAGGAGACTTGAAATGCTCAATGCTTGAATGAATACTTGAATTCTTTAATGCTTATGGTTGACTTCTCTTATCAACTTGATTTTTTGCTTATGCAAACAGGAGGGGAAATGCTCCTTATATACTTGTCAATTAGGGGTATTTAGCTAATTTTCCGTCTTAGACCGTCATAGGAAAACTTTTCCCGCTCAACAATTGACAAGCCCAATGCAAGATATGATCAAAGGAGGCCTAAAATAGGGCTAGAAAAAGGATGCCACGCCCCTGTCCTACCCTAATTTAAGATGGACATTGACAAAAAGGTAGTGTAGGGTGATGGAAAATTCAATTTTTTGGTGACATGAGCATGTTTTAGGTTTCCAATCAAGCTTAGGGATTTGTATGCTAATGCAAAGACCCAAATGCAGTCGAAAATTGCAAGGGTCACAATTTTATGATGCTACATACATATGACCGCTTAGGTTACTATTGGGTCCTAAGGGGTATGGTGTACACACTAGGATGTTATAAGGGGTCATATGTGGTTCTAAGGGGTCACACATGTGTTGTAACACATGCATGATCCCTTAGAACCATATAGGACCCCTTAGGACACTATGTGATCCTATATGGTCAAATTGGGTTCTAAGGGGTACATTGTACACACTAGGATGTTATAAGTGGTAATAAGTGATCCTAAGGGATCATGCATGTGTGATCCCTTAGGACCACCTATGACCCCTTAGAACACTATATGATCCTAAGGGGTATGTTGTACACATTAGGATGTTATAAGGGGTCATATATGATCATAAGGGGTCACTCATGTGTTAGAACACATGTGTGACCCCTTGGGACCACATAGGACCCCTTAGGACACTATTGGTCCTAAGGGGTACATTTTACACACTAGGATGTTATAAAGGCTCATATGTGGTCCTAAGGGGTCACACATGTGTTCTAACACATGCGTGACCCCTTAGGACCACATATGACCCCTTAGGACACTATTTGATCCTATATGGTCAAATTGGGTCCTAAGGGGTACATTGTACACACTAGGATGTTATAAGGGGTCATAAGTGGTCACACATGTGTGACCCCTTAGGACCACATATGACCCCCTAGGATACTATGAGATCCTAAGGGGTGTCGTGCCCAAACTTTAGGGCACAAAAACGGAACAACAAATTTTTTTTTGACGTCATGAACTCGCTATAAATCCTAATACTAAAGTTTTGTCTTATCTATGATGTAACTATATTTACTTCCAAGGTTGGAGAAATTAACCAACTCGATCGAGCGACTTGTTGGGAGGGGATTAATTAGCCTCAAGGATTTAGTCAGCTAGCTCAATTACCTAAGACAAGCTGTCGTTAATTAAATCAAGGGATATTTGATTATCTTAAGGTATTATATCGTTCCCAATCCATATAAGGATAATGCTATTAATTAATTGATGCACATGCGAAATCATTATATACATCCAACTGATGAGGGTTCAAATTTCTACAATGTCATTTGCCCACTAAAATTCCGACAATAAACTAGGGCCAATTCTAATCTTCCCTAAATCCCCTGATTTTGTCGATTAATTTTCAATCCGACCAAAAGTCGGTCTCAAGGGCTTAAGGTTCATAAATTTACAAATTCCTCCTTTTTAAATTTTCCTTACGTCCAATTACATGGGGGGGGGTAAGTCCATTGATTAATTAAATATATTGCTGGATTAAACGTGTAGTTTTTCCAACTATAATAGTCCTTTATTATTAACCCCCTTGAATTAATTGAAATTTAAATTTCTAAGGAATTGGGAACTTATAATCGTTCAATTATTAAATTAACCCCATATTTATATATATTAAAATCAGAAGTCTAAAATCCCATAATAATTCAATTATTAAAATCAGGGTTTAAATTTCCATGATATTTCCATTATAAACTTAACCCCAAATTATATACTAAAATCTAACTTTAAAATTTCAATTTAAATTCCTTATATATATATAAAATCACAGTATAAATTCTTATTTCCTAACCCTCATTATAAATTAAAAATCAAATTATAATACACCAATCTAAATCTCCCAAAATATATATATATATATATATATATATATATATATTATATATATATATATATATATTACTATTAAAATGCTAACCCTAACCCGAAATTGGGTTAGGGTTGCATTTTTTTATATATATTACTCTTATTTTATTTTATTCATCATTTCATACCCTAACCCGAAATGGGTTAGGGTTTATTAAACCCCTTTATTTTATTGTTTGTCCCCCTTTGTTGTTTTTGGTTTGGAGATCGCAGGTACGGCGGAGCTAGGGCACGGCGGAGGGTTTCGTAGAGGGGGAAATGAGGGGAGGTTGCGGCGCGGGGCTCTCCCGGTCGCCACTGTGTTTATACACAGTGACGGCAGTGCCGTCCACTGTGTATAAGCACAGTGGCGGCCGCAGACCGTCCACTGTGCTTACACACAGTGGCGGCACCCTCTGTGCCGTCCACTGTGGGTAAGCACAGTGGCGCGGCCCGAGCACCGCCCACTGTGTTTACACACAGTGGCTTGGCCTTGCCGTGCCGTCCACTGTGGGTAAACACAGTGGCGCGGCCCGAGAGCCGTCCACTGTGTTTACACACAGTGGTTCGGCCAACATTGTTATTACAAGATTTTTTTGTTATTCATTTAAATATATTCGTGGGTTGATAAAAACATGTTATAAGATGTGGTTTTCTTGAATATATCAAATATATATATTGTATATTATATATATATATATATATATATATATAATATGCACAGTATCATTTATGAATGCGGAAATATTTTCTTCTACAGGCATTCGTAGGATATATTTTTTTTTGATGCAGAATATATATATACATACATATATATATATATATATATATATATATACATATATATATATATATATATACATATATATATATATATATATATATACATATATATATATATATATATATATATATACATATATATATATATATATATATATATATTAAGAAGTCTATTCTGCCATTCTTTTATATGTTTGTAACAGAGATGCACAAGATTCAGAATGTATCTTCTATTTTGTTGTTACAGGGCATGCACTTGCAGGAAACTTATATACATGTATTCTATATATATATATAGGTATATATTTTCAATATATATACTTCTATATATATAGAAATATATATATGACCAAATGTTGAAGTAATAGGGTTAAAAACCCTTATATTGATATGGGGTTTTAACCATTTACATTCTATTTTTAGTTTTCTAGCAGCATTAGATTAGGTCTGTTTTCTTCTTCCTTTTATTTAACTCTCCATAGAAATAAAACGATTCTGGTTCTCCTTTCTTTCTAACAGACCTAAAATAACGGGATTTAAAACTATGCAAGTAAATAGTGAGAAATAAAACAATACTAGTTCTCTCTCCCTTTTTTTTTTTTTTTAAAACAGTCATAAACAGAATTTAAATTATGCAAGAAAATAATAACCCTACTGCATCTCTTTTTTTTTTCTTTTCCTTACTAATGCAGTAAATAAACTAGTGAATAGTAAAGAAGGAATTCTAGTGCAATTTCTTTTTTTTCTGTTTCTTTCCTTTAATATTGCAGTAAATAACATGTTACAAACCAGATTTAAATGTAGACTACAACAAACACAATAGTCATCAAATATAATAAAAGTCACATTTACATTGTTTTTCCAGAATGATAGTTACAATAACCCAAATATGAAAATGGGTAGATAATCTAACAGTCCCCTTTTTTTTTCTAATCTTTTACACAGAAAATAATAATTACATTTATTTAAACAGAAACAGAATCATTTTAAGCCCTATATTTACATATGCACTTTCTCTTTTTTTTTTTTCTTTTACATTTCTTTCTTCTTTTCTGCATTTAAATAAAAATCTGAAATCTGAAATAGAAGTCTGCAACACAAAATCTGCAACTCCTAGTCTTTTCCCCAAGCCACCTACAAGTAAAGTTTTAGGACTGTGACCATGGGATGCTCACCTCCCAGCCTAGGCTTACCAGAAGCCACCCCCGAGCTAGGAGAATCAAGACCTAGACGGGTTACAACCAAGCAATACAACATAGCAATAGAGCAAACACACAACACATACACTTTCCCATCCCAAGCTACACTATCACCACATTTGTGGAGATCAATCTATGGGTGGAAGTGGACCAAGTACCGTTGGGGAGACTGCAGCCAAAAATATAACACAAGCCACCTCATGGCAACACAAAATACCCAACAGAATTTATCTCACACACCTTATGCCCCCCCAAAGGCTCAAAGCCATTTCTCTCCCCTTATGACCCCCAAATGCATACACAAGGCTATGCAGCAAGGGTCACAAAGGACACCCTTGAGATCACTCTCCTTAAGGAGAGCCTCTCACCCAAGGCTGTCATGCTTCTTCCACCCCAAGATCATCCTACTCTCCCAAGAGTAGAAGATCTTGGACACTCCCAAAGCAAGAACACAAAACAGAAAAAGAAACATAGGAAAGAACTACACATTATTTTCTTCAACAACATTATACATACACACTTTCTTTACAAGCATTTCTTTCCTTCAACAAAACAACATAACTAAGATAAACAACATGAACAAGAGGAGATAACAACCAACCTTATTCTGCCAATAGGTATGCTAAACTTAGTTGGAGATGAGCTGCCCAATCCACACAACTTTCTGCAATCCTTGGCCACCAAAATTCCTCTAAATTTTCTAAAACTGGTTTTTTTTTCTTTTCAATTTTTTCCAAAAATCTCCAAAAGTGGAGAGTGGGTGATTAGCTCACTAAGCTTCCATTCTTAGCCTAAAAGGGCCTCTCTCACTCCTTCCAACCTCTTGGATAGAGTGAGTGATCTCCCATTGGGTTGGTCTTCCCTAGGTCTTACACACTCCCTAACCTAGGTGCCTAGAGAAGGGAAATGGAATGGGGAAGAGGGATTACTATCTCCAAGAAGGTTATCCTACCAAGGATGGCACTCCTATAGATGGAATTCGTCCATCTTGGGAAAACCACTTTTTTGGGTGGTTAAACAAGTCCTAAGGGAAAGACACATGGCCAATTTTGGCCTTCACCCATAGGTACCCCATGAGGCCTAATAGAAAAGCTCTAAAATTGACTCTAGGAGTTGATTTGACCTTCAGAAAGTCCACCTGAAGTTAACCTACGGGTCAACTCTGAGTTGACCTTCCTTGTGGCTCTCTAACCTAGATTTCTTGGTTCCTTCAAGGATAATTAGGGGATATAACCATTAACAAAAATAAAACTTTCAAAAAGGTGACATGACAATTGCCAACACAACATACTACATAGGTGTCAAGTGACACTACAAAATAATTCCACATCACAATAACCACATGGCAATTGTCCCTTAAACAATTTAATCTATCAAATAAATACAAATTACACTCATGCAACATTTTACATTTACGAATAAAATACAGTACATACGGGGTGTTGTCTCTCCAAATAGACAACCCCTAGTTTTACTAATGCACATTGGCCTAGGCTTGATTCTCCCTAATATTTCCATGGTCACATGGATATTTTCCTGCACATCTCAATTTAAACATTAGTACTTCCCAAATAGCCTCATATAATATATAAAATCACATAATCAGAATACAATACATTCATTCTACAAAGACTTGACATTATGAAATATAGTTTGTCACAATTCAAAGCAATTTCCTCATAATCCTCAAAATTTGATCCATCTACAATATATGCAAACATTTTCCAAACAGTATATCAAATCCTGAAATTCAGATAATAACCTGCATCATCACAACATTACCCTAATCTAGAATCATATAATATTCTATAATCCACAAGGCATAGAAATGAAGCATCCACATATATCAATGTTACCAAAATCGCGGAATCATGAAAAGTTTTATATCCATAGTGTGTCCAAACTAGTATCCAAAATAGTTCCAAAATGAAAATAACTGAAGAGATAGGATGGGTTGGGGTGGGGCCTCACAAGGGGTATGTTGTACACGTTAGGATGTTATAAGGAGTCATATGTGGTCCTAAGTGGTCACGCATGTGTTAGAACACATGTGTGACCCCTTAGGACCATATAGGACCCCTTAGGAAACTATTAGGTCCTATGGGGTATTTTCTACACACTAGGATGTTATAAGGGGTCATATGTGGTCCTAAGGAGTCACGTATGTGTTCTAGCACATGCATGATCCCTTGAGACCACATAGGACCCCTTAGGACACTATGTGATCATATGTGGTCAAATTAGGTCCTAAGGGGTACATTGTACATGCTATGATGTTATAAGGGGTCATAAGTGGTCCTAAGGGGTCACGCATGTGTTAGAACACATGTGTCACCCCTTAGGACCACATATGGCCCCTTAGGACACTATGTGATCCTAAGGGGTATGTTGTACACATTAGGATGTTATAAGGGATCATATGTGGTCACACGCGTGACCCCTTAGGACCATATATGACCCCTTAGGACACTATTGGGTCCTCAATGGTATGTGCATGTACATAGTAGGATGTTATTGTAGTGCCCCTCCCTGATTCATCTTTCCTTTTTGTGCATCGATAGACTATATTGGTATAGCTTAGACTATTTTGTGATACTATGATTGAGTGTTTATGGATTTACTTATGATTTGGATGTTTCTTTATTGGTGGTAGAAATATTATATTTGCACTTGACATTATAATTTTATGAAGATGATGATGGACTCTTATTTATGATCTACATGTACTCATTTCATATGCATGGTTAATATTTGTTTATGGTGATTTGATGATATTTTATGATGTACTAACCCTATATCCTAATTATATTAGATATGATGTTGATATTGCTTGATTGTTGTGACTATCTTCTAAGTGTATTCATGATAGAGATGATGTCATATCACTCATTGTGAGCAAGATATGATGTTGTGATTCTCTTCACTTGCCTGTTTATTTATGTTAAATGTTATTGTATATGTATTGGAGGTGAGATGTTTGCAGGTACCAAACATTGGCTCCACCTAGCTCCATAGGTGTGAGCATATCTTTATCCCAATGGCAAGTTAATCAAAGATGACATGAAAACCCACTTTATACTCTAGGTTTAAGTTGATCACCCTTGTCAGTTTAGTGTCTTGGTGCGAGTTGTTGCCTAGCATCTAGTGGTTTCTTGAGTTATCCTATGTTGGATTGTTTTGTTGTGAATGATTATTGATTGATTTAATTATTAATTAATTAAATTGATTTATATAGTTTAATAAGTTTAAATCAAATTAATTGATTAATATAGTTTATAATAATAAATTGAATAATAGTTAAAATAAACATTTTATATTAATGGGTGATTATTATTTGGAAATTAATTATTATTTATTTAATTATTTGTTGTGATTTTAATATTATGTGGGTATTTATTTATATTTCATTATTTATTTAATTAATGGGATTTAATAATTAATTGTGCCCTTTTTGGATTTATTATTGATATTTAATTAATTTATGTTGTTGTCAAGGCTTTAATATTTTTATTGGATGGATAAATATTACTATCCACTGATATTATTTATTTAAGGGGGTTTTGATTTATTATTTGATTTGATTTGCCTTTTTGCCCTCTTGGTTAATTTAATTTTATAAAAACTACCTACCCTTTTGCCCTATTGGTTGAATGGTGGGAGGTAGGTAAATAATATAATATGATTATTAAATACTTGCCTTGAAATCATAGTAGGTAGGTATAATATATGATTAAAATAAATATTTTGACTGGTCGACCTTTTCTATAGTTTTGAGCTTTGATTTTTGGAATTTATTGGGCTTCTTGTGCATTCACGGGGGTTGGATATTTGGGGACATTGCTGGAGTTTGTTTGGAAGATTGTCGCTTTGGCTTTTAGATTGGATTTGCTTGGGAGCTTGCTAGTTTTTGAAATTCTTTTCATCAGATTTCTTGCTCTTGCTTAATTTTCCAAGTTGGAGTTTGATTACCTTATTCTCAACATTGCTTCAAGAAATATTGTCTACGATTGTCTGTAACAAATTTTACTGGGGAATTGATTTGGGGATCTTGTTGTGCTTTATGTTGGAAGTAGATATTGATGGGTTTCATTTGCTTATAATAATCTTCCTGAAAATTATTTTGTGTATTGGTTTGATTTATAAAAGCTTTAATTGTCATTAAGAATCTTGCTTCAAGACCTTACTGGGTCATCTTTCCTTTTGGTAGATTGGTTTTGGGTTTGGATGTCTCTGTGATATAATTTGTGCATAGTATTGTCGGTTGAAGTTGTTGATTATTTGGAATTTGGTTTGGTTGGCTTATTTAGAGTCTTGATTGGATTTTATTATGGATTTGCAGATCTTCTGGGTCACCTATGAGTCTATTTGAGGTCCTAGATCAGATCTGGGCAAGTTTGAATAAGTCCGAGTTTTGTTTTCATAATTTTTTCTCTCTAATACAAAAGCCCTAAAACAAAGAATGATAGCACTAAAATAGATAACGATAGCGCTAAAACATAGAACAATAGCGCTAAACTGCTATTAATGCATGTTTTGTCATCTTAGTCCCTTCTTGATTGGGTTTTTAGATTTGTTTCTTCTCCAGAGGCTTGGATATGATGTGTTTGAGATTTTTGGGCTTCATGCCATTCATATTTGATGTTTTGATTTTATTTGGGCTTCAATAAGTAATTTTGTTCTTGATTGAGGTTCTATGATATTGCTCTAGTAAGTTGAGGGAATCCTTGTTGTTGATGTTGAATTATTGTAGTTCTAGAGAGAGGTTATGTTGTGCCTAGCTAGGGAGGATCATGTGTTGTTTTTACTCTTCTCATGTTGACTTTATTCTTAATATTATGGGATTGATTGTTGTTGACGCCTAAAACTTGAACAATTAAGTAAATAATTTTATTTGTTTAATTACCATTTTATCCACGTATTAATTAAACTAAGGTTTATTTAATATATCCCTTTTCTTCTAGACCAATCATTAATCAAATTCAAATATATGATTAATTCCCCTTTCTATCCATTAATTAAATAAATTCCATTTATTTAATTAATTTGACTTTTCACCATTTTAATTAAATTTACATTTAATTAAAAGCATCCTTGTATATCTATAAATCAAATTTATTTATAAACCCTCCCCCACTTGCACTTTCCTACAAAGGCTAGTTGCATCTTCTTTTAGTTGAAATCAAACTTTTTTATTCTAATTAAAATCATATGTTCTCCCACTTGCATTCTCCTACATTTCCATCTTGCATCCTAAGAATTCTTCTAGAACCCCTCTAATCCCACTTAACTAGCCTAAATCCTTCTATCATGTCACATCCCTAAATTTGGGGAAGTCACTTCTCCAAATTTAGAAGAAAGTCTTCTAAATACATTTAAGACTTTATCTCTTCAAGAAGTTAATTTTTTGAGTTCCCCGAATTTGTAAGGCTCTTACAAATTTGTCTCCAAAGTCTCCCAAACCATTAATGGTTAGCTCAACCTTACCACATGATTAGAGAATTTTTCTCTAACTCAACCCTCATCTAACCCAAGGGTCTCATCAAGAACTCATTGCTTTGACCCTAGTTATCCTACTAACCCTTGCACAAGAGTTTACCCTTTGGGTAAAAGCTTTATCCATTGGTTATCCAATAGTTCAACCATAACCTTACCTCCTAAGGTAACCACTAGGTCTTCTCAGGCATTTAATGCCTCTTACATCTCCTCTCAAGCCTCCTCAGGGTGACATTTTTCAACCTAGGATTGGATTGGATACCTCACAAGGATTGAGTAAATTTCAATCCTGACCTTGGTTAAGATTACTCAATCTTGACCATCCATTTGATCATTTCTTCTATAAATATAGCTCTATTTTCTCCATTTTACAAATTCAAGTCTTCATGCATCTACACTATAGTCACATAGCCCTAAACATTTTTACCTCTCTTTGTTAGAATAAGCATTTTAGATCATTTTAACATCATAGCATAGATTTTTATCATGTTTAGAATATCATGTTAGTTCAATCTCCATTCTAGATCAATATCATCTTCATATCATACTCATGCTAGCTTAATATCATACTAATCTTGTTATCTTGCACCATATCAATTTTCATATCCATAACACATCACTAAGACCTTAGTTGCATTCATTTAGATCTTAGATCATACACTATCTCTTGTTCTTTGAGTAGTCATCCCAAGATCAAGTGCTCTTCCAAGCGAAGAGCCACCTTGAATCTAAGGGATCCTTGGAGATAGAGGACAATGGGACGTGCTTAGAGATTGGTTTTATTTGTTTATTTTTTATGATTTCAATCCTCTAACATAATGTTTCATTGGTGTTCTTGACTTGTTTCTCATTTGCAGGATTCCATACTTCTAAGCATACATCTTTGGCATCCACCGTGGGGCTCAACCCTATTTTTAGACTTTTCTAACATTTTTTTCTATAGGATGATCTACATGAATTTTTGAACATGCATTACATTGGTTTGGTGCATATGCACTTTATTATAGCAAATTTATTGTATCTTGTAGTGCATTTAGTCTTTTTTTTAGCACATAGGAAGCCTATTATGGTGCATCTGTAACTTGTTCTAGCGCATTTACATAGTTTTGTAGTGGATACATACTTTCTTCTAGCGCATCTGTTATGTTCTATAGTGCATATATCCTTTTCTGTAGCACATTTGATATGTGTTGTAATGCATATACAACAAAGTTGAAACTTGTAACAGGGTCAGAAAATTAGGTTTGTCTAGCCCACTTGAATTTTTGGTTTTCACTAATCTAGTTTGTTGCAAAATTCTAACAATGGTTTTTGCAGGTCCAAAAGGGGTAGTTTTTATTTGTTAACTAACTTTTTCAAGGTTGGATTAAAAATAATTCACTTCTTTTTAGCAAGTAAAAATAACCTCACACTTTCTTTCTGGTTTTAAAAAGAACTTCTCTAGTGTTTTTGGACTTAAAAGGAACCACACTTGCAAGGTTAAAAAGAACAACAATTCAAAATCTTTCATTTTTGCAAGTTAGGGAGATAACCTCTTTTTGTGTTTAAAAAGAACAAGATAAATCTCTTTTTCTTGCAAAATCTAAAAGGAACAATCCATACTTTTCATTGCAAGTAAAAAAAACAATCCACTTGTCAATTTTGCAAAGAGTTTTCCATTTTTGTTGACCAAGATTTCATTTTCCTAGTTTAGAAAATCATTACTTTGTGGGTAAAAAGAACACCATGTTTGATTGGAGCAACATCTCCAATTAGGACTTAGAAAATAATTGCAATGAAGATTTAAAATCAATCATTGTTTTCTTTGTCTTGAGTGAAAGGTATATGCTCTCCCCTTAATTGGGTGACAAAAAAGCCAGACTCACTCCTTCATACTTTATTTCATTTCAAGCAATTAAATTTTTTAGAGGGCCTACCTTCCCGAGTTACCTTGAGGGGGCCAGTGAGAAGGGAATGACCTAAGTGGGGAATGAATTTTAGCCAAGTATTCCAACCCACTATAATCAAATGTGGAGGCTGGTGAAAATCCCCTCCAATGGTTTTGCTCAGCGATTGTTCTTCCCCTAGTATCCTTGAGATACGTAAGGCCTTTGTTCTAAAGGTTGGGAAGCCTCCTGAGGGATTTAATCATTGAAGACTGAACAAAAGCCTGATTATGAACTTTAGAAATAGAAGCCTTACCAAGTCAATATCTAGCCATTAATAATATCATAGTTCAAGGGTGGGCAAGAATCCACCCCCAAGACACTCACCATACATCTCCCAGGATAACGATTCAATTGAGGACCAATCCTCTTTGAGTTAATTTCTGGACAAAGGCAAAAAAATGGGTGCCCTCTATAGGGTGACATGATTGTTTGAGTTGAAGGAGTATCTTGATGTGGGCTATGGTATTATTGATGACCTTTTTATTAGAGAGTCTACTTGGTTTGTTTTCTTGTGTCTAAACCAGTGAAAACATCGAGGATTTGAACACATCCTCAAACAAACATACACTCAATGTTAAGAATTAGAATGACCATTGTCTTCATGATTGTTGTGTATTCTTGTCAGAATTCTTAAAACATCTTGCAAAAAATCAAACATCCAAAATCAGTTCAAAATTTGAGTTAAAATCAAGCAAAGCACATAATAGCGCATTTGAGTAAACCTTTGGTGCATATAAATCATCACGTAGTGCATTCAACCTAAATAGTGGTGCGTAGGAAATATTATGTAGCACATTTAAGTAAATCTGTGGCACATATAAATAATCTTGAAGCTCATTCAACCAAAACAGTGGCGCATAAGAAACATTCTATAGCACATTTGAATAATCATGTGGCGCATTTGAATTATCTTGTAGCACATTTGATTAGTGCATTTAAACAAAGGCTTATTTAACAAAGATTCTCAGAAAACAAAAACAAATATAAATACCCTTTTGAGAGGTCTTTTCTTTTCAATTATCATAGACAAATTTTCATCTTTTAAACTAGAGAGGTATCAAACTAGTGATCAATAAGTTTTCATCCAATCCAATATCAAAATCAAATACCTAGTTAGGTATTCAAGTTAGTCAAATCAAGTTTCTATATCGAGGGACTTTATCCATATCATTTGACACACTTGGTCACAAAATAGGGGGCATATCAAACCCTCTATTCAAAATAAGTGAGCTTGAGTATCCAAAACCAAGTGTTTGTTATCAAAATCAACAATCTACAATCATCAACTTTGATCACTTGTATGACCACTCCTCAAAATAGAAAGAATCTTCGTTAGAAAACTGATTTGAAAAGGAGACAACCTAGCCAAGAGAAAATCTTAAATAGAAGGAAATTTCTCTACATAAATTGTAAACTCTTCCTAAAACACTGCACTTTCTTACACCGCTTTCATACCTATCTACATGGTAAAAGAATAGAGTTTGACAAGGAAAATTTACAAGCACGTGCCTTTCAATAAAAATCAGAATTTTCTGAACGCTTCTCCGAAGGAGGAAAAATCAATTTAGCTTATTTTCCAAAAGATCCCATCACATATTGAATCAACTTAAGTCATGCCAGTTTTTACACGATCTCATAAAAATGTCGAGTGAGATGAAGAAGCTAAATCAAGCACGAGTCACTAAGAAGTTAACACTTGAAAAAATTACCTAAATATGGAAGAAGAGAAAATAATAGATGAAATTATTGAGGTACAACAAGAACCTAGTCTACACAAATTTCTTGAGAAACTCATTGAAACCGACAAACAGAAACACTTCCTCCTACTATCTAGCAAAGGTATCAAAATCCCTGAGGATTTTGACATGGAACAACCAAAACAAACTAAGGGTATCAAAAAGACCAAATCAAAAGCACACACCTCTAACACTGATCATGATAATACATGTGATCATAGCAATACCAATGATCAGGGTGATACTAATAATCAAGGTGACACCAACCATCAGGATACTAACACTGGAAACAATCCCCTCACTACACTTAACACAAAAACTACAAGCACTTCAACAACAAATGGAAGACATGCAACAAGGAACTACCACGTGATATTTCTTAGAGGATATTTGTCCTTATCCATTTGATCGAAGTCTAAACATGGCACGATTCCCACCAAACTCTGAAGTACCAAAGTATGACAAATACAATGGTAAAAATGATCCTCGCGATCAAGTAAGGGAATTTTGCACAATAAGATTGGAGTTTTTCCACACTGAAATTTACATTATGAGGTTATTTACAAGAAGCCTAGGGGGACAAACGATGGAATGGATTTCAAAAATCACACCTCCCATTAGATCATTTGAAGAATTGGTGAACAAATTTGTTTTCCAATATTCTTATAACATTCAACACGAGGTTACCATGCTTGATCTTTGCAACACAAAACAAAAGAACAATGAATTATTCATGATGTTTTTGCAAAGATGGAGAAGATTGATCTCTAGATATCCCTGTTGGTGTTATGTGAACTGGTATGAGGACATGATGACATTGTATGTTGTCATTGATGTCAATATGTTGAAGAAGAGAGAACCGTTATGTTACCAAGAACTGGTATATGTGAGAACTGGTATAACATTGTGAACCGGTATATTTGCCAAAGTGAAGCGGTGTGTTTGTTCAAGGTGAACCGACATGTGGTTATGGGAACCGATACATGGAATCTTTGCATGACTACCGGTTGGTAGTCTCAACTTCAAGGTTTTCAGCTGAAGTACTTCAAGCCTGTGTGACTCAACCATTGAATTTATGTGATGAGTTAGCATTGTAACGAAGAACAGATCATGTTGCCATGTCAGCCTTCTGTGCGTGAAGGATCTTGCATGAAGGAGATTGTTCCTATCTACCTCGAGAATGTGCGAAGTCTGTAAATGGTGAAAACACGTGATGGGTTATTAGCCAGCATGAAAGCAGTAGAAAAAGAATGATGGAGAACACCTTGAGATTGGTTCAAGACTGTTGCATTTAATGCAATATTCTCAATAGTCAGGATTGAACCGTTTGAATTGCTTAACCTAACAGGTTTAGGGTTTAGGGTTTATGCTACTGACCTATCTATTTCTTATAATGTCGATGTTGTGTTTCTTTCTGAGGTTGTTGGAAAAAGTTGTGTGTGTGTGTATCCAAGTGAACGAATACATGATTCTTGCCATACCAGAGGAGAGAAGTGATACTTGTAGAGTGTAAGTGCAGAAGGTGAAGAGGAGCTAAAGCGGATCTGCATTGGCATTGAGTGTTGTTACTAGATCATTGTAATTCCTGTTGATCTCTAACCACTTCAACAGTTGGGAAATCCCTTAATAGGGTAGCTTTAATCGGCTTACTGTAAATCCTTTAACAGGGTGACTCAAAACCATTGTGCTCTTGAAATCCTCTAACAAGGTAACCTTTAACAGGGTTTAACCCTTAACAGGGTATTCTAGCCATCCCTTAACCGGGTGATCCCTAACAGGATTGGTTCCTAATAGAACCTACTATATCAGTCTTTAACTGGACAAGGCTCCTAACAGAACGGACTTCTAAAGAGTTCAAAAATAGCTTGTGGGTATTCATCTCCACCATGGTTTTTCCCAATTGGGTTTCCACATGAAAAATCTGTGTGTCATGTGTGGTGTTATTCATGTGATGGTTTATGTGATTTATGTCTGAAGGTAAATCATGTTGATCTAGCTATTTATATATCTTTGATGATAGATTACATGTTCATGCACTAGGGTGAAATGGAAATGAAGTATTAGATTGTATGAAAAGATAAGTGTCAACCGGTTTATGCTTGTCTCAGTAATTCTAGGTTTTGTCGATTATCCTTTGTTTAAGATCGGTGTTACTGTTTATCTGCCAAAGCACAGTGTCTGCTGACAAACCGGTTTAGGATTGTGTTTTTGTTTTGTACTGAATCACCCCCCCCTCTCAGTACTGGTTTGGTACTATCCATTCATCATTGAGTTATCAATTGGTATCAGAGCGTCCTCTAGGTCCTCTATGTTATAAGCTTAACTGTTTGAGGAAAAGATCCTAGTCTAATGATGAAGAGGGAAGGTCAAAAGTTCAATAGAGATAATTTCAGTATATGGAAAGACAGAATGAAGATATGCATCAGAAGCATGGGTGCTCGGCACTGGAGCTATGTTGAGAATGCTTATGTTACCCCTATCGGTACTCTCACCGATGACCAAAAGAGAGAGATGCAGGAGAATGGGCAAGTCATGGAAGCCCTAATTAGTAGTTTATTTGACATTGAGTTTATTGATGTCAAAGATAAAGTAAATCCCAAAGAAGTATGGGATACTCTTGAAAATATCTATGGCGGTGATGAGCATGTAAAACAAGTTAAGGAAGAAAGCCTTAGAGGGAATTTTGAAGACATGCAGATGGTTGAAGGTGAGACCATTCAATAGTATGGAATAAGAATCAAAACTGTTGTTGGAGATATCAAGAGTGCAGGTAGTAAAATGGAAGATTCTACTATGGTAAGCAAAGTTTTGAGATCCTTATTTCCGGTCTATGCAATAAGGGTTGCTGCTATTCAGGAGTTGAGATCAATAGACAAGACTAAGGTATCCCTAGACTCCATCATCACAAAGTTGACAACCTATGAGCTAAATAGTTTTGATGGCAGTGTTCAAAAGACTGAATCAACTTTTAAAGCTTTTGCTGTACCATCCAGAAAAGGAAAAGAAGCTAGCACTAGTGGTGAACCAAGACAAAGCAGAGAAATGGATGATGAGGAGATTCTAATGGCATTTGAAGCTCTTCTTGCTAGGAAACTTCCTAAAGGAATCGGTAAATATAGAGGTAAGCTCCATTTGAAATGCTTTTCTTGTAACCAGATAGGACATATTGCTGTAAACTATCCTAATGGTGACAACAAGGAAAAACCAGAAAGGTTCAAGAAATTCAAAGGAGGAAACCGGAGAAACTATTTATTGGCAGTTGATGAAGGTGCCACAGATGAGGAATCAGAAGATGAAGAAAATGAAGATATTGTGTTTGTTGTTGTCAAGGAAGATGTGTCAGACAAGAAGGCTCTTGTCTCCTGCTTTGATAATTCCAATGAGTGGATTATTGACAGTGGTTGTTCTCACCATATGACTGGTGACCAGAGCAAGTTTCTATCCTTGGAAGAGTATGATGGTGGTGTGGTTTGCTTTGGTAATGATGCACCATGTATGGTCAAAGGCAAAGGGTCCATCTCTCTGAATGGAAAGAGTAGTGCTGATAAAGTGTATTGGGTTGATGGTCTCAGACACAACCTTCTGAGTGTTGCCCAGCTAAATGATAGTGGTCTCACTCTAGAATTCAAGAATGGTGAATTGGTGGCCACCGGTATGCAGACCAAAGGTAACCTATTTCAGCTAAATGCAAATATAAGTATGTCTTATGGCTAAATTCGATGATAGCTGGATATGGCATAGGAGACTCTGCCATGTAAACTTTGATAACATTATGAAGGCTAGTAAGATCAAGGTAGTTAGAGGGTTGTCGGTGCTAAGCAAACCAAAAAATACCTTTTGCAGAGAGTGTCAACTGGGGAAAATGTCTTCCTCAACCTTTAAAGGTAAACCTTTAACTGCTGACAATTTTCTTGATCTTGTGCATACTGATTTGTGTGGTCCTATGAAAACTAGGAGTGTGCAAGGTGATAGGTACTTCATGATTCTCACTGATGACTGCTCAAGAATGATGTGGGTCACATTCTTGAAAGATAAGTCTGAAGCTTTTGTAAAGTTCAAAGCTTTCAGAGCATTAGTGGAGAAGGAAAGTGGTAAAAGGATCAAGTGCCAGAGAACTAATCAAGGAGGGGAATTCACTTCTGGTGAATTCAATAAGTATTGTGAAGAACATGGCATCAAGAGGCAATTGTTTGCCCCCCGGAATCCACAATAGAATGGCCTAGCAGAGAGGAATAATTAGACTGTGGTTGAAGTAGCAAGAACAATGCTGATTCAAGGAAAGGTTGCTCACACCTTTTGGAGAGAAACGGTGAGCACTAGAGTCTACACAATGAACCGGGTACTCATCAAGAAAGGTAAGGATAAAACTCCTTATGAGTATTGGACTGGTAAGACACCCTTGCTTAGCTACTTTAGAGTGTTTGGTAGAAAATGTTACATCAAGAGGAGCAAACACCAGAGAAAATTTGATGTGAAATGTGATGAGGGAATATTCCTAGGGTATTCCACCAAGAGAAAAGCTCTCAAGTGTTTCAATAATAGAACTCAGAGAATTATGGAAAGCATCGATGTAAGAGTTGATGAAACCTCTGAGAAAACTGAGGAAACCAATACTGAGCAAGCGGTAAATGAACCGGTTGTAACCTTCTGGGAACCGGTTGCCAGTCAGCCAACTACTAGTAATAGTGTTCCTACACCGGTAGATATAGATGCTGATACTGATGGAGATGAGGATGAAGAAGAAAAGCAAGAGGAATCTATTAAGACCATTCCTTGGTATGTCAAGTTGAATCATGATCCTAAGCAAATCATAGGAGATAAGGATGAAGGAATCCTTACAAGAAGAAAGGGGAGAGAAAACTCATGTATGATCTCTGAATTTGAGCCTAAATCATTCAAAGAGTCACATAAAGATGAAGACTGGTTCAAGTCAATGGAAGAGGAACTTGACCAGATAGAGAGAAATGGTACATGGTCTTTGGTACCTAGAGCGGAGCATAAAAATGTCATTGGTACCAAATGGGTTTTCAGAAAAAAGCTAAATGAGGATGGCATAGTGATTAGAAACAAAGCCAAACTTGTGTGTAAAGGATATGCCCAAGAAGAAGGAGAAGACTATGGAGAAACCTTTGCTCCTATAGCCAGATTGGAAGGAGTTCGTATGCTTCTTGCATATGCAGCTTTTAAAGGATTCAAAGTATATCAAATGGATGTAAAATCTGCATTCCTAAATGGTGTACTTGAAGAGGAGGTGTATATAGAGCAACCAGATGGGTTTTCCCTATCTGAAGATAGTGACATGGTGTGTAGGCTACATAAAGCCTTATATGGTCTAAAGCAAGCAGCTAAAGCATGGTATGAATGCCTGCACTCCCATCTTGTGAAGATTGGATTTGAGAGAACAAGCGAAGATAACAATATCTACTTGAAGTTTAAAGGAGATCAGATCTTGATCTGTGAAGCATTTGTTGATGATATTATCTTTGGTGGAGATGACAAGATGAGTCATGAGTTTGCAGATGAGATGAAGAAAGAGTTTGAGATGTCACTCATAGGGGAGATTAAGTTCTTCATTGGACTATAGATTCAGTAGATGAAAGATGGAATCTTTATCACTCAGGCCAAGTATGTCAAAGAGGTGTTGAAGACCTTTGGCATGGAAGATAGAAAACCGGTTGGTACACCGATGGTGACCGGTTGTAAACTATCCAAAGAGGATGACTCGACATTGGTTAATGAGAAGGAATACCGATCAATGATTAGTAAGTTGCATTATGTAGTGCATAATAGACCAGATATTGCACATGTAGTTGGCATTACTGCAAGGTTCTAGAAAAGTCCAAGAGAATCCCACTTGGTTGTAGTCAAGCGGATTCTTAGGTATCTGAAGGGAACTATTGATTATGGATTGTGGTATCCATATAGCAAGGATTTCAACTTGAAATTATTCACATATGCTAACTGGGCAGGTAATGTGGATGATCAGAAGAGCATAACCAGTGGTGCATTCTTTCTTGGTGGTAGACTAGTCTCATGGATGAGTAAGAACCAGAGTTGTATCTCTCAGTCTATAGTGGAAGCAAAGTATGTTGCAGCTTTCATGAATTGCACTCAGATAATTTGGATGAAGCATGTATTAAATGGCTTCAAAGTTCTTGTATCTAAACTAGTAAGTATGTTTTGTGACAATACTAGTGCAATTTACATCTCCAAGAATCCAGTTTTACATTCTAGAACCAAGCACTTTGAGCTTAAGTATCATTTCTTGAGGGAAAAGGTTTAGAACAAAGAGATTGCACTGGAACATGTTTCCAGTAAGGAGCAGATAGCAGACATATTCACCAAGCCTCTCCCAAAGGCTACATTTATGTACTTAAGAGGTAAATTAGGGGTGTTGCCCCTTCAGAAGGTAAACTAAAGGTATATGCTCCACATCAGTCAAGTATTGCATAGTCAAATTTTTCTTCAGGATTGATGTGTTAAAGGATGCTACTCCTCAGGGGGAGCAACATAATGGAACAGGGAAGCTTGTGCCTCCACTTTGGCATTGTTGTCAAAGGGGGAGAAGAAGTGAAGTGGAGAGATATCTGTAGAAATTGGGGGAGAAGAAGTGAAGCGGAGAGATATCTTTGTATATTTCCATCAATGCCAAAGGGGGAGATTGTTGGCATTATGTGAACCGGTATGAGGACATGATGATATTGTATGTTGTCATTGATGTCAATATGCTGAAGAAGAGAGAACCGGTATGTTACCAAGAATCGGCATATGTGAGAACTAGTATAACATTGTGAACCAATATATGTGCCAAAGTGAAGCGGTGTGTTTGTTCAAAGTGAACTGGCATGTGATTATGGGAACCAGTACATGGAAGCTTTGTATGACTACTCGTTGGTAGTCTCAACTTCAGGGTTTCCAGTTGAAGTACTTCAAGCCTGTGTGACTCAACCGGTGACTTTGTGCGATGAGTTAGCATTATAATGAAGAACAGATCATGTTGCCACATTAGCCTTGTGTACGTGAAGGATCTTGCATGAAGGAGATTGTTCCTATCTACCTTGGGAATGTGTGAAGTCTGTAAACAGTGAAAATGCGTGATGGGTTATCAGCCGCCATGAAAGTGGTGGAAAATGAATGATGGAGAACATCTTGAGATTGGTTCAAGATTGTTGCATTTAATGCAATGTGCTCAACGGTCAGGATTGAACCATTTGAATTGCTTAACCTAATAGGTTTAGGGTTTAGGGTTTATGCTACCGACCTATCTATTTCCTATAAGGTCTATGTTGTGTTTCTTTCTAAGGTTGTTGGAAAAAGTTGTGTGTGTGTGTATCCAAGTGAAGGGATACATGATTCTTTCTAGACCAAAGGAGAGAAGTGATACCTGCAGAGTATAAGTGTAGAAGGTGAAGAGGAGCTAAAGAGGATCTGCATTGGCATTGAGTGTTGTTACCAGATCATTGTAATACCTGTTGATCTCTAACCACTTCAATAGTTGGGAAATCCCTTAACAGGGTAGCTTTAACTGGCTTACTGTAAATCCTTTAACAGGGTGACTCAAAACCATTGAGTTCTTGAAATTTTCTAACAAGGTAACCTTTAACAGGGTTTAACCCTTAACCGGGTATTCTAGCCATCCCTTAACCAGGTGATGCTTAATAGGATTAGTTCCTAATAGAACCTATTGTATAAGTCTTTAACCGGACAAGGCTCCTAACAGAGTAGAGTTCTAAAGAGTTCAAAAATAGCTTGTGCATATTCATCCCCACCGTGGTTTTTCCCAGTTGGGTTTCCATGTGAAAAATTTGTGTGTCATGTGTGGTGTTATTCATGTGATGCTTTAAGTGATTTGTGTCCAAAGGCAAATTATGTTGATCTAGATGTTTATATATCTTTCATGATAGATTACCTATTCATGCACTAGGGTGAAATGGAAATGAAGTATTAAATTGTATGAAAAGATAAGTGTCAACCAGTTTATGCTTGTCTCAGTTATTCTGGGTTTTGCTGGTTGTACTCTGTTTAAAACCAGTGTTACTGTTTGTCTACCAAAGCACAATGTCTACTGACAAACTAGTTTAGGATTGTGTTTTTGTCTGTACTGATTCACCCCCCCTCTCAGTACCGGTTTGGTACTATCTGTTCATCATTGAGCTATCAATCCCCGAACTGTACCTAAAAAGGTGAAAATCAAAATATTCATAGACAATCTCAATGATGAGATGAGCTATCAACTTAAACTACAATGTCTACCTAGTTTTAAAAAGTTGATTGAAAATAGCATCTAGATAGGAGAAGCCTTAATCATAAGGGGAAATTTGAAGTTCTCTAAAGAAAGTGCTAGTTCATCAAATAACAACTATAACAATAATTATTATAACTCAGACAAATCCAAATTTTGGACAAGGAATAAGAATGTTGTCAATGGTGGTGTAGTTGACAATGCTAAAACAAACAACCTATATTAAACTTATCCAATATTACTCCACCAACCAACACTCAAGGAAATACCAACCAAAGACCCAACAATCTAGGAATGAACAATCAAGGAAACAACAACCAAGGGAGAAACAATCAAGGAAACAACACTAACATGAAACCAACACCATATCAATGGAAGTTCACACCTTTAGGACAAACCCTTGAATCAACATTTCGAGAAATATTGGCAAATAAACTCATTACACTACCAAACAAAAGGGATTTTGAACCTCAAGTCAAACCATTATGGTGGAATGACATGAACTACTATGAATATCATAGAAACAAAGGGCATCACACAAATGATTGCCTAAGGTTGAAGAATTTGGTTCAAGATTTGCTAGATAATGGTGACATAATAGTAGACAGTCACAAGACCAATGATGATCATGAGGCCTTAAAAAATCCACTTCCAAATTATGACAAAGGTACATCATCATCCTCAAACAATAAAGGGGACCACATCAATCATGTATACAACAATGTTATCAATCACATATCGACATCTGGCAATCAGGTCAATATCATTAAGATCAAAGACAAACAAGAACATGTCCTGGTATGTAACTAAATGGGGCAAATCTAGATATGTGTTGAAAGGGAGTACCTCCAAAACAACAATGCCTTCAAACACTCAATACAACTTGGTAGATCAATTGAAGAAGACACCAGCCCACATATCCATATTAGAGCTTCTCAAGATCTCACCCACACACAAGGATATTTTGGAAAAGGCTCTAGTTGACACTACAGTTCCAAATAACCTTGAAATTGATCGATTCTAAGCCATGGTGGGACATTTAACTGTGCCTCATAATCTATCATTCTCAGAATAGGATGACATCTCTCTACATCATCCGCATAATATTACACTCCATATCGAAGTCCTGGTCTATAAACATCGAGTAAAACAAGTACTAATAGATGGAGGATCCGGTCTAAATATATGTACTTTAAAAATTGTCTGTGCATTAGGTTTCTCAGAAATAGCCATTAATCCTAAAAAAAATTAAAAAAATAAAAGCATATGATGATGAAGAGAGATCATCAAAAGGGCTTGTGGTACTACCTATTCAAGTAGGACCAGTTTAGAGAGATAATCTATGCCAAGTTTTGGACATAGATTTATCTTACAACATACTTTTGGGATATCCTTGGATCCATGAAATGCAAGAAGTACCCTCCACATATCATCAGTGTCTAAAATTTCCATATGATGGACAAGAAATTTCCATCACGACAGACACAAACCCTTTTCAGTGTTGCAATAATCTCAAAGAAGTTCAGACTGTTCTTGTACCACACAACAAGGAAGCCCACGCTTCCACATCATTAAACAATAAGGATCACCTCAAAACTCCATCTCTATATTTTGAGGAAAATATAAATTTAGAGGACAAAGGCATGGGATAATACTCTTTTGAATCCCTATGTCTATCACAATTGCTAATTTTATCAAGATCTCATGGCCAACCATCAACTTCAAGACAACAATCTTCACAACCTATCAAAATATTTGATGGTATGTTCATTCAAGAAAGAATGCTAGCAAATGAAATAGAGGACAAGGATGTCTTGAATTGGTTATACAAAGATGATGAAGACACACAAGCAGAAACTATTGATATCACTCTCCCAACAAAACAATATGGCAATGGATTGAAAATCATGCAAAGGATGGGATACTTAGAAAAGGGTCCCATTTGTAAGCGTCAAGAAGGTATCATAGAACCAATTCAACCTCATTTGCAACAAGCCAAGGACAAATCAAGCCTAGGCTATGGACTACACAATCAACCAAATTATCAACAACATCATCAACCAAACAAAAAATCAGCACGACAACAACAATAATCACAGGAATTGATACAAAAATAAGCAACAGAAGGAAGAAGAAGATGAACACCAACAAGAGGAGCTTGCAATAAAAAAGGAGGCTGCTCAAAATTTATATGAACAAATCCACAAGCTACAGGCTAGCTCTGAGACCGACTCACATGAGTGGGAATGGGATTCATCTGATGAAATATCTAGTGATGAAAAGGAGATCCTCATCATCCAAAGTTACACACCAATACCCTATGATGGACAAGGTTAAAGAGCTAGACCATTTGAAGTTGGATCACAACATATCGATGACTCTAGTGAGGATGATCAGGTTCTGAGAAAAATATATTTTGAAGAGGCTACCATTATAGACTTTGAGCTCACTAATACCAACTTTGAAAATGTATCCATCATGACCCTCACTTCTATAGACCTTAACCCGCCAGATGATCCCTTACCATTAATACACCCTGAACTCATAGACTGGGAATAACCAAAACAACTCAACATACCTATCTTCCCAAATGATGACACTATTGTCTAGTACCTTTGTTTCGTAAACCCGGGAACATGTTCCACTAGCGAATCTCATAACGAAGTTCTCAATCAAGAGAGTTCCAATTCTTTTAGTCGCAAAATGAATAAAATCAAGAATCAATCTAATGGTGAAAACCATTTAATGGTAGTATTAGATCATTAAAAAGTAAAAATAAAGGATGTATCCAATGGTGAAAACCTCTTTGAGGCACCAGAAGATGAGAGACTTGACACTCTTCCTAAACATTATCAGGAGAGATCACCAATTTTGATTGAACCCACTCAATCAATCAATGTCGGCACTAAAGAAACAACAAAGACCATACACCTGGCAGAGTCATTAATATAACAAGAAAGGCCTGAGTTCACCAAGTTCTTCAAAGAAAAGAAAATCAATTTTTCTTGGTCTTATGCAGATATGCAAGGGGTAGATCCAAATTTAATCATGCACCGCTTATCTATAGCACTAGGTGTTGGAAATTTGCAAGAATTGATTGTGTTGCATTGATGTCAATACTAGCTTGTTTGGTTGTCTACCAAGTTCTAGTAGAGTGGTTGGATTGTGATGTTGATCTGGAAACCATCTCTGATGTTCTCTGTACATTCAGTTTGGTGGAATTGGTTTGGTTTGGTCATTTATGTGCGTGTCACATTCAGTTGGTTTGGGATTTGGTGATTCAGAAGCTATCATACATTCTAGTAAGGCTTTTGGTTACTGGTAAGGTTTTACCGATAGAGCTTTGTTGAAGATCTTTTGATGGATTCAATAAGTGGTGTTGGTGCAGCTTCTAGAAGGTTCTAAGGATGCTTATGGTTATCATGTTCGTGTTCCAGTTGATCGGTGGTGTTGCATTTGGCTTATGGCAACCTATTTTAGGTCTGGTGCTATTATTTGTTATTCTCCTAGGTTATGGACCGGTTTATTTAATGTGTTGGTGGATGCTCCTGATGTGTTACCAGTTGTATTTATTGTTTGGTTAATGTTGTTTTGATCTCTGCCCAACTTGGGTTGTCATTGGTTTGCGAGTTTATGTAATGGATTTATTGTATTATCTTTTAGGTGGTTGACCTAATTATTTAGGTCCTGGGTTTGTATAAATATGATGTAAGATCTCTTTGTATATCATGGGTTATGGGATTATCTGTGTGCGAATAAAGTTGTAATCATATACAGAGGTTTTTTTCAATCATAGGTGATCAAATTGGGTTTGAGTAAGAGGTTTAAGACCTCTGGTATTGAGATTAATTGGAGCTATACTCAGGCATAGGAGATGTTATTCTTTTAGTTCAATGTTCTTTCTAGATTGTATTCTGAACATTTCTATAGTCAGCGAGGCTCTTTTATGATGAACAGTGCGCTCTAGGTAGTGTGCCTTCCTACATGTGCAAGCCCCTTTATTGTAATCACATACTTACTGCAGAAGTATCATCTGACTGTGTGTAGGGTTTCCCACCATGGTTTTTCCCTTTACCGGGTTTTCCACGTACAAATCTTGGTGTTATGTGTTGTGGATGCATGGTATTTGGTTTATGATTTATGTTTGTGCTTAAAAGGTTTTGTGTGCTTAAAGTTTCATAATTTGTTGAAAGTTGATTCACCCCCCCCTTAGTTGTCCACCACTTATCCTAAAAATTGGTATCAGAGCCTGGTCCTTTCTACATAATCTTAACTGCTTGAGGAAGATCCTATGGCGAGTAATCATTCAACTTCAATTTCTTACTAGAAGGACAACCCTAGGCTTGAAGGAACAAACTACAGAGTATGGAAACTTTAAATGGAGACTCATCTGAGATGTCTTAGCAAATAGATTTGGGAGAATAGTGAGAAAGGATATAATCCTTATGATCTGGCATGTGGAAATCCTCCTCTGATAGACTTAAATAAGAACATTGAAAATGATTGCAGAGCTAGAGAAGCCCTTTTGAGCACCCTTTTAGATCAGAAAGTAATGGAATTAATGGACAAATCATCTGCAAAAGCTATATGGGATAAGTTGGAGACTCTGAATGAAGGTGACCCTACTATTAAAATTGCTAAACTTTATGGTTGCCAAGTGAGATATGAGAACCTGAGAATGGGGGAAGATGAAATAATTATTTCTTTTATGTAAAGAGTCAATTAAATTGTCTTGGGAATTCAATGTTTTGGTGGATCTTTGAGCGAAGATGAGATTGTTTCTAAAGTATTGAGAGCTTTGCCATTGGCTTACAAAATGAAGGCTACTCCAATCAATGAGCTGAGAACAATGTCTAACTCTTCTGTCAATAGGGATATTTTGGTTGGAAAGTTATCTGCTTTTGAGCTTGAAGAATTCGGTCCTCAAGGAGCTACAAAGATTGAATCTGCTTTCAATGCATCTACATCATCAATTGGCAATAAGGATTACAAAGAATTATATGCAGAGGAACTAGAGGATATGAAGAAAGAAGATGAAGAGCTTGAGAAAATTGAAACCCTATTTTCTAGAAGGATACGTAAAGGTCCGACAGGAAGTAAGTATAGGAAAATCTCCTTTCAAATGTTTCGCATGTAATAAGATAGGTCATTTGGTATCTAGATGTCCTGAGAGGAATTCAAGATTTGAAGAAAAATCTAGAAGATATTTTAAGCCTAACCATGAATATCAGAATAAGCATAAGTACAAGAGGAACAAAGACAAATCATGCTACTATGCTCATGAGGAAGGTGTAACTAATGATTCTGATGATGAACCGACAAAAGATTCAACTAGTGGATCCGGCAATGGAAAGGAATGTGTATTCTTAGCTATCAATGAAGATGCTCTGGAACCTTCCATTCAAAATGAAGAGAAGGCCCTTGCTACTAAAATCAAAGACAAAGATGAATGGGTTATAAATAGTGGATGTTCACATCATATGACTAGAGATAAAAAGAAGATTCTATCTTTACAATAATTTGATGAAGGTCTGGTCAGATTTGGAGATGGCAAAGCATGCATGATCAGAGGAAGAGGAACTATATCATTGGATGGTAAGAATAACACTGATAATTTTTGTTATGTAGAAGGTTTAAGGAATAATATTTTGAGTGTAGGATAGTTGGTGGATAAGGGATTTCAATTATAGTTCAAGGATGGAAAATGCAAAATCATCAACAGATCTGGATTGGAGATTGCAACCGGTACTTAGACTAGAGGTAACATATTTCATTTGAACTCTGGTGAGAAGACATGTTTGATTGCACATATTGATGAGAGTTGGATATGACATAAGAGGTCATGTCCTATGAATTTTGATTGTATTGTAAAGATCATTTCAACTAAGGCAGTTAGAGATATACCTAAGATCGTGAAGCCTTATAGTCTGGTATGTAAGGAATGTCAAATGGATAAGCAAGTCAGAACTTCTTTTAAAAGTATACAAGACAAATCTATTAATATTCTTGATATCATTCATACTGATTTATGTGCTCCTACTAGAATAAGAAGCTTTCAGGGTGAGATATTTCATACTAATCATTGATGAGTTCTAGAATGATGGGGGTTACGTTTCTAAGGGAGAAATTTGAAGCCTTTGAAAAGTTCAAGATATTTAAAGCTATGGTTGAGATAGAGACAGGGTTAAAGATCAAATGCTTAAGATTTGATTAGGGTGGTGAATTCACATCTGATGAATTTAATAGTTATTGTGAGAAATATGGCATAAGGAGACAGTTGACTACACCCTGGACACCTCAGCAAAATGGTGTTGTGGAAATAAATAACAAAACAATCCTAGATGCAGTTAGAACTATGATGATGGAAGCTGATTTGCCTCATATCTATTAGAGAGAAGCTGTGAGCATGGTGGTATACACATCCAACAAAGTTCATATCAAAGGAGACACTGGTAAGACACCTTATGAGTTATGGTTTGGTCATACACCTATAGTTAAGTACTTCAGAATCTTTGGTAGTAAATGCTATATCAAAAGAGATGATTCCATTAGAAAGTTTGATCCTAGATGTGATGAAGGGATATTTCTTGGTTATTCAAATGAGAGAAAAGCATATAGATGTTATTACAAAAGATTGCAGAGAATTGTGGAGAGTGCTAATGTCAAGGTGGATGAGTAGTATAGAGGTCAAATCAAAACTTATTTAAGAGAACCGGAAGTGGAAATGATCATAATTGATCTAGTAGTGCCTGCATTGGAACAGAATGTTGAACCAGTTACCTCATAAGTATCAAAAAATTTAACAGTAACTCAAGATCAGAGAAGAGAAACAAAAAGTCAGAAGACTCCTAGGTATGTAAGCTTTAATCATTCAGAAGATCAGATCATTAGAGATAAGAGCAAAGGAGTGATGACAAGGAGAAGGTTGGAAGTTGAAGAGGTATGCTTAAATTCTCAAATTGAAACGACATTGGTAGTTGAGGCATGTAAAGATGAATGGTGGATGAAAGCTATGGAAGAGGAATTGGATCAGATAGAAAAGAACAACACATGGACTTTAGTTCACCGACCTAAAAATAAGAATGTTATGGGAACTAAATGGATTTTTAGGAATAAATTGAATGAAGATGGACAAGTTGTGAGGAACAAGGCTATATTGGTCTACAAAGGATATTCTCAGAAGGAAGGAATTGATTATGATGAAACTTTTGCTTTGGTAGCAAGGATTGAAGCTATGAGATTATTTCTTGCCTATGTTGCCCATAAGAAATACAAGGTTTATCAGATGGATGTTAAGTGTGCATTTCTAAATGGAGATCTTGAAGAGGAAGTCTACATTGAGCATCCTGATGGATTTTCTCTTTCAGGTGACAATAACATGGTTTGCAGATTGAGGAAAGCTTTATATGGATTGAAGCAATCCCCTAGAGCTTGGTATGCCAAATTGTACAAATATCTTTTGAAGCTTGGCTTCACTAAAGGTAATGTTGACAATAACTTATATTATAAGATCACTAATGATGACATATTGATTCAAGAGGTCTTTGTTGATGATATCATTTTTGGAGGTGAAGAAAAGTTATGTATAGAATTCTCTGATAATCTGAAGAATGAATTTGAGATGTCTATGATTGGAGAAATGAGATTTTTCTTAGGTTAGTAGATTACTCAAACTGATAAAGGTATTTTCATCTATCAAACTAAGTATGCTCGAGAGTTGTTGAAGAAATTTGGTATGGAAAATTCTAAACAGGTTGGTACTCCTATGGTTACAAATGAGAAATTGACAAAGAAAGATATATTAGCTCTGGTAAATCCTACAAGGTATAAATCTATGATTGGAGGTCTGTTATATTTGACTCAGACTAGACCAGATATAATGAATGCAGTTTGTATTGTATCAAAATATCAGAGTGATCCAAGAGAGAATCATGAGAGTGCAGTGAAAAGGATTTTTAGATATTTACAAGGAACAACTGAATATGGTTTGTGGTATCCTAAAGATGATGACTTTACACTATGTGCATATATAGATGCAGATTGGGCTGGAGATATAGATGACCGGAAAAGCACATCCGGTGGAGCTTTCTTTCTTGGAAAGAAAGTTGTTTCGTGGATTAGCAAGAAACAATTATGTACTTCTTTATCTACTGTTGAAGTTGAGTATGTTGTTGTTGCTACTAGTCGTACACAAGTTCTATGGATTCAGCAAATGTTGAAATATATAAGGGTAGATTGTGATGAATTGGTAGTTATTCACTGTGATAACTCTGTTGCTATTGACATATCAAAGAATATGGTATTTCATTCTAAGACAAAGCACATATCAATCAAGTATAACTTTTTGAAGGAAAAGGTAGAAGAAAATGAAGTCAAATTGGTTTATGTGAATACTAAAAAGAAAATTGTAGATATCTTCACTAAACCTTTGTCCAAGGAATCATTTGAGTACTTTAGAGACAGATTGGGGGTCTTTGCCCCTCCATTAGAGACTTAAGTGATGTTGATTGACATCAGTCCGGTATGCATTATTAGAACTATTATTCATTCTCAATGCATGAGTTGGTGCTACTACTCAGGGGAAGTAGTTAGCTATGTGGTTTAGAGGATCTATGGTTTTTCTTTGATGTTTATGTCACATTTTTGGCATTGATGTCAAAGGGGGAGAGATATACATGTGAAAAACAAAGCTTAATAAAGATATCGGCCACACGGAGAGCTTGGTCTATGGATGGTTAATTGGTTCAGAACTTCATTGATATATCATTTGTTGGGTGTCTTCCATTGGGGGAGATTTGTTTGGCATTTCTTAGCATTTGGATGTTTTTCACATCTAGTGTTACTATCACTGCCAAAGGGGGAGATTGTTGGCAATTTAAAGGAATTGATTATGTGTTGCATTGATGTTTGTCATTGATGTCAACACTAGCTTGTTTGGTTGTCTATCGGGTTCTGGTAGAGTGGTTGGATTGTGATGTTGATCTGGAGACCATCTTCAGTATTCTCCATACATTCAGTCTGGTGGAATTGGTTTGGTTCATTCATTTGGTTAAGGATTTGGTGATCCAGAAGCTATCATATGTTCTAGTAAGCATTTTGGTTACCGGTAAGGGTTTTATTGGTATAGCTTTGTTGAATATCTTTTGATTGATTTGATAAGTGGTGTTGGTGCCACTTCTAGAAGGTTCTCAGGATGTTGAAGGTTATCATGTTCGTGTTCCAGTTGATCGGTGGTGTTGCATTTGGCTTATGGAAACCTATTTTAGGTCCAATGCTATTTTGTTATGGACTAGTTTATGTAACGTCTTAGTGGATGCTCCCGATGCATTACCAGTTGGATTTATTGTTTGGTTAATTTTGTTTCGGTCTTTGGCTGACTTGGGTTATCATTGGTTTGAGGGTTTATGTAATGGATTTATTGTATTATCTTCTAGGTGGCTGACCTAATTGTTTAGGTCTTGGGTTTGCATAAATATGATGTAAGATCTCTTTGTAGATCATGAGTTATGGGATTATATGTGTGCAGATAAATTGGTAATCTTATGCAGAGGTTTTGGTCGGTCATAGGTGATTGAATTGGGTTTGAGTAAGAGGTTTAAGACCTCTGGTATTGAGCTTAACTAGAACTATACTCAAGCATAGGAGATGTTCTTCCAATTCACTCTTCTTTCTCGATCATAGTCCGAACATTTTTGTAGTCAGTGAGGCTCTTTTGTGATGAGCAGTGCGCCTTCTTGCATGTGGAGGCCCCTTTATTGTAATCACATACTTACTACAGAAGTATCATCTGACTGTGGGTAGGGTTTCCCATCGTGGTTTTTCCCTTTACCAGGTTTTCCACGTACAAATCTTGGTGTTATGTGTTGTGGATGCATGGTATTTGGTTTATAATTTATATTTGTGCTTAATTGATATATTTTTTATTCCGGTAAAATGTTTTGTGTGCTTAAAGTTTCATAATCTATTGACAAATGATTCACCCCCCCTCTCAGTTGTCCACTGGTTATCCTAAAACTAGGAGCTAAGCCATTCAAGTAGAAAATGAGAAAAATAAACCCACATGTCACCATATTGGTTAAAGCAGAACTGAAGAAGTTACTTGATGTAGAATTCATCTGACCCATAGATTATGCAAAATGAATCTCCAACATTGTACTTGCATCCAAACCAGATAAAAGAATCATGATTTGTACTGACTTCAGGGATCTCAACAATTCAAGATCAGGATATGCTAAACATGATAAAAGCATCAGGATTTGTACTGATATCAGGGATCTCAACAAGGCTTATCCAAAGGATGAATTTCCTTTACCCAACATTGACACAATTGTAGATCTAACAGTAGGACATGCTATGTTATCACTCATGGATAGTTTCTCAGGCTACAATTAAATCAAGATAGCACCAAAATACCAAGATAAAACAACATTTACCTATCCATGGGGTACTTATTGTTGGAATGTCATGCCTTTCAGCTTGAAGAATGCAAGAGTGACCTATCAAAGAGAAATGACCACAATATTTTATGACATGATGCATACATTTATGGAGGACTATGTAGACGATCTATTGGCCGAATCATTTACAAGAGAAGAACATCTAAAGATTTTGGATAAAATCTTTCAAAGGCTAGAGAAATTCAATGTACGACTGAATCCTAAAAAACTTTCTTTGGTGTAACATCCAACAAACTCTTGGGATACATAGTCTTAGAAAAAGGAATCAAGGTGGACCCTGCAAAGGTACAAGCCATCATGGAGATGCCACCTCTTAGAAATATCAATCAATTAAGATTTCTACAAGGATGGATACAATCCATAAGAAGATTAATTTCTCAACTAGCTGACAAGTGCCTTCCATTCACTCATGTACTCCACAAGAATGTTCCTTTTATATGGGAAGATTGATGTGCAGAATCATTCCACCAACTCAAGCAATATCTGATGAATCCACCTATCTTGGTACCCCCAATAGCAGGCAAACCTCTCATTCTTTACATATCAGCTACAAAGGTATCATTAGGAGCATTGTTAGCACAAGAAGATTCAAAGGGAAATGAAAGAGCAAAATACTACATCAGCAGGACATTAAATGTCTACGAGCTCAACTACACATTCATTGAAAAAGCTTGTTTGGCTATGGTGTTCTCTTCTCAAAAGTTTCAACACTATATGCTAGCTCACACAATAAAACTGGTAGAGAGGATTGACCCATTAAAATATCTACTTAGCAAAGCTTATCTCACATAGAGGTTAGCTAAATGGGTCATGATTCTAAGTTGACTTTCACTACATAGACATAAAGGCTATTAGAGGTCAAGCTATCACTAATCAGCTAGCAGAAGCATCATTATAAGACAATCATCCAATCCATATTGAATTTCTAGATACAGATATTCTTGCAACATCAACAAAACCATGGGTCTTTTACTTTGATGGGTCATACACAGAACATGGATCAGGAGCTGATGTCCTATTCATCACTCTAGAAGGACACACTATTCCTAAATCTTACAGATTAATGTTTCCTTGGACAAATAAAATTGCCGAGTATGAAGCTCTAGTCAGAGGAATCAAAATGGTCATGGAGTGAAAGATCATAGAGTTGAAAGTCTTTGGAGACTCCCAATTAGTCATTAATCAGGGTAATGATGACTATCAAACAAAGGACAACAAGTTGATGCCCTCCAAGTGCATGGTGGATGATTTCAAGAAGTACTTTGTGGACATAAAATTTGAACAGATTCCAAGGTTGGAAAACAAAGATGCAGACGCCATGGCCACCATTGCGTCACTCCTAGAAATACTAGACAAATGAAATTGTTATGAGCTCCTGGTGGAACAATTGTTTTCCCTTTCCTATGACAATTCTAAATCCCAAGTCATATGCCACATAGTTGGTTCCGACTCACCCCTCTATTGAAAGATCTGTGCCTACCTAAAAGACAATATTCTTCTACTAGATCTATCCTAAAACCAAAAACAAATCTTTATTTGTCAATCATCCCGTTATACCCTAACCGCTTAGACATTTTATCAACAGGGTCTTGATGGTATTCTTCTTCGGTGTCTTAATCATAAGGAATCTGAAACTGCCTTGCATGAACTTCGTGAAGGTATTTGTGGCACATATTCGAGTGGTCCTACCCTCACCAAGAAACTTCTAAGGATGGGCTATTATTGGCCAACCATGGAAAAAGACTCATATCAGTTTGCCAGAAAATGTCCAAAATACCAAATTCATGGTAATCTTATACATGCACCAACTTAGGAGCTGCAACCGTTCACTACATCATGGCCATTCTGTCAATGGGAACTCGACCTAGTGGGGAAGATTAATCCTTCCTCATCAAATGGACATAAGTTTTTCATCACATCCACTGAGTATTTTACAAAGTGGATAGAGGTTGTCCCATTAACTACTATTACCAGCAAGAAAATATCCTCTTTTATCCTAAATTATCCCATTTGTCAATATGGCATTCCTAGTACAATTATCATAGATAATGGAAGACCTTTCAAGAATAAAGATGTGAAAGAGCTCTATGAACAATTCCATATCTAGCATCATTTTTCCACACCATACTATCAACAAGAGAATGACCAAGAGGAGGCCTCAAACAAAAACCATCTTGAAAATCCTCAAGAAGACAATAAACGAGGTTGGTCCTGATTGGCACATTCAACTCAACCCAACATTATGGGCCTACAAAAATAGAATTCACACACCTATAGGAGCTACACCATACTCACTAGTGTATGGACTAGAGGCTATTATACCTATTGATGTTGAGATTACATCACTCAAAGCATCACTGAAAGGACTCATTCCAGATGAGGAATATTGGGTAAATAGACTGCAAGAGTTAGAGTTGTTGGATGAGCACCGACAACATGATTTTGATCACCTCAAATCATATCAGCAATGCATGTGCCAGAGCTACAATCACAAGGTAAAACCAAGAGCATTTCAAATCGATGATTTGGTCCTAAAGGAGAATCCCTGCAATCAACAAGATTGGAAAAAGGAGGGCAAGTTTGAACCAAATTGGCTAGGTCCTTTTGTCATCATATCAGCTTATGGATTCAGGGCATATCGGTTATCTACATTAGAAGGGGACCTATTCAAAGAAACTATCAATAGTGTACATCTCTAAAATTTCTATACCTAAGTTATCCAATGCATGGATAAGAGAAAAAAAAAAAATCAAGAAATCAAAAGAAAAAAAAAAAAAAAAAAGTGCAATAAAAGCAACTAGTGAAAACCTCACAATAGGCATTATTTGTGATATATCGGCTCTTCCATCTATATGTATCCATATCATATCTTTTTACATCCATTTGAACTAAGCCTATGGCCATCACAAAGATTTGTAAAACACAACATAATCTTGTACACACTAAGTGTAGTCACTGTCTTTGATTATCCGAATAGTTATACGCATCATATCTCACCTTGGCTTGGTGATCAGTGTATATATCCATATAGAAAGAAGTGTTCATAGCCAGGGGAAAAATCTTGACTATAACTGGGGGCATCTCGCCTTTTAAAAGGTTTAAAAAATGTAGATAACCATCAAAATAGAGACATTTTGAAGAAAAACAAAAATCACAACTATAAATGATAGACCTCAAAACCAAGAACTGAACAAACAAATATCTACTTGTAAGATGTTTTATTTGACAAAATACATAAAGTAGCATGCATATTTACCTATGGTTGTTTTTTATTTTTGATATCATATCTCTTGAGTGACTCAAAAATGTATTGAAACTAGAGGGGAAAATGAGTGTGATATTTTCTTTGTCTGTTGTTTGAGAGCGAAGCCTTTTTACTATGCAAATTTGTCTTATGACATGATCAAGTGACATATCATTGAGGATGTTTCAGATTTGTATAGGGAAAAGGTTAACTCTTGTGTGCTTTACGCAAGAAACACTTAGGTCATCTTGGTTCAATTATACATCGAAGCTTGTGTTATCTTGCAATATCAAACTCCATGTAAGTTATACTCAGGTCACTATGGCTCAATTATACCATAATGCTTGTATCAACTTTCAACATATCAATGGCTCAATGATGACAAAAGGGAAGCACGATAAAATTTGATCGAAAGGATGACTATATCCGAAACAACGGATCATTTCATATTCATATGAATTAATGAGTCATTTCCACTTAGTTGCATATCATTGATCAATTCATACCATTCAAATATTGCATTAGTATCATTTTCCCATCTCATTGCATTATCATATTAGTTTTGCATCTCATTTTCAAGATACCTCTCATTAACATATCATTTAAAAATTTACATTTTAGGTGCATTGACATTTTTTATATCATTTTCATGGCATTCCATATCCTTAGGTGGATTTTCATATCATATCATTTACAGTTACATTTAGTTGCATTTTTATATAATTTAACTTCATTATCATATCATTTTAAGATTGCATTAGTTTCATCTTCATTATCATATCATTTTAAGCCTTAAAATTGGTCTAATTTAAATATCATTAATCATTTAGCATCATTTCCATTTAAAACATTTCATTTTAATAATATTTGTCATTTAGTACTGATGCTTTGCAAAAAGTATGTTAAAACATGTTAAGAAGACAAACACAAACACACAAGAAACAATCCAAGTGTTAGTGTTAGAAATCACAAATCAAAAACTATCCTAAGCAAGTATATCAAGAGAGACACTAAACACAAAATAGAAAGCTTAACAAAACTAAGAAATGCAATAAGACATCTTCAAATTCCCTCCACCATGTTTGTAGCTACTCCTCCCTTGTTCCTCTCCTCTCCAAGTTTCAAATGAGTGTAGCTCTCAATAGATTTTTGCACTATTCTGGATGTCTTATGGAGATTCAAGATTAAAATGATTAATTATGAGATGCAAATGCAAGTGTAAAGCAAACTAAATATGAGATATTATTTAATTAGCTAATGTTAATTTTAGCCAAAAGACAAATATAGGTTATTATGCTAAAATAATCTCTAAAATTCAATATAACTTAGATGCATACAAGATTTCAGGATTATAGATGTGCTTGAGGATGCTTGAGGATTTGAAAATGAGGAATGTGAGCTCTATTTATAGGTAATTGAGATTGAGTAATCTCAACAAAGGTCGGGATTGATGGGTTTATGATCCATGTGGGGGCTTTCAATCCAATCCCAGGATGACAAATGTCAACAAGAGATGGGTTGAGAGGAGAGGGAATAAGCATTAAATGCTCGACATGACTTGAAGGTTAACTTGGGAGGGAAGGTTAATGTTGAGTTGAATGAATAAAACTATTATTCAATAAATAATGCCTTTATCCAATGGATAAACTCTTGTGCAAGAGTTAGTAAGGATAGCCATGGTCAAAGCAATAAATGCCTGAAGAGACCCATGAGTCAAATCAGGGTTGAGTTAGAGGTAAAGTTTCTAACCATGGGGGCAAGTGGATTTAACCATAAATGGCTATGTAAGAGCCATTAATGGTCATGTAAGAGCCATTAGTGGTTTGGAAGACTTTAGGGGTTAGCTTTTTGAACACATAAAGCATTAAATGATTTTCAAAGACTTTGAGGGCTTTGAGAAGTGACTTCAAGTTGGTTAGGAATGTGAAAATATTTAGGAAATGGGATTAGGCTAATTAGGAATGGTTTAGAAGAGTCTAGAAGGGGATTTAGGATTGCAAGTGGGTTTGGTGGGTGAGGGAAAATAGGATTTTAATTAAAATAAAATTAATTTATTTCAATTGTGGTTGCAACTTGCATTTGTAGGAGAATGCAAGTGGGGGGTAGTTTAGGGATTTAAATAAATATTTTAATTTTTTATTTAAAAGAGGAAAGGGGATTAAATTAAATAAATAGGATTTTTTCATTTAATTGATTGTGAATTTGATTTAATGAATTAATTTAAATAAATTGAATAATTTATTTAGTTAATAGAAGAAGAGTGTAAGGATAAATTAATTAAATCTTAATTTAATTAACTATTGGCTAGTGGATTTAATAATCAAATAAATAGTAAATATTCATTTAATTAAATGGACAGATTTATGTGACTACGTTTGCCCCTCTTTGAGACGGTGTAGTTTATCGCATCATTTCAAAGGAAGAAAAATAGGTGCAAAGAAATATGCCCCATAAATGTTAATTTAATGGGTGGTATGCCCCCTTGAGAGATGGGCCGAATTTTTTTGAAAAATTGGGCAATCTCTCGAAAAAAGATGAAAAGTGGAGACGAGATAGAATAGAAGAATTTAGAAATAATGGTAAAAGAATGAGAGAAATTAGAGTGAATATGGAGAAAGGGAAAGCCAATGAGTACCCTTAGGTCATGCAGGAGATATGGTGCAAATTTAGTGGTTTCTGCTTTTGATTGATACTGTACAATTGATCAAAATTGGTTGGACATTCTGGTGCAATCGATTTAATTGCCCCAGTCGAGTCAAAGTGTGATAGTTTATGTCAGTTGTTTGCTTGGACATGATAAATTCTGAGTAAGTGAGTCAAAGTGACCTATTGTGACTTAGACAATTGATGTAATTGTCTATTATGATTGTGTTGGATTGATTGAGCAATTGATAGTGTGTGTGTGTGTGTGCGTGATGGATGGTTGTGGTGAATCATAGCAACCCCGTTGAGACTAGGTCATTATGATAAATGTCTGTTGTAGTCTAGGTTTTCCATGATCGATTACTTGTTAAGAATTGACGATACTTGATCAAAGTATTCATTAATAGTCTAGGTGTGTGTGAGTCAATGTGCCTATGTAGACAAAGTTACTTGCATGATTGTGTGGATGACCAAGGATGGGAAACACAATCCCTCCTGTTAGACATGGACGATGATGAATGTGGCTTGATTGGGTTGATGGGACACGATGAAGGGATTATGATGATGACCTAGATGGGGAGGGTGAGGGGGGGATTCAATGTTAGATAGAAGGTATGGAGGACCTAGGACTCATTCATGTGGAAGAGAATCAACAAAAGAGAGTATGCATACATTGTCATTACTATGTATGAATGATATGAAACTATGGATGGATGGAATGGTGATCCATAGTGCTTTATTTTTCATCATTGAGCATGGTAGTATCAATCTTGGACGAGGTAGTAGGAACTACGTTTGGAGCATTGTACCTATAAGCAAGCAATATAAATAAAGAATATGGACCCTCCATTCTGGTTCATGTGCAGATGGTCGAGGTATACACTATAGTCAATAAGCCATAGTGATCCATGACTATATTTTTGCATATGATTGCATAGCTTAGTGAAATTCCAACGTAGACACCATTAGTACATGCCCTAGAACTTCATTGGAATAATTCACAGACAATAAACAAATGATACTTAGGAACCATCTCAGCTACTTTAATCACTTGTGGATATCTCAGAGGAGCATAGGAACCTGATATAAATGAATAAATAACTTATCAAACCAACCAAGTACTTGATAGCTTAATCAAAATTTTCTTGTCAAAGAAAATGTTATCTTGTCTTTGATTTGGTAAGGAAGGATGCATCCTCGTTAAGGTAGTTGTGTGTACCTGTGTTGATTGATTGGTTGATTTGAAAAGTAATCATTGTTTGAGTAGCTCAAAATGTGTGTTTGATGTTTGTTTCAATGTGTATGTACAAAGGATATTATGCATTGCCATGTTTTTGGTTGATTTTTGATGTTTTATGATGTTTTTGGATTTTGTGAGACAATTTTGATTAAAGAACTCAATGAGTCACAAATAATGTAGAATCCACTTCCATCAATAGGTTAAGAGCATTGCGCCCAATTTAGACATTACTATGAAGTAGGATGCAACATGCATGAAGTACTAACCCTGATTATAGATCAATAACAAGCCATGGTTTGAAGGATGCATGAATGGATGCAATGAATGCGATCGCAACAAGTCTGAAAGACAATGGAGCCATAGCCTTTACGAGTGGCACCTGTTTGCCAGGTTTTCACTGTCGCACTTACCCAAGGTGCCACCGGAGTGGTTGTTCACTACTTGGATGCATGATTTTTCTCTTTACTATTTTGATTTTTTTTTGGTATTTTCTTCAGGACATTTATCTGAATGTTTTTGGTGTTTTTTTGGTATGTATTGGAGCCTGATGCTTTGTACATCTTATGTATGAAACTATTTGAGGTACATGCTGTTGATCAGATCTGCTAGCAGTTCTCCTTCTGAAGTAGTCAACTAATATGCCCCGGATCAAAATACAGCAGTGATAACATATGGACCCAGCCAGTTTGATTCAAACTTTCCCTGATGTTCTCTGTTTGGCTGGTTATGAGGATTCTCCCTAAGAACGAGATCACCTACCTCAAATGTATGAGGTTTAACCTAATGATTATAGCTTCATCTCATGCACTGCTGATAGGCCTTGAGGTGGTTGTATGCATCTTTTTGCCTTTCGTCAAGTAGTTCCAAGTCTTGAAGACATGAGACTCGGTATGCTTCATCATCTATCAGATTATGCAAAGAAACCTGTAGAGATGGTATCTCAATAGAATGGATGGCTTCTATGCCATAGACCAGTGAGTAGAGAGTTACGCCTATAGGGGTTCGAATGCTAGTTCGATACACCCATAGTGCTGGATTTAGTTGAACGTGCCAATCATGACCAACATCATTGATTGTCTTCTTGAGGATTCTCAATATGTTTTTGTTTGATGCTTTGGCTTGACAATTGCCTTGTGGGTAATAGGGAATGGAAAAGTAGTGTTGAATGTGAAACTTCTCACAAAGCTTAGGGACATCCTGACTTTTGAAAGGAAGTCTGTTATCTGTGATGATGGACATGGGTACACCATACTGGCAGATGATGTAATTAAGGATGAATGAGGTGATTTGCTTGCTGGTGACTTGGGTAAGTGGAACGGCTTCGATCCACTTTGTGAAGTATTCGGTAGCGGTAATGATAAATTTGTGTCTGTTGGATGAAGATGGATGGATTTTACCCACAAGGTCAAGTCCTCATTGACAAAAGGGCCCTGGTGTTATGATTGGTTGCAATTCCTGTGCGGGTGCATGTATCAGGTCTCTGTGAACTTGGAACTGCTTGCATTTTATGACAAAATAGTAGGAGTCTTATTCCATGGACGACCAATAGTATCTAGTGTGCATGATCTTCTTTGCTAAGGAAGGACCGCTTGAGTGAGTCCCACAAATTCCTTCATGTACCTCTTCCAAGGGATTTGTTGTCTCATCTTGTTCTAAACATCAAAGGAGAGTACCATCAAGAATGTGTCGGTATAGGGTTTCAAAAATGATGGTGTATTGAGTGGTTTGGCGGATGAAGGTTTTGCGTTGGTTATTTGGTTGGTTAAGAGGAAGTGTGTGATCATGAAGGTAGGTGTAGAACTCAGTGTACCATGGGGATTTAGATCCAACAAGGTGACATATCATCTTAGATTTGGGGATATCATTAGCAGGAATCAAAAGTTGTTCCACCAAGAACTCGTACCGTGTTGAATTCTATGGAAGATCTAAGAGAGATACAATTTTAGCCATGGCATCAGCAGCTCAATTCTGATCTCTAGATATCTATTCAAAGGTGATAGTTGTAAATGATGTTTTTAAACTATCCACCATTTGTTTATACGACATGAGCTTATCATCCTTGGTCTGATATTCATCTATGACTTGTCAGATGACCAGTTTGGAGTTTCCATATACTTGTAGCTCTTTTAGTGTCCATTATATGGCTAGTCTTAGTCCTGTGATCAAGGCCTCATATTCAGCTATGTTGTTTGTACATGGAAAAGTGAGCCTGTAAGACTTCAGGCTGCTGTCACCTTGAGGTGTGGTAAACAAAATGCCTGTCCCCGAGCCATGTCGAGTATATGAGCCATCAACGTAGAGTTTCCATGGTTGTGTTGCTGTGATCATGAACATCACCTATGAGGGGTGCATTGGCCAACTAATCTACAATAGCTTAGCCCTTAATAGCCTTACGGTCCACATATTAAATGTCAAATTCACTCAAGATCATAACCCATTTGGCCAAGCGGCCTAACAATGCTACTTTGCTGAGTAGGTACTTTAGTGGATCGATCTTTGCAATGAGCTATACCTTTTGCATCAACATGTAGTGCCCTAGTTTAGTGGCTGCCAAAATAACTACTAGGCAAGCTCACTCAATAGGTGTGTAATTGAGTTCATAGCCGACCAGTGTGCGAGAGATTTAGTATACAACACACTCTTTTCCTTCTGCATTGTGTTGTGCCAACAACACTCCCAATGTCATATTTGTAGCTGAAATATAGAGTAATAGAGATCTACTTGGATCTGGTGGGATCAACAATGGTGTATTCATGAGATAGTCTTTGAGCATCTTGAATGCTTGATAGCATTTGGCATCCCATTGAAAGAGAATGTTTTTGTGTAACAGATGTGTAAAGGGATGACACTTATCTACCAGTTGTGCAATGAATCTCCAAATTAATTGTAGCTGCCCTTGTAGTGTCCTTAGCTGATTGATGTTCTTCAAAGGTGGCATGTCCATGATTGCTTTGACTTTTGCTAGATCTACTTCAATGCCTTTGCTTGAGATAATGTATCCTAGAAGTTTCCCTGAGGTTACTCCAAAGACACATTTCTTTGGATTGAGTTGAACATCATATTGTTCTAGTATGTCAAAGATTTTATCTAATATTTTCAAATGACCTTCTCTAGTTAATGATTTAGCTAGTAAGTCATTGAAATAATCCTCCATTATGGTATGCATCATACCATGAAAGATGGTGGTCATAGCTCTTTGATAGGTTGCCCCTGCATTCTTTAGACCAAAAGGCATCACATTCCAACAATATGTTCCCAATGGATATGTGAAGGCATTTTTATGTTGATCTTCTGGAGTGATCTTTATCTAGTTGTACCCTAAAAAGCCATCCATAAGAGAAAGCATGGGATGTCCTACTATTAGGTCCACTATCATGTTGATATTTGGTATGAGGAAGTCATCCTTAGGACATGCCTTATTTAAATTTTTGAAATCTGTATAGATACGGATGCCCCCATTTGGTTTGCTGATAGGTACAATGTTGGAGATCCAATCAGCATAATTGATTGGTTGAATGAAACCAACATCCATGAGTTTCTTAATTTCTTCTTTGACTAGTAAAAGAATTTGGGGGTGTATAATGCAAAGCTTCTATTTGACAAGCTTAGCTCCTTCGGACACGATGAGGTGATGTATGACCAAATCAGGATCGAGACTAGGCATGTCTGCATATGACCATGCGAAGTTGATCTGACACTTCTGGAAGAATATTAAAAACTTAGGCTGTTCCTCTCAAGTGAGTAGCGATTACAGATGTATTTGGTGAGGAGTCTCTAGGGTCCCCACATTGAATTCTTTTGTCTCCTCAATTAGGATTGTCGATCTCTCCTGATTTGTACTAGAGGGGAGGATGTCAAACCTTTCATCCTCAGACACCTCCGAGAGGTTTTCACCATTGGATACACTTTTATTTTTACTTTTTTGGGATCAAACAGTGCTACATTGTGTTTTTCACTAGAAGATCCATGTTTTATTGTGATATTTTTGCAGCTAAAAGGTTTGGCATCTTCCCCAAAGTATATTTCTCTATTAAGTTCGATGGTGAATCTATCTTTGTGGTCCTCACTTGGTATGTTATCCCATAATTCCAAAAAGCCAATGATTGCCTCATCATTTTGGAATTGGTCAAGGCATGGGGGATTAGGTTGGTTCTATTCGATGAGTTCAGGATGGATAATGGGCATTACCTCATCGACCAGGTTAAGTTCATGGGATGTGTCACTAAGGGTTAAGACATTGTGGTGAAGGTCATTGATGGTAGTCTCCCTGTCAAAATTAGGCTTAGGATGTGAGGTAGGGTTTGTGGAAGATGTTTCCAGTTCATGAACCCAAGAGGTTTTAATCTATGCCTCTTCATAAATAGGTATTTCTTTGCGAGGTGGAGGTGGTGATGCATATTCCTCATCTGAAGTAGTGAGATGTATGGAGTCAAATTCCCACTCATGCGAGTCAGTCTCTAAGTCGCTTTCTAGTATCTGATTACTATACCAAACCGGGATATCTTTTGAGTTGAACACTGTAGTTGTGATCGACTGATGTACTACTGGTGATGGAATTGTTGGTACTGTGGGTGCCACTGATGTTCCTGATGGGTCTACTAGTTCTGTTGATGTTGTTGGGGGTACATATACTACTAATGGTGTTGTTGATGCAATTGCTATTGCTGATGGGTTTGTTGGTTTGATTGGTGGGATGATTGGTGTTGTAGGTAGGATTATCGGTGTTGTAGGTAATATTATCGGTGCTGCTAGTGGGATAATAGGTTTTGCAGGTAATTTTAGTGGTGTGAGTGGTATTGTGGATGCTACTAATGGGATTCACAGCCTTGTTGGGGTAGTTGGTGTGGTTCTTGGTGCTGCTAATATAATCAAGGGTGACTTCTTTAGAGTATTAGGTTGATATAGAGGTTTGTTGGGTTTCCCTTTGAATCTGAGCTTAGGAAGAGATTCCTTTTGAAAACCTAATCCAGTGTTATCTTTGGGTTTTAATTGTGGCTATAAGGACTCATGTTGTACTTGCTTGCAATGTCCCAAAGTATTCTGGCCATCATAGCCCATTCTCTACATGATAATAAGACCGTTGCCATATTTATCAGTGAGTAGTTTAGCCTGTGGGATGTCTTTGATAGGGTCTTTGTAGATCCACTCTGCTAGATCCTCATCTTTGGTCTCCTCTTCTTGAATTTTTCCAAAGATGAATTATGCCAAAGTGCATGCTGGCTTGACCAGTGGTGGTTGAAGTGACCTTTGAGGCTTGCCATAAGTTCTAGGAGAAGTGGGTAATTTCCCAACACAAAAGAGTTGGCTTAGATAATATTCCCCAGGGCCTTCCTCGGCCATTTTCATTTTCAACTTCTCTTGCTTTGGTATAGGGGTGATTGAACTAGAAAGAGAGGCTAGATTTACATATGATGTGGATGGGATAGCTTCTTTGTTGTTAGGAATGATGATCTCTAGTTGATGGTCAATATTGTTACAATATGCAAATGGATTTGCATCGCCCAAGATTGTGATTTCTACATTGTTATGGGGAAACTTGATACACTGATGATAGGTAGATGGAACAGCTTACATGGCATGTATCCAAGGTCTTCCTAACAAGAGGTTATATGGTAGAGGAAGGTCTAGAACTTGACAGATGATGTGCTTCACAACTAGGCCCACTCAAATTGGTAACACAATTGCTCCTTTTGAAGAACACTCCACATCATCATAGGCTTTTATGGTTATCTTTTTGTAGGGGTCCACTGATTCTATTGCATATCCTAATGCTATGACCAACTACAATGTACATATATTCAGACTAATGCTATTGACAATTAAGACTCACTTGATCTTGTGTTGGTTAATAAATCCTTCAATATGGAGTGAGGCATTATGAGGTTGTTGGAAGGATGTATTGTCACTTACAGAGAAAGTGAGACATGGTGATGACCTCAAATTACCAACCATAGCTTGAAATTGATCTGTATTAAGGTTGTCAGGGATTGCCGCTTCTTGGAGAGCTTGATCCAAGATTGTTTTTTGGGATGGAGATAGGTGTAAGAGCTCTAGTATGGAGATGAGTGCGAGCATTTTATCCAATTGTTCCACAAGGTTATACTACTTTAGGGTGGATGTTGTGCCTTGTGGAGCTGCTTTAATAGTGATCTTGCTACGACGTGTAACAACATTACAGGCAGGATTCAGATCTTTGATGGTGAGGATTGTAATTTGTTCATTGGCGTCATATAGGTGATTCACAGTAGAATTATAGGTAGCTTGCATATAATTAGTTGTATCTGTGTTTCGCCTTGAAGTGGAAGGACCCCTTTCATCTTGTGATGGAAGCGGATTCTTGAACATGAGATGATTGTTATTTGAGGTTTTTGGGTCATGTCCTTCGATTTCAATCTCTCCTCGGTCAATAAGATCTTGAACAAGATCTTTCAGTCTATGGCAGTTACTTGTTTTATGCCCTTTCCCTTGGTGGAATTCACAATGTTCATTATCTCTCCACCATGGAGGCTTGACCTAAGGTTCCTAGTTAGATGTCTTTAGTAAGGTCAGCAAATTTGAAGAGACCAATTGACGCAACACCATTTTGATAGGTTCTCCTAAGGGTGTGTATGTACGTTTTGGTTTATAAATTTATTTTCATTGTCTTGGTTCCTCTTGCGGTGTATTGCAAACTTGATTTTGTGGAGGAGTAATGGTGTTGTTTTTAGGAGAGGGATTTTGCCCTACAAATCTGACCATAGGTTGTGCACTCTTTATGGTCCTTGCATCTACAGCCCCGTCATTGATGATGTTTTTGTTCTTATTCCAGAAGTTAGGTTAATCACTATTAAAACATGGGCGAGGGCCATCTTTTGGTTCATTGTATATCTTGATGTCCCTTTTTGATAAGGGTCCATTCACATTTTAATCCTTGGGTGATCATGTCTTCAAAGGACTCTGTGCCCTTCATGTCTAGGTGGAATTCGATTTCATTGTTCAATTTGGAAATAATTATTTCCACTAGCTCTCGTTCAGGTAGATGAAGAGAATGTCTACTAGACAATCGTCTCCATCGTTGTAGGAAAGTTGAAAATAGCTCCCTTGGCTTTTGCTTGGTATTGCACAGATCTGCCATAATAACATCGCATTATATGTTGTGTGAATAATGCGTGATGAACTTTTGGACTAGTTCTTAGAATGTCCTAATGCTGCTTGGTAATAGGGAAAACCATTGCGTGGTTGTTCCCCCCAAACTTTGAGGAAAGAGGCACATTAGATATGTGTCTTCATATGCCACTTCTAGTCAAGCTGAGTGAAATTCCCTGACATGATCTCTAGGGTCTCCTTTTCCCTGATACTTTTGAAACTTAGGTGTTTCAAACCCCTGTAGAAAAGGTGGTGTATGTAGGTTCCTATCAAAGGGATATGGACAAATATCATTGAGTGAAAACCGGGTTGTCTTCACACCACTATGGAGTTGTTGGGTGATATTCTCGACTTGTTGCCTCAACATGTCTATTTTGTTAGGAGGAGGAGGTGGGGGATTTCTTTGATTATGATCATATCTAAAGTGATCTCTACCTCTTCCACCCTCATTATGGCTATGGTTTTCTAATGCTTTCCATATTTGTGTGGTATCAAAATCAGAGGGTAGCTTAGCTCCCTCTTGAGCAAGTTTTAGAAAATGAGCATCTGCATTGTTTTTAAGGATTTCATTGACTATTTGATTGAACCTGGGGTTGTGTTGTGCTCTTTCTATTGCTTCAGGAGTGGGAGTACTAGGATCTTCATCATTTTTACCTCCTCCAATAGCCTCATGCTAATCATTGAGGTTTTCTTCCTCCTCTTCAATATCTAGTTGTCTAGTTCTCGATCTAGTGTGAGCCATTTTGAAAGTTGTTTTTGAAGTTTTATGAAAGTGATTATGAGTTGGTGATGGAATGAGAGATAAATGTTTTGTGAAGTGTTTATAAGATGGATCTCTAACACTAAAGGCTTGATGTCACCAAAGTTCTTTTATGAATTGCTTTTTGTGTTGTCAACAATGTTGATATGATAAGGTATAGCAAGATTTGAGATGTGTTACAAACCAAGCTATCTAGCAATAAGAGGATGCACTCATAAACTAATTTTAACCTACGTAGAAATGCCTCTTAGGATGATTTATCCTAGATGTTGAGATGCTCTAAAAAGTGATGTCTTGTTTTTTATTCAAGAAATATCTAAAAAGAACTTAGGACAAGACCTTTTCATGTTTCGAGAGTTGAAATGGATTGATGATGTATGAATGTGAAAGTAGATAGAATGTGAACCTCAATAAAAACTGTGTGTTACAAATGAGACAAATTCTTCCTCTTCTTGCTCAGGGGTTGGTGGTTCTTTCCGAGCTATGTTATATGTAATGCAGATGTTTGGAAAGAAAGCAAGGTTGATTTTTCCTCTATTTTTGTGATAACTAAAAGCTCTATACTGAGTAAAAGCTCTATTGTTCAAGGGCTCTTTATCAAACTCGTTGGATTTTCTTTGAAGATATAGACGCATATGACACAAGAAGGCTCTGTGTGAGACAAAAATTTGTCTATTGAGATAGAAAAATTTCCTTCTTTTGATGAAAGCCTTTGAACTCAATGGTCTTCTCTTCAAATTGACATGTTGATGAAGATTCCTCTTTCTCAATATTTCAAGGATGGTTATATAATTTTGATATCTTGTTTGCACTTTGTTTGATGTTTGTTGGTCGAATGTTGGATGGAAATTTGTGTTGGATGAATACTTTTTTTGAATTTATTTGACAAGAAAACAGAGCAAGCACACAAACACAATAATTTTGCCTCAAAAGGCACAAATAGGTGTGGGTCTAAATCAACACAATCTTTTGAAATTTTTGACCCCTTTTGAAATGTTTTTGTATGTTTTTCTAAAAGCCTAAAGTCGGCTCAATTTATCACTGGTTTGACACAAAATGAAGACACTTCAAAAACACACTTTACCCCTAAGGTCAAATGGCCAGTTGCGATAATTTCAGCCCACATATTGATATTTCTTCAACCTTGGTACTACATACCTTATGAATCCCACCGTAGTAGGTAAGGATGTGATATACTAAGTCTTGCATGAGCATAATAGATAGATGATCCCTATGATGGGGGAGTCACCACTTTTATCAAGCTATAAGTAGCCTTTCAAAAATCCTTGTTTCTACTCAAGGAAATATGTATGGTGAATATCTTGGGAGAAAAACCATCTATGCTCTTGCACTGAACTTCTCACAAATATCCTCAATCAATAGAATGGGTGGGTGTCTATATAAAAAAGGTTTTTAGTAATTCGATATTTTTGGACATAAGTTCATTCTGTAGTGACTCACTTAAGAGCCTTGTAACTTGTGGCGAGGCCCATATGTCCTTTTGGCAAGTTACATTTTAAGAACATCTATACCCAAGGCTACAACTTTCACTCACACCTGATTTCTATAGCAGCTCAAAGGATTTACCGCACGAGGTCATTCCCAAGAGTGATGTGTCTCTTGGCAGGCCTCTCTTAAAAAGATAAAATTTTGAGTGTTACTAACACTTTTCACTTGCACCTAGGACCATGAAAGCCAAGGGAGAGGATAGTGTCTGTTAGAAGTAGGACCACTCGACAAACTTTGCACAAGTGTGCCAATCACCAAAAACACTTGTTCTTTTTAACCAAGTTATAGCAATGTGATCTAACTATTTGGAGATGTTTCTCCAACAAAAATGGTGTTCTTTTTAACTTCAAGGCAAAATGTTATGTAATCTACGAACTTTAAAATCTTGGTCAACTGAATTTGAAACATGTTTTGCTTGAAGTAAATCAATTTTTGAAAACTTTGACAAATTGGGGGTTCCTTTTAACTTGCACAAATGAAGTGTTTATTGTGATTTTTAATGCAAGAAATAAAACTGTGTTGTCTTGTTTTAAGCCCAAAAATACAATGATCCTTAACTTGCAAAAAGAAATTTTGTTGGGTTTGAGTTTGTGGTTCTTTTTAACTTGACAAGTGAGGTTCTTTTTATAAGCCCAAACAAAATATGTGATTCATTTATACCCCAAAAGGAAATGTGAAGTTTATTTAACCTAAAATAGAAAGTGAATTTATTTTAAGCCAACTTTGAAAAGTTAGTAAAATGGTCAATTTAATTCCTAATCTAATTTAAAAACCTGCACAAAAGACAAACAGTTAGTGAAAAAATGAAAAATGAAGTTTTGGTTGGCTTCTACAAGCCTAGATTTTGATTTTTCGGCTATTAAAAGTTTTTTTTTTACAACTCTCTGTTACAATAGCGCTACTCTATGTAAAAACAAAAGAACTATTTAACATGAAAGTACTAAATAATAAGCAAACGTGCTAAAAGAAGTACAACAACGCTATAAAAAGGACATGAGTGCTAAAAGACTGTCAAACAAAATAAATTTTGTCAAATAGTGAGCTAAAAAGCGCTAAAACTAGACATAATAGCATTATTTAATGGTCAATAGCGCTATAAGAAGGACAATAGCGCCAGTTGGGAGACAATAGTGCTATTATTGTGAACAATAGCGCTAAATCACCAACTTTTGAAGGCGCTAGAGCATGAACAATGGCGCCAAAGCACGACCTATGTGTCAATTAAAACAAGCAAAAATAAGTTAGTAGTTTCAAAAATTAGATCAAAAGGTTGTGTGTTCGATTCATGTCAGGTTCACTAAATGATGCTCTACAAAAAGGATGTTAGAACATGTTAAGAAGACAAACACAAACACACAAGAAACAATCCAAGTGTTAGTGTTAGAAATAACAAATCAAAAACTATCCTAAGCAAGCATATCAAGAGAGACACTAAACACAAATTAGAAAGCTTAACAAAACTAAGAAATGCAATAAGACATCTCCAAATTCCCTCCACCATGTTTGTAGCTACTCCTCCCTTGTTCCTCTCATCTCCAAGTTCCAAATGAGTGTGGCTCTCAGTATCTTTTTACACTATTCTGGATGTCTTATGGAGATTCAAGATTGAAATGATTAATTATGAGATGCCAATGCAAGTGTAAATAAAACTAAATATGAGATATTATTTAATTAGCTAATGTTAATTTTAGCCAAAAGAGAAATATAGATTAAAATGCTCTCTAAAATTCACTATAACTTACATGCATAAAAGATTTCAGGACTATAGATGTGCTTGAGAATGCTTGAGGATTTGAAAATGAGGAATGTGAGCTCTATTTATAGGTAAAATGGAGCAATGGATGGTTGAGATTGAGTAATCTCAACAAAGATCAGGATTGATGGGTTTGTGATCCATGCAGGGGCTTGCAATCCAATCCCAGGATGACAAATGCCAACAAGAGATGGGTTGAGAGGAGAGGAAATAAGCATTAAATGCTTGACGTGACTTGAAGGTTAACTTGGGAGATAAGGTTAATGTTGAGCTGAATGAATAAAACCATTATTCAATAAATAATGCATTTATCCAATGGATAAACTCTTGTGCAAGAGTTAGTGAGGATAACCATGGTTAAAGCAATAAATGCCTGAAGAGACCCATGAGTCAAATGAGGGTTGAGTTAGAGGTAAAGTTTCTAACCATGGGGGCAAGTGGATTTAACCATAAATGGTTATGTAAGAGCCATTAATGGTCATGTAAGAGCCATTAGTGGTTTGGAAGACTTTAGGGGTTAGTTTTTTGAACACATAAGCATTAAATTCTTTTCAAAGACTTTGAAGGCTTTGAGAAGTGACTTCAAGTTGCTTAGGAATGTGACAATATTTAGGAAATGGGATTAGGCTAATTAGGAATGGTTTAGAAAAGACTAGAAGGTGATTTAGGATTGCAAGTGGGTTTGGTGGGTGAGGGAAAATAGGATTTTAATTAAAATAAAATTAATTTATTTCAATTGTGGTTGCAACTTGCATTTATAGGAGAATGCAAGTGGGGGGGGTTTAGGGATTTAAATAAATGTTTTAATTATTTATTTAAAAGAGGAAAGGGGATTAAATTAAATAAATAGGATTTATTCATTTAATTGATTGTGAATTTGGTTTAATGAATTAATTTAAATAAATTGGATAATTTATTTAGTTAATAGAAGAAGTGTAAGGATGAATTAATTAAATATTAATTTAATTAACTATTGGCTAGTGGATTTAATAATGAAATAAATAGTAAATATTCATTTAATTAAATGGACAAATTTATGTGACTACAAGTACCATATCAAAGCATTTATCATATCATTTAAAACATTCACCATATCAACATCACATATGCATTTCACAATTGGACATTTATTCATCACATGTACACATCTACACTATCATTTGCCTATCATAAATATCTCAAATAAGAAATCATCATATACACATATATCACCTTCAAAACATATAGATCATCTCATCCAAATCAATAATGCATCATCACACACATCACATAAAAAAGCAATAATCACAACAAAATCATGAAGATCGCCATATCAAAGCATCTAGATCATCAAAATAAATGCATCCATATCATATATAAGCATGTCAGTATCATATCATCATGCATGTTTGACCCATGACAATCCAAAGGAAAGCGCTAAATCATGTTAAGATAAATCAATGAAAATAATAATATCCAAATGTCCTTGGATATCATATCAAACAATAAATGTGCATCAACAAAAAGCTCTGGGACATCACTATCCAAAAGATTAATACACATCAATAAGTACATCATATCCAATGATCAAAGGAATATCAAAATGTACATCGTGTCATCTACATGAGGAAAATATATCATTAGAGAGCAATCTATGAGTGGCCACCACCCAAATCTGTTGGGCGGGCACTAGGATCGTCTCCACCTGTCAGACCTACACCTGTACCTTCACCTCTGGGATCTCTCCTAGGACCCATAACTCCATAGCTTCGCTCCCATCTCTGAGAACCCCCATGCTGAGAGCTAGGTACAAATGAGGGTGCTCGTCACTCTGGTGGCATGACCTGATGATACAAGCTCCTATAGTGCTCGACCCTCTCCGACTGTTGCATAAGATCCCTGATAGTATCACTAATCAATCTCTGAGTAGTAGTCTACTGGATTCTCTGTGCAAGTTGCTTGACGTGGCCTCATCACTCTATCTCAATATCATGCTTAGTGGTCAACTAAGTGACATGTTGCTATAGCTGAGCAACCTGCCCTTGCAGTTGGACAATCTGTGCCTGTGCCTGCACTAGTTGACCCTATACACCCTATAGTTGTGCTATCCTTCCCTAGGCCTAGACCAACTATTTCTATAATCTCTACACCATGGACTAAAGAGTAGCTATCTGCGCCTGCTACTGGTGAGGGGGCATGTCAATATGAACTGTGGGTAGCTGTGAAGGCTGTGAATCCTGTGTTATCATAGCTTGTATTGGGGTAGCAGGTGGAGGCATATCTATCCTCCTCTGCTTGATTAAGTGTTGTACATCCTCCTCCTCCTCCTCCTCATCCATACCACCCATCCCACCAATCACCTCCTCCCCTGACTTCTCTGACTCATTCTCCTCGGATGAACCATCCTCCTCCTCAGACTCCTCCCCCCCACCACCTCTTCTAGCTAAAAAGGCCCTCCATGATGAATATCCTCTCACCAACCTCATCCTCTTCCAATCACCATGTTCCCTCACCCTCTATCACCTCCCTCTCCCCCCCATCATCACCTCCTACACCCTCTCTGCCTCAGCCAATCTGACCTTAAGCTCTTCCCACACCATAGTCACCTCTCCTACCTCAAAATCTCCCCTACCCTTGCCTACCACCTCGCTGACCTCTAGGCCCTCCCTCATCATCGTCATCATCTACTTCCTCCAAGGGTGGTATTGGCTCTCCATGTCCTATCAGTCATGGGAAGGGATGCTCCACAAAATACTGAGCATACTTCTCAATCATACGTACATCTGCCTGCCCTATCCGTATCTCCCAACATACATGTGGTAATGCTTCAAAATTTGTCTGTGCTATATCAAAATCCAGTTTAGGATCCTAGTATGCTCTCTCCTTGTGCACTTGAGCATATATGGTCCCACCCTGAGGCTTCCCCTGAGAATGATTAAACTGCTGGTACACATATGTCAAAATGAATCTCTCAATAATATAAGGAGTCCTCCCTATCAAGCACCTACTCTGAAATAGCATTGGGATCTCTATCACATCCTCGGCTCATGCCTCATAGTCCATGTATGTTCTCTAGATCACTGAATCCATGTCATCTATAATTTGTCTCTAGTAATCCAACTTCGCAAGCATGGGATGGGCAGATGCCTATCAATACATAAATATATAGGGTACCCTATTGGTCGTGATCTCTCCACCACTGGATGAGTCACTTCTATGTGCTCCCATGCCTAGATCTATAATAGTGTGATCTCTACTGCTAAGATTGCACCCCTATCATATACCATCTGGTGCAACTCATCATATAAATGGGCCAAAAAACAGATACCCCATGCATATCGTGTCCTCTGTCAAATCATCCATCATAATATATGACCCCATCCAACTAGAAATCCATGAGACCTCCTATTTGGACAAAAGAAGCCACCAATCAAACCTACTAATATAGATGGAAGTGGGGCATATTGATCTACTATGTCCTGCCATGCCATTGAATAACCACTGAGTTGCGGATCAACAAACACCTCCTGCAATGTAGCACTCTCACCCTATTGCTCCACATCATACTGAACTATCTCACCAGTAATCAGAATCTACAAAATCTTGTAGACGTCCTCTAGTGTCATAATGATCTCTCTAGTCAGAAAATGGAAGGCGTTATGATCACTGTGCCACCTCTGCAGAAATGCACTTAGTAGAGCCCTATTCTTATAATAGGAAGGCATGTGTAGGATATGTGACAAGTGACACACATCAATAACAACTCTGTCATCATCGGTCAAAGCTCCCCGCATGACCAATGTCTTAAATCGATCAATCAACATGTGTTCATCAAACAATCTTCTATCTGCTCAATGTGAGATCTTAAAAAATCTCATTAAGCCCAATTCAGTCACATCAGTCACACTATCATTCAAGAGTTTCAATCATAAACTCTTATCAACATGGGAAGGTTCATCTTAGCCTATCCTATCAGTGACCTCGTAAATGGACCTATCAACTATCAAACAGACCTCTCCTATTAGTGACACAAGTTGCGCTATCTAATACTAGTCAGTTCATCTTATCCTCTCACATCAGTTGACCCATATCAGTGACTCAATGACTCATATCAACATACAAGTGACCTATATCAAGTCACAATTATCCCATATCAAACAAAAAACTTATCTCCTATCGACTCAAGTGACCCATATCGACATCAATGACTCATATCAAAATCAAATGACATTAATGACTCATATCTAAATCATGTGACCCATATCGACATCAATGACTCATATCTAAATCAATTGATACATATCAGTGATGCAAGTCACTCTATCATTCTAGAGTTAAACTCTTATCAACATGGGAAGGTTCATCTTAGCCTATCATATCAGTGACCTAGTCATTGAACCTATAAAGCACTGGGAGTGTCGATCATACACTGCCAAGTGGACCTCTCCTATTAGTGATGTAAGTCACGTTATCAATCTAGAGTTTCAATTATAGACTCTATCTATCTAAACACAAACAAACACTTTATCTAGTCCTATCAATCTCAAACTTCAACATTTTCAGCAAAATCAGATGAAAACACGACCTATTTCACATTGAACCAAGTATCGGACATCAACTACATCCCAAATATCAAATTGGCCAATTCAAAATTTTAAAAAAATATAAAAAACACTCACTATTTTAAATGTGCTAAAATAGTCATTAAATACGCTATTTCATATGCACTAGAACAGTAATCCAACATGCCACAACAACAAACATATGCGGTAAAAAACCAAGCAAATGTGCTAAAATACACAACATATGCACTAATTAAAACTTGAAATGCACTAACCTAACAATCATATGCACTGTGATAAATTTTAAATGCGCTACACAAAAAATCGTATGCGCTTCGAAAAAAACAAATGCACTAAAACATACACCTAAACCTAGGGCACCAAAAATCTACAAAAAATGCTCAAAAATCAAATAAAAGAGGTTAGAAAATCCACTCACTAGAGGTCCATACATTGCTAGCCTCTCAAAACCTTTAACCCACTTGAATCTTTTCTGATGATAGGGGGGCACCATCTTTCTCTCTCTTCTCTTCTCCTCTCCAAAGCTCCAATCTCCAAATGCCAAGTGCATAAATGAGTTGGAATGGGACCCTTGGAGGCTTATATAGCCCATGGTGATGTCAGTAGGGTGTGCTACCTATATAGACATGTGGGGCATGTTCACACCATATTTTCACCATTTTTAAGTACCTTTTATCAATAGATCAATATCAAAATTAAAAAAAAAAAAATCAAAAAATTGTCAAAAATCAACAAAATTGCCCCGAGCGGAATTTTTTTCTCAATTCATCTCATGAGGGGGCATCACTATCTTATTAGCATCATATCAAAAATTTTGGCAACTGGAACAAAATCAAAAATTTTGATGATATATCAAGTAATTTTTCTTTGAATCAACATGTGGTCACACGTCACTTCAAAAAGGGGCAAAATGCATATGCCTAAAAATTCCACACTTAATTAAATAAATTTTATTTGTTTAACTACCATTTTATCCACCTATTAGTTAAACTAAAGTTTATTTAATATATCCCTTTTCTTCTAGACCAATCATTAATGAAATTCAAATATTTAATTAATCCCCCTTTCTATCCATTAATTAAACAATTATTTATTTATTTAAATAAATCCACTTTTCACCTTTCTAATTAAATTTACATTTAATAAAAAATATCCTTGTATATAAATAAATCAAATTTATTTATAAACCTTCCCCCACTCGCACTTTCCTACAAAGACAAGTTGCCTCTTTATTTAGTTAAAATAAAACATTTTTATTCTAATTAAAATCCTATTTTCTACCACTTGCATCCTAAGAATTCTTCTAGAGCCCCTCTAATCCCACTTAACTAGCCTTAATCCTTCTATCATGTCACATCCCTAAATTTGGGGAAGTCACTTCTCTAAATTTGGAAGAAAGTCTTCTAAATGCATGTAAGACTTTATCTCTTCAACAAGTTAACTTGTTGAGTTCCCCAAATTTGTAAGGCTCTTACAAATTTTTCTCCAAAGTCTCCCAAACTATTAATGGTTAACTCAACCTTATCACATGATTAGATAATTTCTCTCTAACTCATCCCTCATTTAACCCAGGGGTCTCATCAAGCACTCATTGTTTTGACCCTAGTTATCCTATTAACCCTTGCACAAGAGTTTACACTTTGGGTAAAAGCTTTACCCATTGGTTATCTAGTAACTCAACCATAACCTTACCTCCTAAGGTAACCACCAGGCCTTGTTAGGCATGTAATTCCTCTTACATATCCTCTCAAGCCTCCTCAGGGTGACATTTGTCAACCTACGATTGGATTAAAAACCTCACAAGGATTGAATAACTTTCAATCCCAACCCTTGTTAATATTAATCAATCTTGACCATCCATTTGATCATTTCTTCTATAAATAAAGCTCCATTTCCTCCATTTTACAAATCCAAGTCTACGTGCTTCTACACTATAGTCACATAGCACTAAGCATTTTTACCTGTCTTTGTTAGAATAAGCATTTTATATCATTTTAACATCATAGCATATATTTTTATCATGTTTAGCATATCATGTTAGTTCAATCTCCATTCTAGATCAATATCATCTTCATATCATACTCATGCTAGCTTAATATCATACTAATCTTGTTATCTTGCACCATATCAATTTTCATATCCATAACACATCACTAAGACCTTAGTTGCATTCATTTAGATCTTAGATCATACACTATCTCTCGTTCTTTGAGTAGTCATCCCAAGATCAAGTGCTCTTCCAAGCGAAGAGCCACCTTGAATCTAAGGGATCCTTGGAGATATAGGACAAAGGGACGTGCTTAGAGATTGGTTTCATTTGTTTGTTTTTTATGATTTCAATCCTCTAACATAATGTTTCATTGGTGTGCTTGACTTGTTTCTCATTTGCAAGATTCCACACTTCTAAGCATACAATTGCATACTATTTGTGAAGCTGTTATGAATGCTTTTGTTGATCTTTATCTAATTGAGAACCATGGATATCCAGGTTATTTATTGTTGAGAGCCCTTGGTTATGTTATATTATGTTATGTATGTGTTGTACCCTGAGGTCTAGGTGCTAGACCGCCAGAATATCTAGGTGGGCTTCCAAGTGAGTGATTAGGGTCATGGGGAGTAGACAGCTAGGCTACCCAGGGTCTAGACCACCAGAATATCTCATTGGGAGTTTATCTTGTAATCAAGTGATAATTTAATTAATTGAATTTATGAGGGTTGGGTAATAGTAATTCACCATAATAAAGGTGAGAAATGCTTTGTGTCCTCAACGTAAATCCCTTGAGTGATCCAGGAATGGTTGAGAAGACCTTGGTGATCCAGTTAAGCTAATCTCCCTTACTCCTTCAAGGTTGAGATGGCTCCACATGGGCATTATGGATGTCGGGAGAGGCTCCCAGGTTCTCATTATGGAGGCATGTGATGACAATCCTTTCATACATGTAGGTCTTAGCACCTTGAGTCCTGATCTGATGTCTTGCCTCTGGAGATTTTAAATTGGAGGCCTCTATTCTTTATGCTATAATCTTGTGATTCATTTGTTGCATTTATGATGGTGTCATCTGATGTCATGTTGAGTCCTTTGGTTGTTAGGTGTTAGCCTAGATTTAGAGTGGGAGTGGGATCCCATGTCATCTACTAGCATGGGGGGTGCTTCCTTATGGTTCCACATGGTTAGGTGGTTTGATGCCTTCTTCCATCGGGATGCTCTTCTTGGATGCTAGCATGCATGGATTTGGATTCTTGTTCTTCATTATGAGGATATTTTATGAAGCTAAATTCTATGTAATTGGAGTGTAAACATTGTATCATGATGATTTATAATTGTAGAGCAAGATATTGAATAATTCTATCATGTGTTATCATGTATTCGATATTCATTATGTAATGTTAGATTATGAGATATATGTGGAAAAGAAGAGTTAGTACTTATGCACTTGTATGGTATTTGGAAATGTGAGATGGATTTGTTATGCATAGTTTTATGGAAAGGAATAGAAATTGTTGTTATAACTCTTGTTTAAGAAAAGGGAAAATTTCTAGATGAATAAAGTATGTTGTTTAGGTAAATTGATCTAGCTTATCTTAGGGAAATGCAATGGATCTTAAAGGAAATTCTAGTCTTACTAAGGAAATGGTTAAAGATCATGTGTAATTGTTGTATTGAGAATATGTGTTGGATTACCTATATGTTTATTTATATTAGAAAGGATTGGTGCTAGTTGTTGTGATTATTGCTTAGACAAATGAATGTTAATTAAATAAGAAGAGTTATGATTCTTAGTAATTGATTTATTCTTATTCTTAGTATTGATTATATGGTATGGTTCTATGATATAAGTATAAGTGATTGGGATTAGGAACATTTGGTATTGGTGCTCTTAAAATGAACCTAAGGGGTTAAATAGGTTTTGTATTCTAAATGGATGTATTCACGATAGATGGATTAGTGGAGTATCTTCTATATGTATGAAAAGATAGCTGTAGTTGAGTTATATTGCATTAGATCATGGTAGTAAATAGTAAGTTATGCTTATGTGGATATGGTCTTGATAAGTTGTAAGTAATGACTTGAGGTACCCTAGGGAAAGGTTAATTATAGAGTTGTGTTTATTTTTGCTTGCGTATAGTGCTTTTATGTTTTTGCTCATGATGGAAATATGTATATCTTGTTAAAGGATGTTAAATGCATATGGGTAGATAGTTGTATATGTTGTGTTACTATATGTTTAAAAAAAAACTTATATCTATTTGCATGATTAGTTGGTATATTGCTCTAGGGTATTTTGGCAGGAATTACATCTGGTATCGAAGCTAGTGTTGCAAACATTGGGATCTCTAGTTAAGGTTGTTGCTCTTAGTCTTGTGTGGTGTGCTATTGTTTTCTCTTTGATTCAATGTGTTCTTTGAGAATGATATTTAAAAGAACATTATAATTTTGAATATTTTAGATGTTTATGTGACTTGTTCTCTCTGTAACCCTTCCTAGAAACCATAATTATGTATATCCTCTTAACTCATGCTATTCTTATAGGGTTAAATTGTCATAAATCCTTAATGGACAAAAAGTTGAAGTGTTTGTAATATGTGTAAGTGAAGAACTTGTATGAGACACTTTATCTTCTCTTAGTATATGTCCTCTTTCATTAAGAATAAGTTCTTAAGCTTTCATAAGAGATGATATTGCATTAAAGGATAATAAAAGAACATGGTTATGTAAATATATTTATGGTTTTAAATGTTTGGTGTGCATTCTCTAACACATCCAAGGAATTTTACCCTTGGAGGATATGTAGCAGTTACTCCCTTTGGTGTGACTGATAATGGTCACCTCGTGATGTAGATTTGGATGAGTTGAATATATTTCCTTCAGTTATTTTGTGATTTGAATGAAGTGACATTGTAGTTAATTTGATTCATGGATTTTTGTAATTCTTCCTTCATCTATTTTGTTATTTATGGTGGCACCTTTCACATTTTATTTACTGTTGATTTCGCTCGTAATTTTTCATGATTTAATTTTTAGTTTTATGATCTTTCCTTTTAGACTTTTCCCTTTTGTTGTTGATGTACCTCTAGTGGTCATTTTGAATGATGAGTATTGTGGGACCTCCTATTGTGTTAAGTGGTCTCTATCATGTTCACATCGAACCTCTAATAGTGTGTGCAAGGGAGGACACTGTGGTGAAAAGCACTAGACTAGGCAAATAATTAAATAATGATTGTGTGCAGGAAAATCGGGTTGATGAAACTCAAAATGTGAAAATGTTTCTCAAAGGGACTTGTCCACACACCCACAAGACTTCTTGGTGCAAGCTATGGAGTCAGGAAGAATGACTCAACTTCCCAAGGTAGGTTCCATGGTTCTCTATCTCACAAGGTCCCTCAAGCCAATGCCTTTGCTCTCATATCACTAAGCAAAGTGACTTAGGGATGACGAATGCAAGAATGAGGGATGCTTTAGATTGATTTTAACATGAAATGCATCTTATTTATGCATGATTCTATAAATGAGGTAAACTAGATTATAAGATGACAAGGTTAGTAGTAATACTATCCTAACATGATATAGTAGTTAATGATTTAAGCTAATGATAATAGAAATACTCTAAAATGCTTATTAGATTAATTCCTATTATAAAGAGAGGTTAGATGTATTGATAAAATTGAGCATAAATGAGATACTAAAAGCTTGGATTCTTTGAAATGGAGGAATGAGAGCTCTATTTATAGGGAAAATAGGGCAATGGAAGGTCAGGATTGGAGGAGTTAATCAATGGTTAGGATTGAAAGTTATCAATCCATGTTTACAATTTCCACCAATGAAATGGTGACAATTGTCAACAAGAGGTTGCTTGAGAGGAGATGAAAGAAGCATGAAATGCTTGAGAAGACTTCATGGTTACCTTAAAAGGTAAGGGTTAAGGTTAGGTTAGGGTTATCCAATGGATAAAGCTTTTACCCAAGGGGAAAACTCTTGTACAAAGGTTAAAGGGATAACCATAGTCAAAGCAATGAATGCTTGATGAGACCCCTAGGTTAGAAGAGGGTTAAGCTAGGCAAAAAGTATCTAACCATGCCACTAAGGGTTAGTTAACCATTAATGGTTTGAAGACTTTGGGGACAAATTTGTAAGAGTCCTTCCAAATTTGGGGGTATTCAACAAGTTAGCTTGTTGAAGGCATAAAGGCTTTAATGCCTTTTGAAGACTTTACTCCAAATTTGAGAAGCAACCTCCTCAAATTTAGAGAAAAGGGATAATGGATGGGTTTAGGCTTAATTGATTAGGATTAGATGGATTCTAGAAGAAATTAGGAAGAGGGTTAGGATGCAAGTGGGAGATGTAGGAAAATGCAAGTGGGTGGGGAGAATAGAATTTAATTAAAATAAATTGCTTTATTTCAATTTGGTTGCAAATTGGGGATTAAATAAATTAGATTTATTTAATTGGGGTAAACTATTTAATTAAATGTAAATTTAATTAAAAGGTAGAGAGAGGGGATTTAATTAAATAAAATAATTTATTCAATTAAATGATGTAAAGGGCTTAAGTGAATTTAAATAAATAAATTGAATAATTTATTTAATTAAATAGAAGAATGTGGATGATTTAATTAAATTAGATTTAACTAAATAAAATGAACATTAAATATTCATTTAGGAATATGGTCATTTTTATACGTCTACATTTTGCCCTTCTTTGAAGTGATGTGTGTGTACATGTTGATTCAAAGAAAATGATGTGTTGTCATGATTTGGTTATGATCAGTGTGATGTCGTGTTGAGATGTTCATGTCGTGCCCCAGATTTGATAAACGGTGCCCTAGATTTGATAAATGATGATGATTATGCCCCCTCGGGAGATGAATCAAAAATTTGAAAATTTTGATTTGGTAAATTTGACTTCATTTTAAGTTTTTGTCTATGTTGAATGCGATAAGTTGATTCATCTCCTGATAATGATGTTTGCCAAGTTTAGAAATGAGACCAAAAGCAATTTATGTGTTCATCCATGCAACCCTAATTTTCATTTACCCTACAAAAAGGTAAAAAGTGATTTATTTTGTCTCATTTGTGCTTGTTGACTTTGGAGAAAGTGACACTTGGATAAAAAGACAAAATGCTGATTCCTTTTGCTTCTCATCGATTCGAGCTTGTTCGGAGGTATTGGAGGCCCGCCACATATGGACCACTGGTAAGTCATCCTTTTTGACCACTTTTGGATTTTTGTTTTGTCATTTTTTATCATATTTTTGAATTTTTTCACACAAATTTAACGGTTTAGTGCATCAAGGTTAAACCATAGCGCATATGATAGGTTTCATAGTGCGTAGAGTTTAATGAAGTAGGGTAGCATCTAGGTAGATTAGGATAGCACAGGGGTGGGTTAGGGTAGCTCATAGAACTAGTTTAGCGCATCGGTGGCACAGGGTAGCACGTAGGGGAAAAAGGATAGCACGTTGGAAAGACCTAGTGCATAGGGTTAGTAGGGGCTTGCAGGGGTAGTGTAGGATAGTGCATAGGTTTGACCTGGCGCATAGGGTTAGGTTCGTAGCATAGGGACCAAGTAGGATAGCGCATAAGATAGAAGTGGCATAGAGGGTAGTTTAGGTGGCATGTTGGGGGAAAGGGATAGCACGTAGGTGTAGGCTAGCACATAGTGTTAATGGGGTAGCACATTGATAGGATAGGGTAGCGCATAGGCAGCAACTTAGCACGTAGATAAGATTTTTAAGCGCATGAGCAAAAAAAATTGGGTAAAGTAGGATTGTGGATGAAGAAAAATAGGTAGGTTTTTGCCAGTTGTGCTGAGATGAGTGCAAGTTTCAGTCTATGTGTCTGCTATCATTGTTTTTATAAGTTGTCCAATATGATTTTTGATATGGTTTTTGGATAGATAACTTGATTTGATTTGCAATGTTTCAAGTTGATATTGATTTGATGATGATGTGATATGATGTGGATTTTGATATTGATGTTTTGATATAAACTTGATTTGATATGGATTGTTTCAAGTTGATATATATGTGGAACTTGAGTTGTTCTTACAAGCTGATATGATTGTGGAACTTGAGTTGTGTTACAAGTTGATATGAATGTGAAACTTGAGTTGTGTTACAAGTTGATATGAATGTGAAACTTGAGTTGTGTTACAAGTTGATTAGATTGTGAAACTTGAGTTATTTTACAAGTTGATATGATTTGACATGGAAATGGATTTGATATGATGTGGAACTTGATTAGATTTTCAAAGTTTCAAGTTGATATGAATTTGATTTTGATATGAATTGATTTGATGAGGAAACTGATATTGGACTTGTTTTGCTTTGTGACAGGAGCGCATTGGAGTTGTTCATTCATGAGAGTGATTTCCAAGACCGTGACCATTGATACCATGATTGACACGGGCTGACAGGGATATCATTGAGAGGTCTGGCCTATCCTCTTTGTTAGAGATGTCCCAGTTTATCATTAACAGGGGTATATTGATAGCGTTGGCTGAGAGGTGGCATAGTGACACCAACACCTTCCATTTAGTGATAGGTGAGATCACAGTGACACCTGAGGATTGCTACCAGATTCTGTGGATTCCCGTGGCAGGTGCACTGTTACCATATGAGCAGATAGAGGAGGGAGGGATAGAGGCACTTCGCCAGATTCTACAGGATGATACGGTTTGTGGATATGAGATCCCCTAGCAGGAGTTCATTTCTTTGGATTACGCTCCTCTACCATCAGTGCTAGTAGGATTCATAGGTGGTTTCTTATGTCCCAACTGTAGGTTGAAGGGATAGGCAGTAGGATGGGGGTTGGTCCTGAAGGACATGGTGACACAGGGTAACCAATTCGCATGGGGGTCGGCTATGCTGGCCCACTTATACATGGATATGAATCAGGTGGTTTACTTGGGGTACAACAGTCCATCCACTAGAGTGACACTGCTACAGGTATGGTTGTGGGAGTATATTCTCGTAGCCAGGCCACTGGTGGACAAAGATAGGCCTAGTGGGTGTGCTTATGCATACGGACATCGAGGGATAGTTGTCTAGCATAAGCTGGGCAAACTAGAGCATTGGTGGAGAGTGCTAGATGATATTGATACAGTCATTTGGAGACCATACATGGAGTGCGAGGTATGGGTAGAGGATGGGATGAAGATGCCCTATGTTTACATGTCCTAATTCTTGATAGGGAAGATGCCCTTTGTTATTGAGAGATTATTGCATAGCCGGGTGTTGCGGCAGAATGGTCATCAGCAAGGAGTTCCATAGGGAGTATGCTTATATGCTCGATGGAGATAGGATATACCAGAGTGGGGACCCACTATTGATAGCCCGGTGATAGTTGAGGAGTTCTTTCACTTAGCTGACCATATATGGGACTATGCTTATGGGGTAGTGGACGCGGGGATGATAGAGGAGTTCGCAACACTGTTTGCGGCACATGCAGTGGCCAGGATATCAGATCTAGCAGAGATGATTCTTGATTTTGATGATGATGAGGATGATGAGCAGCCTGAGAGGCTAGGGAGATGGAGAGAGGATGGAGAGGAGCTGGATGTGGGAGGTGGGGATGGTGGAGAAGGTAGAGGAGGTGGCCAAGGTCGGCGAGGGGATAGAGGGAGGAGAGGAGATAGGGGTGGAGATCAGGGGAGGAGATGAGATAGGGGTGGTGATAGTGGTGACAGAGGGATTCAGGTGGAGAGAGAAGTACAAAGAGTTGTGGTGGATAGAGGGAGAGGAGGTTTAGCTATCAAAACTGGGGGAGAGGATAGGAGAGGTGATAGCAGCAGTGGGAGGGACTGACAAGTTTAGATAGTCAGTTCAAAGGAAGAGGTCTGATGTGTTACCCCCACTAGTACTGAGGACAGGGAGAGGGCTAGGGGTACCACTTCACAAGTACCCATCTAGATGCGGATTTCGACGCACCGGGAGGATGCACAGATTAGGTCACTGCAATTATTAGTGCAACACGTGTAGACATAGCTATTGGCACAATAGCAACAGATTATACAGCTGACCACAAAGTGGGATACAATTCTGGAGCTATTGGGGCGATCTGAGGCTTGAGCAGAGGCTTTGGAGAGAGCGGCGATAGGTGGCTCGATGAGAGATACCCTAAGAGAGGTGGCTTTGAGAGCCAAGGAGGTGGAGTATTATCGAAGGCATTACGAGGATGCGATGCACAGGGAGCACCAAGTGCCGAGTTTTATAGCTTTGAGATCTAGTCGATCCAGAGAGACTGGGTCGAGGATAGCAAGAAGAGGCATGACAGGGCCTACTAGATAGGACCCACCTGGAGATCCAGGTGCTGGGACATTAGCTGTGAGACCATCACACTCAGGAGATAGTCATACCTGAGAGATGTTGTCTCTATTGTATTTTGATTATTTTGTTGTTTTTGGCACATACATGATATATTTTGTACATTGATCATTTTTGAGATATATATGACACCATTTTCCTTGATCCTCATGTGATGTGTTATGGATGATGCTCTCTATATGATTTTGATGTTTCTATGATGATGATACAATGCTTAGATGTATGTAATTTGATATGAACATGATGTGTGAATGCATGATGTCGTGAGATGTATCTTGAAAATGAGATGTATGATATGATGTGAGATGTATCTTGAAAATGTATGATAATGATATGTTGTGATGTACCTTGAAAATGTATGATAATGATATGGTGTGAGATGTATCTTGAAAATATATGATAATGATATGTTGTGAGATGTATCTTGAAAATGTATGATAATGATATGTTGTGAGATGTATCTTGAAAATGTATGATATGCAACTAATTGTAACATGATATGCAACTAATTTTAAAATGATATGCAACTAATTATAATATGATATGCAACTAATTGTAACATGACATGCAACTAATTGGACCATCCTCATGTTGCATTTGTCATCCCTGTATAGTCACATGTTTTTGCTTTCTTTGTAGGTATCATCATTGAGCATTGATTTGGTTGGGATATGTTGAAAATATATACAAGCATAATGATATAATTGAACCATAATGACCTGAGAAAAATTTACATGATTTTTTATTTTGCAAGATAGCACAAGCATTAAGGTATAATTGAACCTGGATGACTTGAGTGTGGATTCCGTATAAACAAACAAGATTAAACCATTTGTATGCGCAAAGTGGAATCATGTCTTCAGTGATATACCATGAATAACGTCTCGAGACAAGTATTTGCACAATACAAGTGATCACCTCACAGACAAAAAACTAAAAAATATATTGGAGTCCCCATGACTTTCTCGAGCTTGATGCATTGTTGAGAAAATGTAGAGGATCCAATAGTTCAAAAAGTTTAAGTGCAAAATAGTCAAAACTTCATGCAAGATGCAAAAATTTGATACTTCAGAAAATCATCCATCATGTTTTGTGAATCCTTTAAGTGATCAATGTTTGGTTTTGTGATTGTTGATTTGTTTGTTGGATATGATTGTCTAAGTTTGTTGTTGGTTTTGATGTTCTGAATGTATTGCAAGTTTTGATCAATGCTGCCCCTAGTTGAGTTTTCCTCTTAATGCGGATATGTACAGTGATTACCAAGCCATGGTGAGATGTGATGAAAAGATATGTGGATAAACCAGGATAGTGACTACGCTAAGTATGTCCTGGATAATGCAATAAAATGTCGGGCGATGGCCGATAGTGCTTGATTGTGGATATAACGGTTTTGTAGTAAAGATATATAGATAGAGGAGATTTCCTCTCACACTAGTGCCTATTGTCAGGTTTTCACTAATTGCTTTTATTGTACCTTTTTATTTGCTTTTTCTTGATTTTTGATATTTTTTTATTTTTTGATGCATTAGACTGCTCAAGTGTAGTATTTCTTCAGATGGATGTTGTTAGTTGGTTCGTCGAGCACATCTCCTTCTGAAGTTGTTAGCTGATAAGCACCTGATCCATAGGCTGATATGATGACATAGGGACCTAACCAGTTAGGTTCAAATTTCCCTTTCTTTTCTCAATCTTGCTAATTTCTAGGATTTTCCTTGAGTACTAGGTCACCAATTTTTAAAATTATGGGAATGACTTTGTGGTTGTAGCTTCTGCACATGTGTTGCTGATATGCTTTGAGGTGAGTGTAGGCATGTTGGTGTCTTTCATCTAGAAGTTCTAGCTCTTGCAGTCGGTTGACTCGATACTCTTCATTTGGAATTAGGCCTTTCAAAGGGACTCTGAGAGATGGAATTTCTATCTCCAGGGGTAAAATTGCCTTTGATCCATATACAAATGAATATTATGTAGCTCCCGTAGGTGTGCGGATGCTAGTTTTGTATGCCCAAAGTGCTGGATTGAGTTACAAATGCCAATTTTTACCTACATCATTCACTGTTTTCTTTAGGATTTTCAATATTGTCTTGTTGGATGCTTCTGCCTGACCATTCCCCTGTGGGTAGTAAGGTGTAGAGAAACGATGTTGGATTTTGAAATTTTCACATAGTTCTCGCACATCTTAGTTTTTGAAAGGTCATCCATCATCTGTGATTATGGAACTTGGAATGTTATATCTGCAAATTAGATAATTAAGGATAAAATATGCTATTTGTTTCCCAATCACTGTGGTCATGGGGACCGCTTCAATCCATTTGGTAAAATATTTTGTTGCAGTTATAATGAACTTGTGTCCATTTGAAGATGAAGGATGTATTTTGCCAACTAAGTCCAGTCCCCACTAGAAAAAGGGCCAAGATGTTGTGAATGGTTGTAGTTTCTGTGCTGGTGCATGTATAAGATTGCCATGGATTGGGCATTTAGGACACTTCTTTGCAAAATTATAAGACTCTTTTTCCATTGTCGGCTAGTAATATCCCATTCTTAGAAGTTTTTTAGCAAGAGTAGGACCACTTGAATGTGTGCCACAGATACCTTCGTGAAGCTCTTGTAAAGTGGAGTCAGATTCATTACGATCAAGACAATGAAGAAGAGTACCATCTAGACCTCGACAGTACAAAGTATCAATAGTGAGAGTATAATGGGTAGCTTGCCAGATAAAGTTGCATTTTTAGTTTCGGGATAGGTCAATGGGTAGGATATTGCTTTTAAGATAGTCATATATCGATCTGTATAATGGAGAGTCAGAACCAGTCAAGGTATAGCTAACATGGGAATCAGAATGGTCATAGGCTGGGGAGAACAATTTCTCTACCAAAAACTCGTAATGACTCTGTTGCTCTGGAATTTGTAGTAGTGAAGCGATAGTAGCCATTGCACCGGTTGTTGTTTTGTCCAACCTTGGTATTTGCTCGAAGGTGATGTGTATAAAATATTGTTTGAAATCATCCACCATTCGTTTGTACGGTAGCAGTTTGTCATCCTTTGTCTGATAGTCATTGTTGATTTGATTGATGACTAGTTGTGAATCTCCATAGACTTTTAATTATGTGATTCTCCATTCTATGACCATTTTGATGCCTATAACCAGTGCCTCATATTCAACAATGTTATTTGTGCATGGAAACATGAGTCTATATGCTCTTGGTATGGTGTGCCCTTCAGGAGTGATGAATAGAATGCCAACACCTGATCCATGTTGAGTATAGGATCCATCAAAGTATAGGGTCCATTGTTTGGTGTAAATAGCAAGAACATCCCTGTCCAGAAATTCGATCTCCATTGGTTGTTTTCCAATTAGTGGTGCTTTAGTTAGTTGATCTGCAATTGCTTGTCCTTTGATAGCTCATCACTCTGTGTAGTGGATATGAAATTCACTGAGAATCATGACCCATTTAGCCAATCTACCTATAAGAGCTTCTTTGCTGAGTAAATATTTGAGAGGATCAATTTTTGCGACTAGCTTAATTGTGTGAGCTAGCATGTAATGCCAAATTTTTTGAGAGGCAAATACCACTATTAGACAAGCCTTCTCAATGAATGTATAGTTGAGTTCATATTCATTTAATGTCTTGTTGATGTAATAGATAGCGCATTCCTTTCCTTGTTGATATTCTTGTGCCAATAATGCCCCTAGTGATATATCTGTTGTTGAAATGTAGAGAATGAGTGGCTTTCCTGCTATTGGTGGTACTAGAACTGGTGGGTTAATTAGATATTGATTGATTTGATAGAATGATTTTGCACATTTGGCTTCCCATCTGAATGGTACATTTTTATGTAGCAAATGATTGAATGGTAGACTTTTATCTACTAGTTGAGCGATGAATCACCTGATTGACTAGAGTCATCCTTGTAGAGATCTGAGTTGGCTGATGTTCTTTGGTGGTGGTATCTCTATTATGGCTTGTACCTTTGCTGGATCCACTTCAATGCCCTTTGTTGAAACTATGTAGCCTAGTAACTTGCCTGATGTAACCCCGAAGACACACTTCTTAGGGTTGAGCCTAACTTGGAATTTCTCCAATCTGTCAAAAATCTTTTCTAATATGCTTAGATGTTCTACCCGGTTAAATGATTTAGCTAGTAAATCATCCACATAGTCCTCCATGAAGGTATGCATCATGTCATGAAAGAATGTTGTCATTGTTCATTGATAAGTTGCCCCAACATTATTTAAGCCAAAAGGCATGACATTCCAAAAGTATGTTCCCCAAGGACAGGTGAATTTCGTTCTATCTTGATCCTCTGGAGCTATCTTGATTTGATTATAGCCTCTAAAACCATCCATTAGTGATAGCATTGCATGGCCTGCTGTGAGGTCTACAATTATGTCGATACTGGGCAAAGGAAAGTCATCCTTTGGACAAGCTTTATTGACATCTCTAAAATCAGTGCATATTCTGATACTACCATCTAGTTTGGAAACTGGTACAATGTTGGAAATCTATTTAGCATAGTCGATAGGTCAAAACATTTAATAGTTTCTTCAGTTCAACTTTGACCATGAGTGCTACATGTGGATTCATCTTTCTTAGTTTTTGCTTGACTGGCTCAGCTCCTGGAGAAATTGACGAGTAATGCATGATTAATTGTGGATCAATCCCGAACATATCTTCATATGACCAAGCAAAATTGATTTGCTTTTCTTTGAAAATTTGGATAAACTCTGATTTTTCTTCCTTTGTCAAAGATTCTGCAAGGTATATGTTTTTGGTTGCTTCTGTTGTACCAATATTGATTGATTGAGTGGGCTCAATCAATATGGGTGATCATTCTTGATAATGTTCAAGAAGAGTGTCAATTCTCCCATATTTAGGTGCCTTAAAAAATGTTTTCACTCTCAGATGCATCCTTTATTTTTACTTTTTTGTGATCTATTGCTGCCATTGACTAGTTTTCAGCAGTAGATCTTTTATGTTGTTCATTTTTGTGACTGAGAGACTTGGCACTCCCCTGATTGCAAATGTCGTTACTTTATTTATTGGTAGAGTCTATTTCTGGGTTAACGGTACATAAGTAATGGATAATGAATTCATCATTCAGGAAAATTGGTATGTCATGAGTTTCAGGTTCATCCCAGTCTATGAGGTCAGGAAAGATAAGTGGTAAAGAATCATTAGGTGGATCAAGTTCAGCTATTGTAAGTGTTAGGATGGAGGTATCATCGTGGTTGGCTAGGGTGTTAAAGAAGTTAAGGATTTCATCAAGGTCTTCGATGGTATCATCTTTTGTGTAGACTTGCTCATAATGTCGCTGCTTGTTTTCTTTGGTGTCATAGATATTTTGTGGACCAAATTCAAGTGGTCTAGGTTTAGTGTCATGTTCTTCTTGAGAGATGGGTGTATGACTGTCATTTGCAGCAATATCTTCAATAACATTGGAACAGCTGCCCCATTCATATTCATTGGAATCAATTTCAGAGGTATTATCCTAGATTCTGGCTGTGCTATGGATGGTTATGTTGTAGGGCGAAAATAGGTCTTTGATGATTGATACAAGTCCGATTGTTTTCTCTGATTCTATGTCAGACCCTGCTTCCACTCTTTGCATTTGTTCATATACTGTCTTTTCTTGAGGAGGAATGATGTTATTAGGAAGAGATTCCTCTTTGTTGGACATTGGTTCTTGAACATGATGTACTTCGGTAGTAGATGCTTCCTTCTTTTGATTGATGGGCTTCCCTTGATGTTGCTTTCATTCTTGATATTCACGTTCTTTGTGTATTGTCTCTGCTGACTCAAATAGTGCCTCCTACTAGGAGTCCTCTTTGTATTTCTTCTTTGCTTTCCACTGAGGTTTTTGGTATTTACTTGGTTTCTTCCTTGGTGGTAGAGTGTGTTCATAGCCCAATCCTATTTTGTCTTTACTGAATTGTGAAGGAGGATCTAATGGTTTTGTGACGCCTTCTTGTCGTTTGTCGATAGGTCCTTTTCCATTTTATCCCATTTGTTGCATGATCAAGGAACCTTTTCTATACAGTTGTGTTAGTATAGCTACTTATATAGTAGCCACTTTGTCTTCTTCCTCATCCTTGTATAGCCAACTAAGGATGTCTTTCTCCTCTGATTCATGTGCTAGAGTGCCTAGTTGGATAAATTTGCCATCAAACTTCGTGATGGGCTGGGTTGCTTGATGTGTTGATGTTGTAGGTAATCCATGAGATTTAGGCGATGCTGGTAATTTGGCTAAACACAAAGGTTCCAAAGAGTATTCTCCCATACCTTTCTCTTTGATTTTCATTTTTTGCTTGAAATCCATAGATAGCGATTTAGACTTTTCTTGCTAAAGATCTAGTTTTGAGGAACTTTGTTTTTCTCTATTATGTGGAACCAAGCTATCTTGGGCTGCTCCCATAGCATTACAATGTTGAAAAGGGTTATGATCTGCTGATATATAAATCTCCTATCCATTGCAGGGGAACTTAACACACTAATGATAAGTAGAAGGTACTGCTTGCATTTCATGTATCCAAGGTTGACCCAATAAGATATTATACGTGAGGTCTATGTCTAAGACTTGGCACATAGTGTCCTTTTGTATTGGTCCTACTTGAATTGGCAACATTACTATTCCTTTAGATGATCTTTCTTCATTATCATATGCTTTGATAGTGATCTTTTTGCATGGATCAATAGATTGCTCAGAGAAGCCTAATGCACAGATAAGTTTCAAGGTACAAATATTGAGTCCAGCTCCTCCATCTATTAATACTCTTTTGACTCGATGCTTGTAGACCAAGAATTCAATGTGGAGTAGAGTATTGTGTGGATGGCTCAATGAGATATTATCATACTCAAAAAAGGTAAGGTTATGAGGCCCTGTCATAGCAGCCACCATGGCTTGGAATTTGTCAACATCCAGATCTTGAGGTACATTTGTTTCCAATAGTGCTTGTTCCAAGATGTCTTTGTGTTTTGGCAAAAGTTTTAGCAACTCCAGTATAGATATTTGAGCAGGAGTTTTGTGCAGTTGACTGAACAGATCATATTGAATTTTGGGTATGGTGTTTGTTGTTGACGTATGCCCCTTCAAGACATATTTTTGAGCTTTGGTTATTATATTGACGGAATAATGTTCACACTTGTCTTTGATTGTGATGACGTTTACTTGATTGTCCTCGACTGATATATGATTGATGGTGTTATTGTATATATGATTGATATGAGCTCCATGTGTATCATTTGAGGTTGAAGCTCCATCCTTGTTGTAGTTGGGAAGAGGATTCTTAAAGGCTCCATGGTCACCATTTGTCTTGAGACCATCGACTATTAAATCGCCTCTATCAATCATGTCTTGAACAATGTTTTTCAGTCTCATGCAATCATTTGTTTGATGACCTTTGTTGTGATGAAAATCACAAAAGTGTGAGTCATTCCACCAAGGTGGTTTGATTTGTGGTTCAAAGTTGTTGATCGTTGGTAAGGAGATAATTTTGTTTGCCAGGAGTTCTCTGAATGCTGACTCCAAGGATTTCCCTAGTGGTGTGTAGATGTGTTTTGGAAAGTTGTTGGTGTTAGCTTGTGAGTTTGTATTAGGTCCTTGATTGGTGTTATTGCTTTGGGTATTGTTGGCGTTGTTTGTATTGAGATGATCTTGATTGGTATTAGGTACATAAGTGTTAGTGCCTTGGTTAGCACCTTTTGGATTTTTTGTATCTTGAGGATTACCTGATAATGCTAGCACTGGTTTCTTGGATTTTGCATCATTTGATTCGTTTCATCCTTCATTTTTATTTTGGGTCCAGAATCTGGATTTGTCTAAGTTGTTTTGGTTGTTGAGTTGGATGAACTTGTTCCTTCTTTGAAGAATTTCAATGTTCCTTTCTTGACACATGCTTCCTCTACTTGGATGCCATCTTCAATCAATTTGGCAAAAGATGGTATGCATTGAAGTTTGAGTATGTAACTCATCTCACTATTCAAGTTGTCGATGAAAATTTCCATCTTTTTCTTTTCGGGCACATCTCGAAACCATACGTCGCTAACGTTGAAGGAATACCATGAATGTTTTATTGTTTTTCTGCTTGGTATTACAAACATCTAGCATAGTGATAGCATGTTGAATGTTATAGGAATACTGAGTTATGAATTTGTTGACTAATTCATTGAATGATCTGACAGGAGGTGTAATTTTGGATAACCATTCCATTGTTTGTCCTCCCAAGCTTCTTGGGAATAACCTCATCAAATCGGTGTCATCATGGGGAAATTCAAGACTCATGGTACAAAATTCCCGAACATGATCACGAGGATCGCTTTTCCCATCATATTTGTCAAATTTGGGAATATCCAAGTTTGGGGGAAAAGGCACCATGTTTAATCGTCTGTCAAAGGGACAAGGACAAATTTCAGTCAAGGAGTACCGTACTGTTGTCCCTTGTTGCATGTCTTGCATTTGTCCTTGCAACATTTGCATTTGCTGAGTGAGAGCAATCAAAGGTGCATTTGCCTGCCGAGGGAAGAGTTCTTCCCTTGCATTATTTCTAGGCTGAAATGGTGTGTGGAGGGGTATGTTTTGTTCAGGGATGTTTTGGTCGGACAAATTCTATTTTGGTAGATTTTGCTCAAGTATGTTTTTTTTAGGGTCACATGATTCCTCCTCTCTTTGTCATTCTTGATAGTCATAATGTCAAGATCCTATTCTAAATATGTCAGTGTCAAAGTCTTCAGGGAGTTTAACTCCTTTGCTTGTGAGCATGAGTAGATATTTTTCTTTGTCGTTTTTCATGAGTCTTTCCACAAGTTTATAAAATGAAGTGCTTTCTTGGCACTCTTGGAGGAGTTCCTGAGAGATTTTGGTGTCCTCTAGATTTGGACACTTGAAAGGATTTGATAATCTTCGATTCATGATAGATTTTGGTTGCATTTTGCTTTGTTTGTGTCGTTGAGAGCGAGTAACAATGGGCATCTAGTAGAAGCTTTCTATGACAAAAGGAACAAACTCCTCTTTGATGTTTTGTTTAGGGGTTGGTGGTTCAAATTGGGGTATGTTGTAAGTGATGCACTCTTTGGGGAATAAGGCCAGATTGATCTTTCCTCCTTGATTCAAGCGTTGACTGAATGCTGATTTTTGATAGAATGCTCTACTCCTCAATGGTTCCTTGTCAAATTTGTTGGTTTTGTCTTGAAGATACAAGTGGATATGACGAAGGAATGTTCAATGAGATTTGAAGAGCTGGCGATTGATGTATATACAAATTTATTTCATTTGACAAGTTTCAAAGAATTGGGTTGTTGTTTCCTCAACCTAGTGTTATGATAAATACTCTTTCTTCTCAGAATATGAGGATTAGTCATGCACAAGTAATCAATGGTTTCCTTTGATTTGTTTTGGATTTAATTAGCCTGTTTTAGAAATTCAATTTTTACTTTATCAAATGAAGGTTTAGATGCCCCCTCATGACAAAGCGTGTCAAATGATATAGAATACGAGCTTTCCCGATATGGAAACTCGATTTGACAACTTGCAGTGTTAAAAACAAGTGTGTTTTTGGATAGAAATCATTTTGATTGAAGGACCTATTGATACTTGTGATGATGTTTCCTAATTTTGATAGGAGAGATGTGTTTTATCTTGCGACTAGTTTTCAGATTTTGACAAATTTGTTTTATGGAGAACTTTCTTTGAGAATAGGTTTTGATACTCTGTTTTACTTTTCTGTTTGATGAAGTTCAGGTTAAGGAAGGAAAGCTTCCTAAATTGTTTTCATATTTTTCAAAAATAGCCTCTGTTTTGCCCCCTATTTTCTTTGTTTTTGCCACGTGCTGGAACATAAATGCAATGTGCTACAAAAAGTCCTTAATGTGCTAGAAAATAGACTCCGCATGCTAAGCTGCCCTCTGTGACGTGCTAACTGGTTTGCTTTGAATTTTTCTTGGTCTAAAAAGTTAAGTGCTAATATGGGCTAGCAATGCGCTAACTGTTGGTCTCTATGTGGTAACTCTCGATCCCCATACGCTAAGCTATAGTTTCAACACGCTAGAATGTTTTCGAAAAGCACTACTTTTAAACTGCTAGTTTTGGATTCTAATGAAGTGCTAAAGTTCAAACTTAATGCACTAAGGTGAAGTTCGAGTGTGCTACAAGATAGTTTCCATGTGCTAAGAAGTTTCTCTTATGTGCTAAACTGTCCTGATAGTTTGACTTGGTTGTTTTTCTCCAATTTAAGAACTTTATTTTCAATGATGATGCATCATTTTCTAAAGTAATAAATGAAAGCATGACATAAAAGACACAACCATTTTGCTTACTCTAAACAATAAGTGTATGTTCTGCGAGGATGTGTTCAAATCCCCAATGTTTTAACGAGTTTAGATACAACAACATACAATTTAGTCAGACTCTTTATTCAAGGATCATAAGTAATATCATAGCCCACTAGTCTCGATACTCCATCAGCTCAAACAGCCTTGTCACCCCCTAGGGGGCGCCCATTTTTTTGCCTTTTGCCAGAAATTAACCCAAAGTGAATTGCTTCACAATTGAGTAGTTATCTTGGGAGATATATGGTGAGCAATCTTGGGGGTGAATTCTTCCCCAACCTTGCACTATGATATTAGAAATGTCTGGATACTAACTCGGCTCAAAGTTTCTATGCTAAAGTTCATAATCAGGCTTCCTATTCGGCCGTCAGTGATAAACTCCCTCAGGAAGCTTCCCAGCCTTTAGAACAAAGGCTTTACATATCTCAAGGATACTGGGGGAAGGCTAATTGTTGCGCACAACCATTGAAAAGGACTTTTGCCACTTTCTACTTTGATTATAGTGGGTTGGAACACTTGGCGTCAAAGTCGTTTCCCACTTAGGTCGTTCCCTTCACACCAACCAAAGAATGACTTTAAGAGTTTTTCAACCCCTCAGGAAGGTAGGCCTGCTAAAGGATTTAATGCAATAAACACTGAAAGCGTAAGAGTGGTTTGGTTTTCTGATCACCCAGTTAAGGGGAGAGCATATTCCTTCCACTTTCATAGCAAAGAAAACAAGTGTTCTTTTTAACTTTTCATTGTAACAATTCGTTAAAATCTATATGGAGATGTTGCTCCACAAAAACATGGTGTTTATTTTATCCCTTCAAAGCAATGATTTTCTGATCTAGGAAAATAGCTTGGTCAACAAAGCAAATTCGATTTTTGGTCAACAAAAGAAATCGATCAAAAGGGGAAGATCTTCCCTCTTTAACTGTGAACGAACTTGGACATGTGTGATTCTTTTACTTTGCAAAAATTTGAAGTGGATCCTTTTATGCACCAAAGGATGGTGAAGTTCTTTTTAAACCCCTTTGTTTGCAACAATAAAAAGATTTGTCTTGTTCTTTTTATAGCCCAAAGTGAAAAAAAATTCTCCTAGAAAAAGAAAGAAAGATGTTTTTGTGGTTCTTTTTATTTGCCCAAAATAAGGTGAGTTCAATTTTATCCAACAAGAATTAAAGAATCTAAATTTTTAACTAGCTTTAACTAAGTTAGTAAAAATTTAAACTATTGTAATCCTTAGACTAAAACTAAGGTCCACCTACAAGAAACTGTCAAAAATCCTACAAAGTACCAATCGAAACAATTAGAAAAACCTTGGCTTTTGTGGACTTATACAAGTCTAGATTTAATCTCGGCTACAAATTATTTTTTTCTTTTTGTCTGTGATGCACTACAAAAAAGACTGTATGTGCTATAGGATAACCGAGATGCACTATCGGACAGACCTGATGCGCTGAATTGTTTTCCGAATGTGCTTCTTTGTTAAGTTCCCATGTTGAGACCTACAAGAAAAATGTTAAAAAGTCTATGCACTAAGTGATGGTCTGCACACGCTAGGAAATGAGTCCCATGCACTGAACAGTGAGCCGGATGCACTGGAATGTTAACCAAATGTGCTAAGGGATATTCCCCACGTGTCGATTCCTATTTCCCACGTACTTGCAAAAGTGGTTAGATTCAAAAACCGATTTGATTAATGGGGTTGAGCCCCACGATGGGCACCATAAATGTGTGCGAGAAAAACGGGTCGATGAAACTCAAAATGTGAAAATGTTGCTCAAACAGACTTGTCCACACACTCACATGACTTCTTAGTGCAAGTTATGGAGTCAAGAAGAATGACTCAACTTCCCAAGGTAGGTTCCTATTGGCATTATGTGAACCGGCATGAGCCTTATGTAAACTGGCATGAAGACATAACGATATTGTATGTTGTCATTGATGTCAATATGAGATATAGTGTGAACTAGCACATGAGATAAGTGAAGAAAGAGGTACCGGCATATGTGTGAACCAGTATATACCAAAGTGAAGCAGTACATTTGTTCAAATTGAACTGGCATGCAATTATGGGAACCAGCACATGGAAGCACTATATGACTACCGGTTGGTAAGGAAGCTTCCACTTCAGGGTTTCCGGTTGGAGTATCTCAAGTCTGTGTGACTCAATCGGTGATCTTTGTGTGATGAGTTAGCATTATGATGGAGGACAGATCATGTTGCCACGTAAGCTCTGTGCGCATGAAGGATCTTGCATGAAGAAGACTATTCCTATCTACCTCGGGAATGTGCGAAGTCTGTCAAATAGTGATAATGCATGATGGGTTATGAACCACCATGAAAATGGTGGATAATGGACGATGGAGAATGTCTTGAGATTGACTCAAGACTGGTACATTTAATGCAGTATGTTTTAACGGTCAGGATCGAACCGTTTCAATTGCTCAACTTACCAAGTTTAGGGTTTAAGGTTTTTGCTACTAACCTGTATGTTCCCTATAAGGTCGATGTTAGGTTTCTGTCTAAAGTTGTTGGCAAAAGTTGTGAGTGTGTATCCAACAAAGTGATACGAGATTCTTGCCAGACCATAGGAGAGAAGAGATACCTGCAAAGTGAATGTGCAGAAGGAAAAGAGGAGCCTAAACGGATCTATATTAGTATTAAGTGCTATTAACAGATCATTGTAATACCTATTGATCTCTAACCACTTCAACAGTTGTAAAATCCCCTAACAAGGTAGCCTTAACTAGCTTGATTCAAAATCCCTTAAATCGGGTGGTCTTAACCGGGTAACTTGAAGCTAATGAGTTCTGAGAATCTAGAGAAGCTTAGGAGATCCTTTCAGCTATTGAGTTCTTAAAATCCTCTAACAAGGTGACCCTACTGGGTTTAACCCTTAACCGGGTGATCCCTAATAGGATCAGTTCCTACCAGAACCTATTGTAATGTTCTTAACCAGACAAGGCTCCTAACAGAGCGGACTTCTAAAGAGTTCAAAAAGCAGCTTGTGGGTATTCATCCCCACCGTGGTTTTTCCCAGTTGGGTTTCCACATGAAAAAAATGTGTGTCATGTTAAATGCTTTTGTCTTGTGATGCTTTGTTTTATCTGTTATGCACATGAAGGCTCTATGTTTTATGCCTGTCTATAAAACATATTGAACTCACTGTTGTGAAGATTTGATGGTTAACTCTACTAGTTCATGCATGTGAATATTATGATAATGTGGTATTTGAGCTAAGAGAAAAGCTTAGTGAGTGACCGGTTCCTGACTGACTGAGCTATACTAGATGTTACTAGCTACACTCTATTTTACCGGTATCTCTGTTTATCAGTCATTGTGAGTGTTTGCTGTCAAACCAGTTTTGGACTGTATTTGTGTCTGTACTGATTCACCCCCCCCTCTCAGTATCGGTTTGGTACTAGTGGTTCATCATTGTGTTATCAATTGGTATCAGAGCGCTCCAGGTCCTCTAAGTTGTAAGCTTAACTGCTTGAGGAAAAGATCCTAGCCAAATGATGAAGAGGGAAGGTCCAAAGTTCAATAGGGAAAACTTTGGTATATGGAAAGACAGGATGAAGATATTCATCAAAAGTATGGGTGTTCAACATTGGAGTTAAGTTGAAAATATATATGTTGTTCCTATCGGTACTCTCACTGATGACCAAAAGAGAGAGATACAAGAAAATGGGCAAGTCATGGAAGCCCTCATCAGTAGTCTATCTGATATTGAGTTTATTGATGGTCAGGACAAGGCAAATCCCAATGAAGTATGGGATGCTCTTGAAAATATCTATGGTGGTGATGAGCATTTGAAGACATGAGGATGGTTGAAGGAGAGACCATTCAGCAGTATGGAATAAGAATCAAAATAGTTGTTGGAGAAATAAAGAGTGCAGGTGGCAAAATAGAAGATTCCACTGTGGTCAGTAAAGTCCTGAGATCCCTGTTGCCAGTCTATGCAATAAGGGTTGCTGCTATTCAGGAGTTGAGATCAATAGACAAGTCTAAGGCATCCTTGGACTCCATCATAGCCAAGTTGACAGCCTATGAGATGAATAGTTTTGATGGTAGTGTTCAAAAGGAAGAATCAGCTTTTAAAGCTTCTGCTATACCATCCAGAAAAGGAAAAGAGGCTAGCACTAGTGGGGAACCTAGTCAGAATAGAGAAATGAAGGATGAAGAGTTTCTGATGGAATTTGAAGCTCTTCTAGCTAGGAGATTCCCAAAAGGAACTGGTAAATACAAAGGTAAGCTACCTTTGAAATGTTTCTCCTACAACCAGATAGGACATATTGCTATGAATTGTCCTATTAGTGACAACAAGGACAAACCGGAAAGGTTCAAGAAATTCAAAGGAGGAAACCAAATAAATTGTTTTGTGGCAGTTGATGAAGGTGTCACAGATGAGGAATCAGAAGATGAAGAGAATGAAGACATTGTGTTCGTTGTTGTAAAGGAAGATGTGACAGACAAGAAGGCTCTTGTCCCCCAGTTTGATGATTCCAATGAGTGGATCATTAATAGTGGCTGCTCTCACCATATGACTGGTGACCGGAGCAAGTTTCTATCATTAGAAGAGTATGATGGTGGTGTAGTTCGCTTTGGCAATGATGCACCATGCATGGTCAGAGGCAGAGGGTCCATCTCCTTAAATGGAAAGAGTAGTGCTGACAATGTGTATTGGGTTGATGGTCTCAGACACAACCTTTTAAGTGTTGCCCAGCTAAATGACAGTGGACTCACTTTGCAATTCAAGAATGGAGTTTGCAGAATCAAAGGTAAAGATGGTAAATTGGTAGCCACCGGCATGTAGACTAAAGGTAACCTATTTCATCTAAATGCTAATATAAGTACATGTCTTATGGCTAAGCTTGATGATAGCTGGATATGGCATAGGAGATTCTGCCATGTGAACTTTGACAACATTGTGAAGGCTAGTAAGATCAAGGCAGTTAGAGGGTTGCTGGTGCTGAGAAAACCGAATAATACCTTGTGTAGAGAATGTCAATTGGGGAAAATGTCTTCCTCAACTTTTAAAGGTAAATCTTTCACTACTGACAACTTGCTTGATCTTGTGCATACTGATTTATGTGGTCCTATGAAAACTAGAAGTGTGCAGGGTGATAGGTACTTCATGATTCTCACTGATGACTGCTCAAGAATGATGTGGGTCACATTCTTGAAAGGCAAGGCTGAAGCTTTTGGGAAATTCAAAGCTTTCAGAGCATTAGTGGAAAAGGAAAGCGGTAAATGGATCAAGTGTCTCAGAACTGATCAAGGAGGGCAATTAACTTCCAGTGAATTCAACAAGTACTATGAAGAAGTTGGCATCAAGAGACAACTGTCTGCCCCTTAGAATCCACAGCAGAATGTCCTAGCAGAGAGGAATAACTGGACTGTGGTTGAAGCAACTAGAACTATGTTGATCCAAGGAAAGGTTGCTCACACCTTTTGGAGAGAAGCGGTGAGCATTGCAGTTTACACTATGAACCAGGTACTCATAAAAAAGGGCAAGGACAAAACTCCTTATGAGTATTGGACCGGTAAGACCCCTATGGTAAACTATTTTAAGGTCTTTGGTAGCAAATGTTACATCAAGAGGAGTGAACATCAGGGCAAATTTGAAGCTAAATGTGATGAAGGAATATTTATAGGATATTCCACCAAGAGTAAAGCTTTCAAGTGCTACAACAATAGGACTCAGAGAATTATGGAAAGCATCAATGTAAGATTTGATGAATCCTCTAAGAAGACTGAGAAAATCGATAGTGAGCAAGTTGTAAATGAACCGGTTGCAACCTTCTGGGAACCGGTTGTCAGTCAACCAAGCACTAGTAATAGTGTTCTTGAACTGGTGAATGTTGATACTGATGAAGATAAGGATGAAGAAGAAAAGCAAGAAGAACCAATTAAGACCATTCCTCGGTATGTCAAGTTGAATCATGATCCCAAGCAGATCATAGGTGATAAGGATGCAGGAATCCTTACCAGAAGAAAGATCAGAGAAAACTTATGTATGATCTCTGAATTTGAGCCTAAATCATTCAAAGAGGCTCATAATGATGAAGACTGGATCAAGGCAATGGGAGAAGAACTTGACCAGATAGAGAAAAATGGTACATGGTCCTTGGTACCTAGACCAGAGCATAAAAATGTCATTGGCACCAAATGGGCGTTTAGAAATAAGTTGAATGAGGATTGCATAATGATTAGGAATAAAGCTAGATTGGTATGCAAAGGATATGCTCAAGAAGAAGGTGAAGACTATGGGGAAACCTTTGCTCCTGTAGCCAGATTGGAAGGATTTCGTATGCTTCTTGCATATGCATCTTTTAAGAGATTCAAGGTATATCAAATGGATGTAAAATCTACATTCCTAAATGGTGTACTTGAAGAGGAGGTATATATTGAGCAACTAGATGGGTTTACCCTATCTGAAGACAATGACATGGTATGTAGGCTACACAAAGCATTATATGGTCTAAAGAAAGCACCTAGGGCATGGTATGAGCGCCTACATTCCCATCTTGTGAAGATTGGATTTGAGAGAACAAGTGAAGATAGCATTATCTACTTGAAGTCTAAAGAAGATCAGATCCTGATCTGTGAAGTTTTTGTTGATGACATCATCTTTGGTGGAGATGACAAGATGAGTCATGAGTTTACTGATGAGATGAAGAAAGAGTTTGAAATGTCACTCATAGGGGAGATTAAGTTCTTCATTGGACTGCAGATCCGGCATATGAAAGATGGAATCTTCATCACTCAGTCCAAATATGTTAAAGAGGTGTTGAAGACTTTTGGCATGGAAGATAGCAAACCGGTTGGTACACTGATGGTGACCGGTTGCAAATTGACAAAAGAGGATGATTCTGCACTAGTTGATGAGAAGGAATACTGATCAATGATTGGTAAGTTGCATTATGTAGTGCATAGCAGACCGGATATTGCACATGCAGTTGGCATCACTGCAAGGTTCCAGAAGAGTCCAAGAGAATCTCACTTGAGTGCAGTCAAGCGGATTCTTAGGTATCTAAAGGGAACAATTGACTATGGATTGTGGTACCCATACAGCAATAATTTCAATCTGAAAGTATTCACAGATGCTAATTGGGCCGGTAATGTGGATGACCGGAAGAGCACAACTGGTGGTGCATTCTTTCTTGGTGGTAGATTGGTCTCATGGATGAGTAAAAAGTAGAGTTGCATCTCTTAGTCTATAGCGGAAGCAGAGTATGTTGCAGCTTTCATGAACTGCACTCAGACAATCTGGATGAAGCATGTACTGGAAGGCTTCAAGATCCCTGTATCTGAACCAGTAAGTATATTCTGTGATAACACAAGTGCTATCAATATATCAAAGAATCTGGTTTTACATTCTAGAACCAAGCATTTTGAGCTTAAGTATCATTTCTTGAGGGAAAAGGTTTAGAATAAAGAGATTGCACTGGAGCATGTGTCCAGTAAGGAGCAATTAGCAGACATATTCACCAAGCCTCTCCCAAAGACAACAATTGTACATTTGAGAGGTGAATTAGGGGTATTGCCCCTTCAAGAGGTGAACTAAAAGTGGTTGTTCCACATCAGTCAGGTACTAGATAGACAAATCTTTGGTTGATTGGTGTGTTTAAGGATGCTACTCCTTAGGGGGAGCATCATGAGGAAATAGTGATGATTGTACCTCCACTTTGGCATTATTGTCAAAGGGGGAGAAGAAGTGAAGCGAAACGATATCTGCAGCAAATGGGGAGAAGATGTGAAGTAGAGAAGATATCTTTTGTATATTGCCATCAATACCAAAGGGGGAGAGTGTTGGCATTATGTGAACCAGCATGAGCCTTATGTAAACTGGCATGAAGACATAATGATATTGAATGTTGTCATTGATGTCAATATGAGACATAGTGTGAACCGGCACATGAGATAAGTGAAGAAAGAGGTACCAGCATATGTGTGAACCGGTATATGCCAAAGTGAAGTGGCACATTTGTTCAAAGTGAACCGGCATGCAGTTATGGGAACTGGCACATGGAAGCACTATATGACTACCGGATGGTAAGGCAGCTTCCACTTCGGGGTTTCTGGTAGGAGTATCTCAAGTCTGTGTGACTCAATCGGTGATCTTTGTGTGATGAGTTAGCAGTATGATGGAGGACAAATCGTGTTGCCACGTAAGCTCTGTGCACGTGAAGGATCTTGCATGAAAAAGACTATTCCTATCTACCTCGGGAATGTGTGAAGTCTGTCAAATGGTGATAACGCGTGATGGGTTATCAGCCGCCATGAAAACAGTGGATAATGGATGATGGAGAATGTCTTGAGATCAACTCAAGACTAGTGCATTTAATGCACTATGTTTCAACAGTTAGGATCAAACCATTTGAATTGCTCAGCCTAACAAGTTTAGGGTTAAAGGTTTTTGCTACCAACCTGTATGTTCCCTATAAGGTCGATGTTAGGTTTCTGTCTAAAGTTGTTGGCAAAAGTTGTGAGTGTGTATCCAATGAAAGTGATACGAGATTCTTGCCAGACCATAGGAGAGAAGAGATACCTGCAAAGTGAATGTGCAGAAGGAAAAGAGGAGCCTAAATGGATCTATATTAGTATTAAGTGTTGTTAACAGATCATTGTAATACCTGTTGATCTCTAACCACTTCAACAATTGTAAAACCCCCTAACAGGGTAGCCTTAACTGGCTTGATTCAAAATCCCTTAAATCGGGTGGTCTTAACCGGCTTGCTGTAAACCCCTTAACCGGGTAACTCGAAGCTGAGAAGCTTAGGAGATCCTTTCAGCTATTGAGTTCTTAAAATCCTCTAACAAGGTGACCCTACTGGGTTTAACCCTTAACCGGGTATCCCTTAACTGGGTGATCCCTAACAGGATCGGTTCCTACCAGAACCTATTGTAATGTTCTTAACCGGACAAGGCTCCTAACAGAGTAGACTTCTAAAGAGTTCAAAAAGCAGCTTGTGGGTATTCATCCCCACCGTGGTTTTTCCCAGTTGGGGATTAAATAAATTAGATTTATTTAATTAGGGTAAAATATTTAATTAAATGTAAATTTAATTAAAAGGTAGAGAGAAGGGATTTAATTAAATAAATGATTTATTCAATTAAATGATGTAAAGGGCTTAAGTGAATTTTTATAAATAAATTGAATAGTTTATTTAATTAAATAGAAGAATGTGGATGATTTAATTAAATTAAATTTAACTAAATAAAATGAACATTAAATATTCATTTAGGAATATGGTCATTTTTATACGTCTACAATGATAATATTAACAGATTAGATAAATATGTTAATAGATGAAAAGTAATGGTAAATTTCTGGATTTTATGATATATTGGATAGAAGTGCGTTTGGATTTAAGAAATTTGTAATAGTTAAACATAAATGAACTGCAACATTTTTATCTTCAATGAGTGCCTATGTGTAAAATATTGCATAAAATGTATATTTGTCTTCTTAATTGCATGTAACTAGATGTTAAAGGAGTGTTGACATGCTTGTATGGTGTGCATTATTGTGATTCATGCTTATATATGTTAACTCGATGACATAAATCATAGCTTTGTCTTGCAAATGTGGATTAAATGAAGTTTTCTTAAAAATATTATAATTACTTAGCATGCTTATTATAATTAGTAGAAGTATTGTGACTTTCTTTATCTCTTGTGAAATGCACTCACCTTGAATAATTGGAGTGTAGTAAGGAAACTTTTGTTATCATTATCTTGCTTTGAGCTAGGAAATGTTTGAATTAAGAATATTTATTGATTGATGATCCTTAAATGAGAAAGATTAGGTATACTATTTGTAATTGTGATTTTAATTTGTCTATGATTAAGAAGTTTTAGATTAATGTATAGTGTATGTTTTCAACCTAACTTTTGCGACTTCCAGGAGTAAGTCGAGCTCAAGGGGGGTAGGATGTAGTGCCACTCCCCGATTCATCTTTCCTTTTTGTGCGTCGATAGACTATATTGGTATAACTTAGACTATTTTGTGATGCTATGATTGGGTGTTTATGGATTTACTTATGATCTAGATGTTTCTTTATTGCTGGTAGACATATTATATTTGCACTTGACATTATGATTTTATGAGGATGATGATAAACTCTTATTTCATGATCTACATGTACTCATTTAATATGCATGGTTAATATTTGTTTATGGTGATTTGATGATATTCTATGATGTACTAACCCTATGTCCTAATTGTATTGGATATGAAGTTGATAGTGCTTGATTGTTGTGACTATCTTCTAAGTGTATTCGTGATAGAGACAATGTCATATCAGTCATTTCGAGCATGATATGATGTCATGATTCTCTCCACTTGCCTGTTTATTTATGTTAAATGTTATTGCATGTGTTGTTGTATATGTATTGGAGGTGACAAGTTTGTAGGTACCAGACATCGACTCCACCTGGCTCCACAGGTCTGAGCGTGTCTTTATCCCAATGGAAATTTGATCGAAGATGACATGAAAACCCACTTTATACTCTAGGTTTAAGTTGATCACCCTTGTTAGTTTAGTGTCTTGGTGTGAGTTGTTGCCTAGTATCTAGTGGTTTCTTGAGTTATCCTATGTTGGATTGTTTTGTTGTGAATGATTATTGATTGGTTTAATAATTAATTAATTAATTAACTGATTAAATTGATTTATATAGTTTAATAAGTTTAAATCAAATTAATGGATTAATATAGTTTATAATAATAAATTAAATAATACTTGATATAAACATTTTATATTAATGGGTGATTATTATTTGAAAATTAGTTATTATTTATTTAATTATTTGTTGTGGTTTTAATATTATGTGGGTATGTATTTATATTTCATTATTTATTTAATTAATGGGCTTTTATTTTAATTGTACCCTTTTTGGATTTATTATTGATATTTAATTAATTAATGTTGTTGTCAAGACTTTAATATTTTTATTGGATGGATAACTATTACTATTCATAAATATTATTTATTTAAAGGGGTTTTGATTTATGATTTTTTTTATTTGCCTTTTTGCCCTCTTGGTTAATTTAATTTTATAAAAACTACCTACCCTTTTACCCTATTGGTTGAATGGTGGGAGGTAGGTAAATAATATAATATAATTATTATATACTTGCCTTGAAATCATACTAGGTAGGTATAATATATGATTAAAAGGAATACATTGATTGGTCGGCCTTTTCTATAGCTTGAGCTTTGATTTTTGGAATTTATTGAGCTTCATGTGCATTCACAGGGGTTGGATTTTTGGGGAGATTGCTGGAGTTTGTTTGGAAGATTGCTGCTTTGGCTTTTGGATTGGATTTTCTTGGGAGCTTGCTGGTTTTTGAAGTGCTCTTCATCACATTTTTTTCTCTTGCTTCATTTTCCAACTTAGAGTTTGACTACCCTACTCTCAGCATTGCTTCAGGAAAGATTGTCTGTGATTGTTTGTAAAAGATTTTATTGGGGAATTGATTTGGGTTTGAAATGGTTATTTATTACTAGCATGAATGAAAGATTAGATTTGGAAAGGTTTGCATTTGATTTGGGGATCTTGTTTTGCACTATGCTGGAAGTGGATATTGATGGGTTTCATTTGCTTGTAATAATCTTCCTAAGAATTGTTTTGTGTATTGGTTTGATTTATAAAGGCTTTAACTGTCATTAAGAATCTTGCTTCATGACCGTACTGAGTCATCTTAACTTTTGGTAGATTGGTTTTGTGTTTGGATGTCCCTGTGATATAATTTGTGCATAGTATTGTCGGTTGAAGTTGTTGATTCTTTGGAATTTGGTTTGGTTGGCTTATTTAGAGTCTTGATTGGGTTTTATTATGGATTTGTGGATATTCTAAGTCACCTATGAGTCAATCTGAGGTCTTGGATCAGATCTAGGAAAGTTTGAATTAGTCTGAGTTCCATTTTCATGAATTTTGCTCTCTCATACTAAAGTGCTAAAACAGAGAATGATAGTGCTAAAAAAAAGAATGATAGCACTAAAACAGAGAACGATATAGTGCTAAAACAGAGAACAATAGCGCTAAACTGCTAATAATGCATGTTTTGTCATCTTAGTCCCTTCTTGAATGGGTTTTCTAATTTTTTTCTTCTCCAGAGGCTTGGATATGATGTGTTTGAGGTTTTTGGGCTTTGTGCTATTCATATTTGATGTTTTGATTTCATTTGGGCTTCGATAAGTGATTTTTTTCTTGATTGAGGTTTTATGATATTGCTCTAGTAAGTTGAGGGAATCCTTGTTGTTGAGGTTGAATTATTGTAGCTCCTACTAGAGGTTATGGTGTGCCTTACTGTGGAGGATCATGTGTTGTTTTTACTCTGGCTCATGTTGACTTTATTCTTAATATTGTGGGATTGATTGCATACTATTTGTTAATCTGTTATGAATGCTTTTGTTGATCTTTATCTAATTGAGAACCTTAGATATCTAGGTTATTTATTTTTGAGTGCCCTTGGTTATGTTATATTATATTATGTATGTGTTTTACCCTGAGGTTTAGGTGTAATCTAGGAGGAGTGGGCTTCAATTTGAGTGATTAGGGTCATGGGGAGTAGACAACCAGGTTACTCGGGGGCTAGACCACCAGAATATCTCATTGGGAGTTTATCTTGTAATCAAGTTATAATTTAATTAATTGAATTTAAGAGGGTTGGGTAATAGTAATTCACCATAATAAAGATAAGAAATGGTTTGTGGTCTCAACATAAATCCCTGGGGTGATCCAGGAATGGTTGAGAAGACCTTGGCGATCTAGGTAAGCTAATCTCCCTTACTCCTTCAAGGTTGAGATTGCTCCACATGGGCATTATGGATGTCGAGAGAGGCTCCCAGGTTCCCATTATGGCTCCATGTGATGACACTTTTTCCCTACATGTAGGTCCTAGCACCTTGAGTCTTGATTTGATGTGTTGCCTCTGTTGATTTTAAATTGGAGGTCTCTATTATTTATGTTATAATCTTGTGATTTGTTTGTTGCATTCATGATGGTCCCATGTGATGTCATGTTGAGTCCTTTGGTTGTTAGGTGTCAGCCTAGATTTAGAGTTCGAGTGGGATCCTGTGTCATCTCCTAGCACGAGGGGTGATTCCTTATGGTTCCACATGGTTGGGTGGTTTGATGCCTTCTTTCATTGGGATTCTCTTCTTGGATGCTAGCATGCATGGATTTGGATTCTTGTTCTTCATTATGCGGATATTTTATGGAGCCGAATTCCATGTAATTGAAGTGAAAACATTGTATCATGATGATTTGTAATTATAAAGAAATATATTGAATAATTGTATTATATGTTATCATGTATTGGATATTCATTATGTAATGTTAGATTATGAGATATATGTGGAAAATAAGAGTTAGTACTTATACACTTGTATGGTATTTAGAATCGTGAGATGGATTTGTTATGTATAGTTTTATGGAAAGCAATAACAATTGTTGTTATAACTCTTGTTTAAGAAAAGGGAAACTTTCTAGATGAATGGAATATGTTGTTTAAGTAAATTTATCTAGCTTATCTTACGAAAATTCAAGGGATCTTAAAGGAAATTCTAGTCTTACTAAGGAAATGGTTAAAGATCATGTGGAATTGTTGTATTGAGAATATATGTTGGAATAGCTATATGTTTATTTATATTGGAAAGGATTGGTACTAGTTGTTGTGATTCTTGCTTAGACAAATGAATTTTAATTAAATGAGAAGAGTTGTGATTCTTAAGAATTGATTTATTCTTATTCTTAATAATGATTATATGGTATGGTGCTATGATAGAAGTATAAGTGATTGGGATTAAGAATATTTGTTATTGGTGCTCTTAAAATGAACCTAAGGGATTAAATAGGTTTTGCATTGTAAATGGATGTATCCACGATAGATGGATTAGTGGAGTATCTTGTGTATGTATGAAATGACAGCTGTAGTTGATTTAGATTGCATTGGATCATGGTAGTAAATAGGAAGTTATTCTTATGTGGATATGGTCTTGATAAGTTGTAAGTAATGACGTGTGATACCCTATGGAAAGTGTAATTATAGAGTTATGTTTAATTTTGCTTGTGTATAGTGCTTTAATGTTTTTTCTCATGACGGAAATATGTATATCTTATTAAAGGATGTTAAATGCATATGGGTAAATAGTTGTATATGTTGTGTTAGTTGATGTTTTTTTAAAAAGAATTATCTCTATTTGCATGATTAGTTGCTATATTTCTCTAGGGTATTTTGGCGGGTATTACAGTTATAATGGTTCATATGTGGTCCTAAGGGGTCACGCATGTGTTCTAACACATGCGTGACTCCTTAGGACCACATAAGACCCCTTAGGACACTATGTGAATCTATGTGGTCAAATTGGGTCCTAAGGGGTACATTGTACAGACTAGGATGTTATAAGGGGTCATAAGTGGTCCTAAGGGGTCATGCATGTGTTCTAACACATGCGTGACCCCTTATGACCATGTATGATCCCTTAGGACACTATGTGATCCTATGTGGTCAAATTGGGTCCTAAGGGGTACACTGTACACACTAGGATGTTATAAGGGGTCATATGTGGTCCTAAGGGGCGACGTGTGTGTTAGACCATGCGTGACCTCTTAGGACCACATATGACCCCTTAGGACACTATTGGATCCTAAAGGATATGTTGTACACATTAGGATGTTATAAGAGATCATATGTTGTCCTAAGGGGTCATGCATGTGTTAGAACACATGTGTAGCCCCTTAGGACACTATTTGGTCCTAAGGGGTATGTTGTACGCACTAAGATGTTATAAGGGGTCATATGTGCTCCTAATGGGTCACGCATGTGTTAGTACACATCTGTGAACCCTTAGGACCACATATGACCCCTTAGGACACAATATGATCCTTTATGGTCCTAAGGGGTCATATGGTGTTGTCAAGGGCATATGTGGTCTTAAGGTGTCCTAAAGGGTCACATAGGTTCTACTTTTTCTAATGTTTAAATTTATTATCTAAGTTTTCTAATGTTTTTCTAAGTTATAATTTATTATTTAATTTTTCTAACGTTTTAAATTTATTATCTAAGTTTTCTAACATTTTTCTATGTTTTAATTTTCCTAACGTTTTTTTAAAATGTTGAAAAATAATACATATACAATTATTTAATTAAAAAATTAAATTAACGTTAAATTAAAACATTAAATTAAGTTTTCTAACATTTTCTAAGTTTTAATATTGCTTTAATGTTTTTCTAAAAAGAGTCAAACGTTTTTCTAAGTTCTTCTTAACATTTTTCTAAAAAGATGAAAAAAAATAATAAAATATAATTATTTAATTAAAAAAACAAATTAACAAACAAATTATTTACTATTATAAAAATAAATTTAATAAAATTAAAAGAAAAACATAAAAAAACTTTATTAAACAAGAAAAAGAGTTATTTTCTGCACTTGGAACAATGTAGGTCGAATGACGACGGCTAAGGAGTGCTGGTTGCTGCTGAGGGGGCACGGTGACACAATGTCCATGGAGGGTTCGCTCTAAACCCCCCAATGGACCCAGATGCCAAGTCGAAATGATAGTTGAACTATCATTTTCGGCTTATATAGATAGTAAATAAAAAAACCGTTTTTATTGGGTTCGCTTGAAGGGGTGGTTCGAGCGAACCCAATAAAAATAAATATTTTATTGGGTTCGAGCGAACCTGAAATCGCAATCGGGTTCACTTGAACCCGGATCCATCGGGGGGTTCGAGCGAACCCCCAAGGGTAGTTCGTTCGAACACCCCTAGTCCATACAAACCCATCAAATTTTTTTTCCCCCACCTCGCGAATTTCGTTCATGGGTAAAAGTGGGAACCATTAATGTGGGATCAGCTGCAAATTATATTCCAATGCAATTTCATACTCATTTTGGGCTTAGTTTGGTGTTTGTGCCTCATGCACCTAATTGATGACTAACTATGCTCATTTAATGGCCACTTTTGGAAATTCCATGCTCATTGACCTTTATCCTAGTTGGAATAGCGAATAATATAGGACTATGGAGCCTAGCACCATAGACCTCCTAAAATATGGCACCTAGAACCATTGTCCAATAAAGTTGGGCCCAAATAAGAATCTCCAATGGTCAAAGAAATAAGGAGTAGGAAATTTATTTCCAATGTTAGAATTCTTCAAAATTTCAACCTTAAAAGGTGTATGTTTAGTACAAATACAACTCACTCCCTCATTTCAACTCTTGTCTAGTCAAGTTATCATTCCTCTGAAATCCACTTGGGAATTCAAAGCAATTGTGAAGAATTCCAATGTCAAGAATCATAAAATTTAAGTTGAAAATTCATGATCAGGTTATGTGTTCGTCCATGAGTGAAGGTGTGCATTCACAACTATCAGGCAACATCAAGCTTTGTGCGAGGCTTCAAGGAGAGGGTTTTTACATCATGGTACCATTTGACAATTCAATCATTTCCTTAATGTTTTCAGCCTTTGGCTTACTAGGGGTAAGTTCTCTTCTCATATATCTTTTTTGTAATGGAGGTTAGTTCCTCTGTTGCATTTGGCTTAAGAAAAATATTATACAACACAATGTTTTCCATTTTTTTTGTGTATAGGTTAAAATTTTCACAATTAAATGTTGTGGGATTGCATAGAGAAGATTGGGACATAGATTTATAGATTTTGAATAGGTGAAAACCCTTGGTCTATGTTGTTTTTCACATGTGGCCAATGGAAACACCTCCAAGTATAGATGGGTAAAAGTACAAAGTTGTGTCACACTTTTATAAAGGAAATGGCCAATGTTGATTCAACTTTTTAAACTAAATCAATAAAAAGTGAAATATATGTTTTGAATTTTGAAATGATGTAAACTAATCAAATTTATATTTTTATGTCTATTTTAAGTTTGTAATTTTAACAAAAATTTAAAAATTTATTTGAATATAGTTTTTTATAAAGTAAACACTATAATTTAGCTGTTGAAAAAATGTTGAAATTGAAGTTACACAAGCCACCACACTTTATTAAGTAAAATTTACTTTTTTTTCTTGAATTTTTTTTTGTATATTGATAACTTGAAACTTTAGTGCATGGATATATTGTTTACTATTTTTTTATAAATATATATTTTTCAATAAATTTGAAAAGTTGTGTGTGCTGAAATATAACTATTTCCAATTCCCACCACCTTTTTTCTTAATTATTTATCCAAATCAGAAAACAATTTCATCTTGACATAGATTCTTTTCTCTACTGCATCATATTTTTTTCAAATTTTTTTAATAAATTTTACTATTTTTCCTTGACAAGATAATCAACCTTATATTTTAGTGTTGATGACCTACTTTCAATAAAAATAAAATATAAAACATAAAAACTAATTTAAATATTAAAAGATATATATTTTGGAAAATTCACTTATAGATCTATAAAAGGGTATTTTTACATTTCAAAAAATATATTATTTATAAGAGTAGGAGTTGTTGAAACATCAAGTTTTATTTATTTTTTTATAATTAGACCAAAAGTAGTATAAAATATACATTTAGTAGACACTTCCAATTGGAAAAGTTGTGTCCCATAGATAACTTAGTTATAATGAATCTATATAGATCATATGTTTGACTAAAATTAATTTTTAGTTAGAATTACTTAAATTCACTTGAGCTAATAAGTTAGCCTGAAACGTGACACAATTTTGTGCTTTTACCCAGATCATCTATCACACTTCATCTATATTTTTAAGCTTAGATTTCGGTGATAGGTTCCTTTTCATAGCATTGTAAATTGTAACCCTTGATAATTGATACCATTTTTTGTGCCCCTACCTTAATTTGTTCCCTCTTAGCTCTTACCAGACCTATTTTTTGCATTTTTACCTTGAAACTAATGTCATTTATTTGTATGGCTATTTGAACATATTTCTTAAACTGGGTGCACCCCATCCTTGGCTTGTTCACCCAAAATTGAGCCCAAATTTGAATATAATAGTTCTCACTTCTTGCTAGTCACTTCCCAATCACAATGCCTCAATATGACCATTAGAGGTTAGCCTAATTTGCAAAATACCTTGAGAAACCTATATAAGAGCATTCATTTATCATCGTCCATCTTCAAGTATCCACAAGCACTATCATCCACCTACATCTTCAACCATCAAGGTGATATTTCATCCCATGATATCCTTCAAGCATTCTCCAAGATCTAGACATCATGGAGCAACAAATTTCATCAATCTTCATGCAAGCATGTGTTTATGATTGGATCATTTTTCTCTTCTCATGTCATGTTATTGAATCAACATTGGTGAACACATTCATATAGAATTACATCAGCAACCTTCATCACCTTCAACAAGATTGACCTATAAAATTCATCATTTTACTTCACATTTTCAATTTAATTCAAGGCTTCATTCCAAACCCAGGGTTTAACCTAGGCAAACATCTATCACAAAACCATTTTCCTCTTTTGCATTTGCAGTTGGCCGTATCCATATATAGTTGTGGATTCGAGAAGAGAAGATAAAAATAATTAAATTAATCTTTTGTAGAGGGAAAAAGTGGAGGAAAAGGATGCCTAACACACATATGTTCAACTTTCTAGCAAATCTTTTGGAGATCATTTATAATTACATTTTGATAACAGAAAGATATATATTCTTCATATCCAACACTCTATGGACAAGGTCATCCCAACTACCCTTGTCCTGCACTTTTAGGCCCAGATTTTAGATATGTACTTATGTATGCATATTAAATATGAAACTACTCATTCATGCTGATTTATATCAATTTTCAGACCTTTGGCTTCAGATTTTGCATTCAATTTACATCTTTACATATCTAATTTTCAACTCAAACAAAGGGAGGAACATAAATCAATTAGCATTCACTTTGTGAGTTTGAGTTTATTAATTTCATCCCCTTTAATGTAATTGAGTGTTGGAAATAGGCTTATTACTTGTTTACATAGCTAAACTAGTGAATACCCATTTCCAAACATCACATTTTCTATATCTTATTTCTAGTTCTATAATTCTGTAATGGATTTTTGTACTATTTTTGTTTATTTATGTTGAATCTTGTCAATTTTTTATTATTTAACCTTCTTCTTTCATTTTCAATTTAATCATGTCTAATCATATCAAATAACAATAAAAAGGGAACAATTGGTCACAATGCTCAACTCTCCTTTAGGAATGTTGTTAAGCCTAATTGATTTTTACCTAATTAAAAAAGATTGGAAATGGTTCCTAGTTTTCCTTTCTAGGCTAGAAGACAAGCCCATTCTAAACACTTTTCAATTTTATAAATTTTCTTCTATGAAAATAAATAATAGTGTCTATATTGAAGTTGATTGCTCAACCTTGCAGTTCTTGAAGATTGTCTTCAATTAAAAACCTATCCCAAAACAATAGAGAATCAATAAATTATGGAGGCCAAAATATGAATGATCTAGAGAGATAAATCATAATGACTATCTCAATAATTAAGTAACAATAATGATACAAACAATACTTATAAAGAAAACCTATAAGCTAAATAAAGCAACTCTAGAGAAACCCCAAGCGAGGATCACACTAGATCATGACATGTGTCTTCATCACATGATTCGAGAGAATAAAGAAATCATGACCTAAGTAAACTTAATTCCTATAGTACTAATTACTTGAACACCCTCCCTTAGGTGTAACATAGGGAGAAGCTCAAACCTCTAAATGCCAAAGTATGAAATGAAAATGATGGATCTTGGAAACTAAAGGCCTGATGAGGTACCCATGTACAAACCAATGAAGACTCTCTAAGTAGAGAAAAGGAGAAAAATAATGTAGGCATAAAACACTCTCCAAAAGCAAGAGATGCAATGCATGAAAAACATGAACTACAAAAGGAATGAAGGACTAAGAAGCTCTCCATAAAATGTATTCCTTTGAAGCACGAAGAAGATGTAGACAACTGTCAAATGATAACTACTATTGTGATGAAAGAAGAACTTGTTGGTATTATGGATGACTTCGTCATGTGTTGCATTGGTTTTTTCATTGATGTCAACACTTGTCTTCTTGGAGGTTTACATTATGTTCACCGGTATGTGTTTACCAACAGGTTATATGGTTCATTGACAACAATGATATCTTGGAGATCATTCGGTTATGTCGAAGACATGGATTGAAAGTTTGGATTTGGTGTTTTTCTTATTGGTCTAATTGGGTTGACATATTTCTCATTACCAGCATATAGGTCTAGGTTATGGACCAGTACTCCAGATCAACACTGCACGTTATGGAGATTGTTTATTGATTGGTTAACATGGTAAATACATTGAGCCGACATGTTGTATCGCATCAAGACTTATTTGTAATTGATTTAATTGTAATATCTTTAGTGAGCCGACCTATACATTTGGTCTTAGGTTTTGTATAAATGATTGTAAGATCTTATTGAAGATCAGGATATGGTTATGGCATGAGTGTATTTGAATATTGAAGATTGAAAATAAGCAGATCCTTGTGTGAATCACGCACACATTATTGAAGGTTGAAGGAAGGTTATGAAGGTGTTTTGACACTCATGTTCAGATCTTAACCGATACTGAATCCAGCATTGCATATGCTATTTTGAGCAGTACGTTATCATTGGATTTAACCATCCAATTGTGTAATCAGTGTGACTCCTATTTTGTGATTGAGCAGTGAGCTCTAGGTAGTTGGCCTTTCTGCATGTGCAGACCCCATTTGTATACACATACTATCTACATTAGTATCATCTGATTGTGGGTAAGGTTTCCCACAATGGTTTTTCCCTTACTGGGTTTCCACGTCAAAATATTTGTGTTATGTGTTGTGAATGTTATTTCTCTTTATGTTCTATGCATTAAGTTAAACCGGTACTGCTATATCTGTTAATCTGTTTTACCGGCACTTAAGTTTGGTTTACCGACATTAAGTTTAAGTTGGAATAATTTGCATTTGGATTACAATTTATTAACAACTGGTTCACAACTGATTCACCCCCCCCCCCCCCTCAGTTGTCCTTCCCGAGACCTAACAAAACCTCCTCTAAAACCAAGATGATGATTAGGATCAAGAAGACAAGAATCTGCATAATGACACTACAAATGGAAAACATAGGCAAACATCTATCAATCGAAGATAAAGGTGGCACATGAATTTGCATGAGTGACCCTAATGACACTTCTCAATGATGCAAGAGTAAATTGGTAGTAAAAAATATAGGTACCAATAGTCTAAAGAACACTAAGCAATTGAGGATAAGTTGCCTCCACAAAACACGAATGTAAGAGTGTTTATATGGTAAAAGCTCCATCTCATTGAAATACAGTCACTACATCTAAATAGTACATAGGAACAAATAATGAATACGTAGCTCACTTTAAAGTGAAACCAAGGAAGCATCAACACCAATAGTAAAAACCTCCCAATAATGTTGACAAGGGAGAGATGATAGGTTCATTGAAAATGTGTGTCACTAAATAGTGCATGAAGGAGAACCCGAATGTGTACAAGAAATCACCTACAACTAATAAAGGGTATGCAACCAATGCATATGCATGGGATAAGAATCTCTAGGATTTGATATCATCATGAAGAGACACTCAATGGACAAAGTTTTGATGGCAAAAAGTGGCACTACACAACCCCCATGCCACTTTACAATAAAGTGCATGTACAAAATAAGGCACAATCGAATGTGCAAAATCCTCAAAAATCATACACAAGAGTGACATTTTATCGTAATGCGTCTACAAATAAAAAAGCATACATAATCGAAATAGTCAATACTGACCCAAAAAAAAATGGCCATGTCGGCAAAAAAAGTGTCAAATTAGAATGAGAAATGTCCATGTGGATGGCAAATAGCCGCCAATAAGCATGCTCGGTAACTAAATTCTGTAATGAATGAGATAACCGCATCGAAACAAGGCAGCGAACTTACACATGTAGAGAAAACACGACCTCCAATCGCCAAAGAAGGAACAAAGCATGCAAAAATGAACCATCCACCAAAAGAAGCCGCTTGTCAAATGGGTCAATCAAGACTGTAGAAGGGACATCGAGGCCGCTAGGAGAGAGATTCGAGGCCAAAATGATGCCAAAATGGACATGCCATAGGTTGGATGCATGAACGCCATCGAAAAGGGCTCAGCAAAAAAAGCATGAGCAGCCAAAAAGAGGACCGCAAGAGCATGAAATCGACCACCCTCTAAAATGACGTCGCCAACAAAGTAGTATAGGGCTCAAACAATGAAAACTCCATGCAAATAGCAAAGCTTGCAAAAATCTCCAAACACACCATGCATAGAGGAAATTCAGTGCCAAAAAGAGACCGCCTAGCACAAACACGTAGGTCACTGAGAAAGGAGGTTCCAAAATCGCTACAGACAAGAGGGTTGCACAAGCATAAAAGAATGCCGCTACAAATGAAATCAACCAAACAAGGTCCGAATCGCTGCCCAGAGGATGAGGAGTCAGCTGTGTGTGGTGAAAAACCACGGCAAGAGGGCCTCCAAGTAAAGTGGACCAGCTACAAGGAGCACCCACAACTGCTTCATGTGGATAACATCAAAGAAGATACCCAAAAAAAGAGATTAGCATAGGCTTTAAAGGCAGGCAATGACAAAAGGAAGAGCCACCCAAGACAAAAATAGAACATACAATCCCCCCCTATCTTACAAGTCAAGAACAATCGATTTCCCAAGTTGCACCTAGATCTCCAACATGCAAAAGCGAGAGACTGACATGCATGCAAACTTTGAACGTTAAACAAAGTCGCTGCACTAACAAAAGGTCTAAATTTGGTGATGAAAAAGCATGCATAAATGACCACCCTCCAATCACCAACAAATAACAATAGAAGAACCCTCGAAATAGATCTCAAGGAGAAACAAGACAAGCAAGATCTGCCACTCTGCGAAAAAAGAGAAGTTCACTAATGATAGTTGCCAAAGTCGCCTAAGCCGCCCAAACTACACAAAAATCCATGCAAATGGCAAAGCTTAGACAGAAAAAAACAATCGCCAACAATAAGTTCACCAAGCCGCCAAGCAAATAAAGAATCCACCAGATAAAAATGTTCTCAACAAACAATTCATGAAGGCCGGAAAACCAAAAGAGCCGCTACATACGAGAGACGCCAGAAAAGTGGGAGGTAAAGTGGTCTATTTGAAGTCAATGCAGCTAATAAATAGATCTCCAAACTCGCCAAATATAAGGCTCGATTGGCTGTAGACAAGGGTTGCTAAAAAAATAAAGCAGTCGCTCCATAAGCAAGTCACGAACTCACAGATCCCATCACATACATGGAATAATGAGTATTCATGAGCATAAAAAACACAATGGTCGTTTAGCTGTGTAAAGGCTGCCAACCAGCCACTCGAAAAACTATACCAGCCAAAAATTGACCTGCAATGGTAATAGTTGGGCTTTCGACTATGCAGGAACCAAAGAAATGGTCATCAATCATGAAAGCCTCTAGTGTAGGAGTAAACCAAAAATATTGCAAAACCCTTCGGATCGGAAAATAATCTATAAACTAGGGGGCATGAGATCCCTAAAAAAATTACCAAAATTTTCAACTTTTGTAAGTAAGATTCTTTAAAAGACGAACAGGGAATTGCATATTTAGGCTATGATATCATATTGAAGTGGACTGCTCAATCTTATAGATTCCAAAGATCATCTTGTCACGAAACAAGAGAGAAGCATTGAACTATAGAAGCCAAAATGTGAATGATCTTGAGAGATGAATCATAATGATTATCTCAATAACTGAAGACAATGAATGCTTATAAATAAAACTTATAAGTTAATTAAAAAAACCCTAGAGAAATCTTAAGTGAATATAACACTAGATCATGACATGTGTTGTCATCACATGACTCAATAGACTAAAGAAAACATGATCTAATTAAGCTTGATCCAAAGTACTAATTACTCTAAAAGTCTGTATCATGAAACATTTATTTTCTCTTATTCTATTCTCTAGAATAAATTCGCCTTTTGCAAGGCATTCTGATGTATTCTTCATGTCATAGACAACTAATGCTATTTATAAAATATGTTTATTAAGGAATCATAATCTATTAGTCCTATATATTCATTAACATAAATCCTTAATATATAATGTGGAATTTGATTTGCTATACATAGATCTAATATAGTCACAATTAGGGGTCTCACATAAGGAAGATATTACACCACAAAACAATTAGACTTACATGGTAGAATTGTACACAAATGATGAAAGACTTAATTGACATTAAACATTACTTATTTACTAAAATTTCATATGAAAGATCATAAAGATTACAATGATTCACAAGGAAATGTTACCAGCACATGACTTGTCACACAATATATTGTGATTAATTTAATATCGAGACAAAATACCTCTATAAATTTAACTATTACATTACTTGCACAATTAACTTCAATGACAATCCTAAGAAAAAAACTCTATAATTTCTAACCCTCCTTATTTAAACTCCATCAAGTCCATTAAAAATATTTAATCGCACCAATCTTAGTATATAAGAATAAATGATAGTAATTGAATGGTCTATCAACTGAGACAATCATCTATTCACTCATTAATTTTCATCTTAGTTTTAGATGAAATATCAACTTCTAGTCTTCTATATGGACGATGGTCAACCTCACAAAAATAGGTACTTATAAGATACAACAATTGTACAATGTATGATTATAAAATCTTTCAAATGTGCAAGCTACAATAAAAGCATGAAATTATGCAAACCTTATTACATTTAACATGCCTATACCAAGTGTACAACTTCAAATATTATGCTAATGATCCAAGACAATTTTTACAACTATTCCATACTATCATTCACATATATATATATATATATATATATATATATATATATATATATATATATATATATATATATATATATATATCCAATAAATCTCCTAATTAGTTTTAATTTTATGAGGATTATTCATGTTGCTAGATTATCTTATATATAAAACATCCCAATTAAGAAAAGAATGAAGTTCATGAACTATTTCTCTTGAATATTTTGGCTGATTAGTTATAGATTATCATATTACTTTGGGATGATATCATCAACATGTGTGGATCTTTTACAAGGACTATCACAAATAGTTTGGAAACATGACATGTGCTTGCATATAGATGATGCTTAGAATGTTGCTTGCATTTTTCCTTTGTGGGAATATATGATGCAGACTCATTTGTTATGAGTCCCCATAAATGACCTTTTACTAATTTTGATTGCTCTAGACTTTGGTAAATGTTAGGTTTTTCATAAAAGTATTGTTTTAATACTTGTATTTTATATATTGTAAATTTTTTATTTATTAATATCTAATGGTTGCATTCTATATAATAAAAAAATATTATTTAAATAAAAGTATTATAAAATAATTCTTAAATAAATTATTAAAAAGTCTAATTTAATAAGTATTTTTTATTAATTAATTAATATTCTTCAAAATATACTATATATTATAAAAAAAATGAAATATTATTCTCAACTATATATGAATGCAAAGCTTCATAACATATGTTATGGTGTTGATCAACATTCTTAAGTTTGTGTATTATATATTATATTGTCTATATATTATATGAATATTATATATAGATTTGAATTATAGTTATTGTGTAAAATTATTAGTTACATAAATTATGTTTGAATTTAAGAACTCAAATTTTTTGCTGAATTATTTTAAATGAATAAAAAATATTTGAAAAAAATGATTAATTTTATTTTAATATATTATTATTTCTTATTACACACACTTAGACATACAAATTTACATTTATAAGAATGGTGTTATGAATGATTATAGTATCAAACAAATTTTTAAATTAATACATTTTTTATATATGACTTATACAAATATTTTATAAAATAATTTTAATATTCTTACAATTAAATTTTATATACTCATTACAAATATTTTGTAAAATAAATTTTAATATTATTGTAATTAAAATAATATCAAATTAATAGTTCAGTGGTTCTATCCACTTTTATCAAAAAAAAATAAAAATATTATATCAAATTATTTATCAAATAAATTTAATTCTTTTTATTTCAATAAAAAGTGCAAATATATTATTATTTTAAAAAGTGGATATAATTTTGAAAAAAATCTATTATTTAGTTTATCTCAGTTGAGAATAGCAATTCTTATTTTTTATTTAAGCGTTTAATTAAGTTTTCAAAATTAACAATTATAAAATTATATCTACATTTTGACAAAGATAAATATTATTTTAATTAAAAAAAAATCAACTTTAATTTGTTAAAAAAAAATAACAACTAATTGAAAATACTTGTCTATAGTTAGTTTGGCAAAACTAATAAGGTTCCCATAAGAGAATTCAAGTAAAGATGAAAAAGAAATGATAGAAAAATATTCATTTAAAGACAATATTCAATGGAGAACTCTATTTCTATGGGGTTCACATCAATAATCTTGAAAAATGAGATGAGACTGATGCATTTTATACAAAATGACAAGCAAAAACACAAATCCACACAATACAATGATTTTTAATGGATTTTTTAATTTTGAACAACACTTTACAACCCAATTATGAAAATGGAGAGAATCAAAATCCTATAAAAATCCACCACATTATAGGGGAAAGGGACTAGTAGTCGTATAGGGTACAATAGTTGTACACCCACTTGTGCTTATAATATCCAGTCTTACCACATTTTTATACTATATATTGTAAATAAATAATCCAAATGTAAATAAAAAAATTACCAAATGTTGGTAAAAATGGACCAATGCGTGAACATAAGAGAACATGTAAATGTAATATAAAAAAAGCATAAATGCATTCATTAACATGTGAAATAAATCATTTTTTGTTTCAAATAAAATATCATAGCTATCTAGTATAAGTGTGTCATTTATAAAATAAGATGATCACTTAAGAAAGTAGTTATCATAGTGAAAAATATTATTCTTATGTGTACAACTATTGGGGTAGCATTGTATATGCATTGGAGTATTTCATATTAATAATTTGTCTTATCACAAATATAAAAGGTTAACACAATAAATACCCTTTTTTTCCATGAAATGTGAGGGATTGTCCAGAGGTTTTAGTGTTCAACAATTGGTCTCTTTGTGTTCAATTTAAGTTGTATTTTATATAATAATATGTTGTTTTTATGACAACAAATATCTTTTTGTGTTCAACTATTGGTCCTTTGGTGTTGAATATAAAAGTTAGAGATAACACACATTTATGATTACCAATAGGTATCTGGTCCATTTAAGTTGGATATAAGTTATATTTTACATAAAAATATGATATTGTACTAATTACAAATGATAGTTTTTTATTCAACTACTAGGGGAGCATTTTAGATTAAGTTTTTGTCGAATCTTTAAAAAGTCATTTTTTGGACACTTTGCACTAGACGTGTTATTTTAACGAGTTGCATATGAGTCATGCCTTCAAACCTTTGTTGTAGATAATTAAGTATCCATTTTACATTTCTATAAAAAATAGAGGTCTTACGATATTCCATGTGATGACTACATATTGACAAAATTAGTCCTCACAACTACTGATCCCTCTCCCTACATATTTATATTTTTGTATGATAGCATTTTACGTGAAGAATAGCGACATCTACATTTTATTCCCTTGAAATTGAAAGTGAATAAAGGAATCGAATCAGCATTACCAAAAACCATTGAATAATGGGTCTGAATGACTCTCGTCACGCCCTAATCTTTGAACATTTGAATGTGTCTTAGTCGCAATGAGGTTTGCAGCTACGACTGGAGCAAAATGAGCAAATATTGAAAAGCACAGCATGCTCTACTTATTTATCTTACATTCACACTTTCAACTAAAGATTACTATGAAGGTTAATTAAAACAAATATCAGATCTCGTTGGAGCACTTTCTTATCACATGGTGACTTTGAAAAGATCAGACGTGGACAATGTTGTGTAAGAGAAAACAGAAAACTTCTTACAGCCATGGGATACAATTGAGTGGACTGAAAAAGATTACCGAACCACCAACGACTAATACTCAAAACCCTTTAATGTCAGGTTATCAAAAACTCATCACTATATTTGTTATTAACTTTTGAGGGCAAAGTTAGAAGTTGGAATGACTCTTAGAGAAATATTACGAATGATATGCCCAATTACTTTTTATTTAATTTAGAAGTTTGAAAGTCAAATTTATTGACTTATATTTCAGTCATAGTAGTTTATATGTATCCATCTCTTAGTATTCATTGTATTTACTAGAAAAACTTTGCGATCATGTAATGTTGTCCGAATAGTATAGGACCTCTGTTATTTTAAAAATGTGAATCAATATGTTGCTATCTACAACTAATGTTTGAAGGTGTGACTCATCATGCAAATTGTCTCATCAACACATCTAGTGAGATTTGTGTAGAACTTGAATTTTTTAAGATTTCACCAAAACTTAATCATGGTATTGTGAGTAGTTAAACAAAAAAATATTGTTTGTTAGTAGTGTAGACGTATAAAAATGACCATATTCCTAAATGAATATTTTATGTTCATTTCTCTATTTAATTAAATCCCATTTAATTAAATTATCCACATTCCACTATTTAATTAAGTAAACTACTTAATTAAATTCACTATACCCATTTAATGAATAAATCATTTTATTAAATTAAATTCCCCCTATCCACTTTTAATTAAATACAAATTTAAATAAATAGTTATCCTAAATTGAATAAATCTAATTTATTTAATTTCCCCAAATTGCAACCAAATTGAATTAAATCATTTAATTCAATTAAATCTTATTATCCCTCCATCCACTTGCAAAATCCTACATCTCCCATTTGCCTTCTTAAACCCCTTTCTAATCCCTTCTAGACTCTTCTAATCACTTCTAATTAGTCTAACCCATCTTCTAAACTTTCTCACATCCCTAAGCAAGAAGAGGTCACTTCTCAAATTCCTCAAAGTCTTTGATAACCATTAAAGGCTTCCAACCTTCAACCACTTAATTCCTCAAAGTCTTTGATAACCATTAAAGGCTTCAAACCTTCAACCACTTAAATCCCCAAAGTCTTCATAACCATTAATGGTTAACTCAAACCCTCTTACATGGTTAAATTATTTCTTTTAACTCAACCTTCATCCAACCCAAGGGTCTCATCAAGCATTTAATGCTTTGACCATGATTATCTCTTAATCATTTGCACAAAGGTTTATCCTTGGATTAACTCTTAATCCAGTGGGTAATCCTAACTTAAGCTTGACCCTTACCTTCTAGATAACCCTAAGGTCTTCTCAGGCATTTAATGCCTCCAACCCCTTCTCTCAACCCAACCCTATGTTGACACTTGTCACCATTTCATTGGTGCAAATTGCAAACATGGATCCCCAACTTTCAAACTCAACCCTTGATCAACTCTTTCAATCCTGACCATCCATTGCCCTGTTTTTGCTATAAATAGAGCTCTCATTCCTCCATTTTAAAACATCCTCCAAATTTGTAGTATCATACTTATGCTCAAATACATTCAAGCTTTCATTTCATATATGCTCATCATTTTAGCCTCTCTTTTAAATCAGGAATTAGTCTAAATATGCATGTTTAAAATAATTTCTTTATCATTTTAGCTCAATCATAGACTAATATATCATGTTAGGATGGTATTTATACTAACCTTGTCATCTTATAATCTAGTTTATTGCATTTTTAGATCATGCATAGCTTAGGATGCATCTCATACTAAAATCTATCAAAGCATCCCTCGTTCTTGCATTTGCCATCCCTAAACCATTTTGCTCAGTGATCTGAGAGCAAAAACATTGGTTTGAGGGACATTGCAAGATAGAGAACCATGGGACCCACCTTGGGAAGCTGAGTGATACTTTATTACTCCATAGCTTGCATCAAGAAGTCTTGTGTGTATGTGTGGACAAGTATTCTGGAACATTTTCACATATTAAGTTCTATCGACCTGCTTTTCCCGCATACATTTCTGGCGCCCACCATGGGGCTCAACCCCATATATCAAATCGGTTTTTAAAATTAACCACTTTTGCAGGTCCGCGGGAAACAGGAATCAGTGAATGGGAAACATTCCCTAATGCATCCGGTTAACAGTCTAGTGCGTCCCGCCTATTGTTTAGCGCGTGGGGTCTCTACTCTAGCACGTAAAGTCCTTTCTTTAGCGCATGACCTCCACTAAATTTTCCCTGTAGGTCTCAGCGTCGAAGAAAAATAGAGTAGCGTATCTGAAAAATAGATTGGCCCGTCGAGTCTGTTAGATAGCGCATCCAGTTCACTATCTAGCGCGTGAAGTCCATCATCTAGTGCGTGAAGTCCATCTTTTGGTGCATCAAATCAGTACTTTTCCTGTAGGTCTCAACGCGGGCGAAAAACAGAGCAGCGTTTCTGACGCACAGAGTAGCGCATCAAGCAAACAGTGTAGCGGATTTAGACATAATTTTAGCGCATCTAAGTTATATTGTAGCGCGTACAGTCCTTTCTATAGCGCGTCACAGACAGAGAAAAAAATAAAAAATAAAATTGTAACCGAAATAAAATTTAGACTTGTAGAAGTCCACCAAAATCCAGATTTTCTAACTATTTAATTGAAATTTTGCAGGACTCTGACAATTTTTTGCAGGTGGAGCAAAAAATTTTCTTTTATCGATTTCTTTTGTTGACCACCAAGATTGAAAATTTTGCTTTGTTGACCAATTCTTTTTCATAGATCAGAAAATCATTGCCTTAAAAGGATAAAAAGAACACCATGTTTTCATGGAGCAATAATCTCCATATAGATCTAAAAAAATCATTGACTTGAAAGATAAAAAGAACCTTGTTTGCCTTGTCTCGAAAGTACAAGGTATATGCTCTCCCCTTTACTAGGTGATCAAAAAACCAGCCTACTCTTACACTTTCAGTCATACAGCATTTAAATCCTTTAGCAGGCCTGCCTTCCCGAGGAGTTGAAATCAACTCTTAAAGTCGTTTATGGCCGGTGTGAAGGGAACGACCTAAGTGGGGAACGACTTTGACACCAAGAATTCCAACCCACTATAATCAAACGTGGAAAGTGATGAAAGTCTTTTTCAATGGTTACACGCAGTGATTAGCCTTCCCCCAGTATCCTTGAGATACGTAAAGCCTTTGTTCTAAAGGTTGGGAAGCCTCCTGAGGGAGTTTATCACTGACGGCCGAACGGGAAGCCTAATTACGAACCATAGAAATAGAAGCTTTGAACCGAGTCAGTAACCAGACATTTATAACATCATAGTGCAAGGGTGGGGAAGAATCTGCCCCCAAGATTACTCACCATATATCTCCCAAGATAACTACTTAACTGTGAAGCGATTCACTTTGGGTTACTTTCTGGCAAAAGGCAAAAAAATGGGTGCCCTCTAGGGGGTGATACGGCTGTTTGAGCTGACGGAGTATCGAGACTAGTGGGCTATGATGTTATTTATGACCCTTGACTAAAGAGTCTTTCTGAAGTGTATTTATTCATATCAAACCTATTAAAACATTGGGGATTTGAACACATCCTCATAGAACATACACTTTTTGTTAGATTAGGCAAAATGGTTGTACTTTTTGTGCCGTGCTTGCATTTACTACTTCAGAGAATCATCCATCAAACTTGAAAATTTCACAACAAAAGTTCAAAATCTGAAAAAAAAAAAATCAACTAAAGGAAAAATCAAGGCAGTTTAGCGCATAAGAGCAACTTCTTAGTGCATGCGGACTTTTTGTTAGCGCATCCAAACCTCAAATTAGCGCGTCGATTCAAAACAGTAGCATTTCATCTCAAGGCAAAACAGTGTAAAATCTTTTAGCGCATCAAAGAAGCAGTCTAGCGCATGGAAACATCAGCTTAGCGTGTAGAGGCTAAATAGTAGCGCATCAGGTTCACAGGTTAGTGTGTTGCAGGCCCAGCATAGCGCATAGCTTTTTCAAAACAAATAGAAAATATTTTTGAACATTCAAAACTTTAGCGCGTGTGGTCATTATTTTAGCGCATGGGGTAAATTTTGTAGCGCATATAGTCTCTATTTTAGCGCATGATCCAAAACACAAAAATAGAGGGCAAAACAGTGAGAAATTTTAAAATTTTCAAAAACATTTTTAGAAACCTTCTCCATCAAACATCATTTTTCATCAAACGGGAGTAGCGAAAACAAACCATTAAGACTGTTTCTTAAGCTAATTTGTGTCAAAACAAACGTTGTAAAATCCTAAACGAATCGCACAATAAAACATGTCTATCTTATCATAATCTGGAAACCTCATCATTAGTATCAACAAAATCCTTTACCATCTTACGGATTTTATCTCACAAAAAACCACTTGTTTAAAATTTTCAAATTGTCAAATAAAGTTTCCATATCGGGAAGTTTTCATCCATATCATTTGACACACTTTGTCGTGAAGGGGCATCTAAACCTTCACTCTGATAAAGTAAGATTTAAAATTTTTCAAACAAGATCAACTGAATCCAAACAAATCAAAGGAAACCATTGATCACTCATGCATGACTAATCCTCATATTTTGAGAAGAAAGAACCTTTATCGTAACATCACGTTGAAGAAACAACAACCTAGTTTTTCCAAATTCATCAAGAGAAACAAATTCTTATACATCAATCATCAACTATTCAAATCTCATTGGGTATTCCTACATCATGTCAAACGTTATATCCAAAACCAATCCAACGAATTTGATAAGGAACCCTTGAAAACAAGAGCCTACTGTCAAAAGTCTGCTTTTAATCAAACCATAAACCGCAGCGGAAAAATCAATCCAGCATTCTTGCCCGACGACTGTATCACTTATAACACATCTTGACCAGAACCACCCACCCCTGAACAACATATCAAAGAGGCTTTTGTCCCTTTCATCACTGAGAGTTTCTACTAAAATGCCTGTTACTCACTCTCAAGGAAACAAACAAAGCGAGACACACACTGAGTCTAGTATGAACCGTAGATTGTCAAATCCTTTTGAAGTTCTGCCCTTAGAAGAACCTGAAATTACTGAAACACTTCTTCAGGAATGTCAAGAAAACCCTTCATTCCAAAATCTTGTAAAAAAGCTCATGGAAAATGACAAAGAAAAATATCTGCTCATGCTTACAAGTAAAGGCATTAAACTTCCCGAAGATTTAGACTCAAACATCTTTAAAACTGGATCTCGACAATATGCATATCAAGAACAACAAAGAGAAGAAGAAACCTATAACTTTGAACAGCACATACCCGAGCAACACATTCTAGAACAACGCATACCAGAAATGCATATACCTGAACTAGAAACACTAGAGCAAAATATACCATTTACCACACCTTTTCAGCTGAGAACAAATACAAGCGAAGAACTTTTCCCTCGACAAGACCATATACCTTTGGCAGCCCTTACTCAACAAATGCAAATGTTGCAAAGGCAAATACAGGATATAGAACAAGGGACAACAGTGCAGTACTCTTTAAACGAAATCTGTCCTTATCCATTTGATAGAAGATTGAACATGGTGCCTTTTCCTCCAAACTCAGACGTTCCCAAATTTGATAAATATGATGGGAAAAGTGATCCCTGAGATCATGTTCGAGAATTTTGCACACTGAGCCTTAAATTTGCTCATGATGACACCTATTTGATGAGGTTATTCCCCAGAAGCTTGGGAGTGCAAACCATGGAATGGTTATCCAAAATTACGCCACTTGTCAGATCATTTGATGAATTGGTTAACAAATTCATAACCCGATATTCCTATAACATCCAACATGCCATAACCATGCTAGATGTTTTCAACACCAAACAAAAGAACAACGAAACATTCATGGTATGCCTTCAATGCTGGCGACGTATGGTATCCAGATATCCTCAAGATATTCCCGAGAAGGAGAAAATGGAAATCTTCATCGATAACTTGAATAGTGAAATGAGTTATAGACTAAAACTTCAATGCATACCATCTTTTGCTAAATTAATTGAGAATGACATTCAAGTAGAAGAAGCATGTGTCAAAAAGGGAACACTCAAATTTTACAAGGAGGGAACAAACTCATCAAACTACAATAACCAGAACAACACCAACCTTGACAAATCTCGATTTTGGACTCGAAACAAAAACGAAGGCAACAATGAATCATATGATCCCAAATCTAAGCAACCAGTGCTCGCATTGTCTGGAAATCCTCAAAACACGAAAAATCCTAAAAATGCTAATCCAAATGCTAACACATATGCACCAAACATCGATCAAGGACAACTCAACACAAACAACACCAATGATACTCAAAGCAAAATCATGAATCCAGGACCTAGCAACAATTCACGCAACAACACAAACAATTTCCAAAAGCGTATCTTCAGACCACTGGGGCAATCACTAGAATCAACATTCAGAGAACTTTTGGCACACAAGATTCTTTTCTTGCCTCCAATCAGCAACTATGAACTCAAATCAAACCACCTTGGTGGATGATTCACACTATTGTGATTACCATCGTAACAAGGGTCATCAAACGAACGATTGCATGAGGTTAAAACACATGGTGCAAGATATGATTGATCGAGGTGACTTAACAATAGATGGTCTCAAAACAAATAGTGATCATGGAGCCTTTAAAAATCCTCTTCCAAATTACAAAGATGGAGCTTCAACTTCGGATAATACATGTGGAGCTCATATCAACCATATCTACAACAACACCATAAATCACATATCAGCTGAAGATCATCAAGTAAATGTCATCACCATCAGAGATCAGCATGATCATGAATCTATCAATGTAACAACCCGAACTCAGAAATATGTCTTGAAAGGATATAGTGCACCTACAACTACCACACCAAAAATCCAATATGACTTGGTCAGCCAACTATGTAAAACTCCAGCACAGATATCTATACTAGAATTGTTGAAACTATCACCAAAGCACAAAGACATAATAGAACAAGCGCTATTGGAAACCAATGTACCTCAAAATTTGGATACGGACAGATTTCAAGCCATGGTCGCCCATATGACTGGACCTCATAACCTTACCTTCTCAGAACATAACGATGCTTCATTAATCCATCCGCATAATACTCCTCTCCATATCAAAGTCATTGTTTGCAAGCACCGAGTAAAAAGAGTCCTAATAGATGGAGGAGCTGGACTTAATATATGTACTTTAAAGCTTATCTGTGCATTAGGCTTCTCAGAGGAATCTATTGATCCCTGCAAGAAGATTACCATAAAGGCATATGATGATGAGGAAAGATCCTCTAAAGGAACTATGATATTACCTATTCTAGTGGGACCAATACAAAAGAATATTGTATGTCAGGTCTTGGACATAGACCTTACCTACAATATTTTATTAGGGCGACCCTGGATACATGAAATGCAAGTAGTACCTTCCACATATCACTAGTGTGTAAAATTTCCTTATAACGGACAAGAAGTATCCATATCTGTTGATCACAATCCATTTCAACATTGCAACGCAATGGGGGCAGCCCAAGACAGTTTGGTTCCTCATAATAGAGAAAAGCAGCGATCTTCAACATTAGATCAACAAACAGCAAAATCCAACTCCTTATGGGGAGACTTCAAATAGAAAATGCAAATCAAAGACCAAGATATGGGAGAATACTCTTTGGAGCCTTTATGTTTGGCCAAATTGCCAACATCACCTAGATCTCATGGATTGCCTACTACATCAACACATCTAGTCACTCAGCCCATCACCAAATTTGATGGTACCTTCATCCAATTGGGCACTCTGGCACATGAATCAGAAGACAAAGATATTCTTAGCTGGGTATACAAAGATGAGAAAGAAGATAATAGAGCAGCTGCTCTGGATATTGTTCTACATACACACCTATATGGAAAAGGATACTTAATCATGTAGCAAATGGGATATGATGGTAAAGGACCTATTGGGAAACGCAAGGAAGGAGTCACTGAACCTATAAATCTTCCTTCCGAACCCAATCGAAACAAAGCAGGATTGGGTTGTGAGCTCACCTTCCTATTAAAAAGGCCACCCCACCTAACTACAAAACCTCAATGGAAAGTAAAGACGAAATACAAAGAAGAATCTTGGCAGAAAGCACTCTTTGAATCAGTAGAAACAATCCGCAAGGCACGGGAACGTCAGGATCAAAAGTTACATCAGGAAAAGCTTCTAAAACACAAAAGGGCCATATCTGTGGTAGTAGCTCATATTCAAACACCAATATCTCAAGAACAAATAAAATCATCTCTAGATACCTTTGTTTCTCCCCGAAGAAGCATAGTCTATGAACAAATACAGAAAATAGAAGACGGATCTGACACAGAATCAACAAAAACTATCAAAATGGTATCTATCATCAAAGATTTGTTTTCACCATACTACATACCAGTTTACAGCACTAATAGAATATGGGATGATGCCTCAGAGACTGATTCCAATGAATATGAATGGGGTGCCTGCTCCAACGCTACTACAGATATCCCTAATGATACTGATTCTATATCTCTTTCTCAAGAAGAACATAGCACAAGAGATAGACCTATTGAATTTGGACTGAAGAATATCTATGACGCCACGGAAAGTGAATAGAAACATTATAAACAAGTCTATGTAGAAGATAATACCATCGAAGACCTCGACGAAATCCTGAACTTCTTTAAAACCAAGAACAATCACGATGAAAACTCCGTCCTAACACTCACAGTGGCCAAACTTGATCCACCTAATGATTCCTTACCGCTTGTCTTTCCTGACCTCATTGACTGGGATGAACCTGAAATCCATGATATACCAATTTTCCCCAATGATGAATCTATTATCCATTACCTATGTACCGTAAATCCAGAAATAGACTCTACCAGTGAACAAAGTAACAATGTCTACAAACCAGGGAGTGCCAAGTCTCTCAGTCACAAAAATGAACCAAATAAAGGATCTGATGATGAAAACCAGTCAATGGCAGCTCTATATCACAAAAAAGTAAAAATAAAGGATGCATCTGAGGGTGAAAACCTTTTTAAGGCACCCAACGATGGGAGACTTGACACTCTTCCTGAGCACTCTCATGAGCGATCACCCATATTGATTGAGCCCACTCAATCAATCAAAATTGGTACCACAGAAGTAGTTAGAAACCTACACCTTGCAGAATCTCTGACAGAGGAAGAAAGATCAGCATTCATCATTTTCTTTAAAGAACAGCAAATTAACTTTGCTTGGTCATATGCTGATATGCTTGGAGTGGATCCACACTTAATCATGCATCACTTGTCCATCTCTTCAAGAGTTAAACCAGTCAAGCAAAAACTACGAAAGATAAATCCACAGGTGGCACTCATGGTCAAAACTGAACTATAGAAATTATTAGACGTTGGATTCATCCGACCCATTGACTATGCAGAGTGGATTTCCAACATCGTTCCAGTATCAAAACCAGATGGTAGCATCAGAATATGCACTGACTTCAGAGACGTCAACAAAGCTTGTTCAAAAGACGACTTTCCTCTGCCCAGTATTGACATAATTGTAGATCTCATAGCAGACCATGCAATGCTCTCACTAATGGACGGTTTCTCAGGCTATAATCAAATCAAAATAGCCCTAGAAGATCAAGATAAAACCGCATTCACCTGTCCTTGGGGAACGTACAGTTGGAATGTTATGCTTTTTGGCTTAAAGAATGCAGGAGCCACTTATCAAAGAACAATGACCACAATATTCCATGACATGATGCATACATTTATGGAAGAAGATGTGGATGATTTACTCGCTAAATCCTTCACCAGAGCAAAACATCTTAGCATCCTAACAAAGATCTTTGATTGATTGGAGAAATTCCAAGTCAGGCTCAACCCTAAGAAGTGTGTCTTTGGGGTTACATCAGGCAAGTTACTAGGCTACATTGTCTCAGCTAAAGGTATTGAAGTAGATCCAGCAAAGGTACAAGCCATTATGGACATGCCACCACCAAAGAATAACAGTCAACTCAGATCTCTACAAGGACGACTTCAATCAATCAGGCGATTCATTGCTCAGCTAGTAGATAAAAGTCTACCATTTAACCATTTACTCCACAAAAATGTACCCTTCAAATTGGAGACCAAGTGTGCAGAATATTTTTACCAAATCAAACAGTACCTGATGAATCCACTAGTTCTGGTACCACCAGTCGCAGGAAAGCCTCTTATCTTATATATCTCAACAACAAATATATCGCTGGGGGCACTATTAGCACAAGAAGATCAACAAGGGAAGGAACGCGCCATATATTACATCAGTAGGACATTGAATGGCTATGAACTCAACTATACATTCATTGAAAAGGCTTGCCTAACAGTGGTTTTCACATCTCAGAAGTTCCGACATTATATGCTAGCACACACCATCAAGCTAGTCGCGAAAATTGATCCTCTCAAATATCTACTCAGCAAGGCAGCTCTTACAGGCCGATTGGCTAAATGGGTCATGATTCTCAATGAATTTGACATCCAATACACAGAAAGACGAGCCATTAAGGGACAAGCAATTGTAGATCAATTGGCTGAAGCACCACTACTAGGCAAACACATCATGGAGATTGAATTTCCAGACAGGGACGTTCTTTCTCTTTCTACTAAATAACGGACCCTATACTTTGATGGATCCTATACACAACATGGTTCCGGTGCTGGCATTCTATTCATCACTCCTGAAGGACACACTATACCAAGATCATATAGGCTTATGTTTCCATGCACAAATAATGTGGCTGAATATGAGGCACTGGTCATAGGCATCAAAATGGTCGTAGAATGGAAAATCACAGAGTTAAAAGTCTATGGGGACTCGCAACTGGTCATCCATCAAATTAACAACAACTATCAGACAAAGGATGACAAGCTACTACCCTACAAGAAAATGGTGGATGACTTCAAATAGTATTTTGTGCACATCACCTTCGAGCAAATACCAAGATTGAACAACAAAGAAGTCGATGCAATGGCTACTATCGCTTCACTATTACAAATTCCAGAGCAACAGAGTCGTTACGAGTTCCTGGTAGAGCAACTGTTCTCCCCCGCCTATGACCACTCTGAATCCCAGGTTATCTATGCCTTGACTGGTTCAGATTCTCCCTTATATGGACCGATATACGACTACCTCAAGCACAATATCTTACTAATTGCTCAATCCTGTAACCAAAAACGTAACTTTATTCGACAAGCTGCCCGTTACACCCTTACCACTGATACTTTGTATCGTCGAGGTCTAGATGGTACTCTTCTTCATTGCCTTGATCATAATGATTCTGATTCAGCTTTACACGAGCTTCATGAAGGTATTTGTGGCACACATTCAAGTGGCACTACTCTTGCTAAAAAGCTTCTAAGGATGGGATACTACTGGCCTACAATGGAGAAAGACTCATATCACTTCGCTAAGAAATGTCCTAAATGCCAGATCCATGGTAATCTGATACATGCACCAGCATAGGAACTGCAGCCATTTACAACATCCTGGCCCTTTTGTCAGTGGGGACTGGACATAGTAGGCAAAATTCATCCTTCATCTTCAAATGGACACAAGTTCATTATAACAACAATAGAATACTTTACCAAATGGATAGAAGCAGTTCCCATGACCACAGTGACTGGGAAACAAATTGCCTCTTTTATCCTCAATTAACTGATCTGCAGATATGGTATTCCAAGTTCAATCATCACAGATAATGGACGACCTTTCAAAAATCAAGATGTCCAAGAACTATAGGAAAAATTCAAAATCCAACATAGGTTCTCTACACCATCCTACCCATAGGGAAATGGTCAAGCGGAAGCGTCTAACAAGACAATACTGAAAATTCTCAAGAAAACGGTGAATAATGCAGGCAAAGAATGGCATGTACAACTCAATCCAGCACTTTGGGCATACAGAACCAGCATCCGCACACCTACAGGAGCAACACCCTACTCATTGGTATATGGATCAGAAGCCATTTTACCCCTAGAAGTAGAAATCTCATCTCTCAGAGTCTCTTTGAAAGGCTTAATCCCAGATGAAGAGTAGCGAGTTAACCGACTGCAAGAACTTGAACTATTAGATGAAAGACATCAGCATGCTTATACTCATCTCAAAGCATATCAGTAGCGCATGTGCAGGAGCTACAATCACAAGGTCATTCCCCGTAATTTCAAAGTTGGTGACCTAGTCCTCAAAGAAAATCCAAGAAATTAGCAAGATCAGGAAAAGAAAGGGAAATTTGAACCTAACTGGTTGGGTCCCTATGTCATCATATCCATCTATGGATCAGGTGCCTATCAGCTAACAAATTCAGAAGGAGATGTGCTCGACGAACCAACTAACAACATCCATCTGAAGAAATACTACACTTAAGTAGCCTAGTGCACGGCAAAAGCCAAAAATAAGCAAAAAAATAAAAAAATCCAGAAAAAGCAAAAACATAAAGTACAATAAAAACAAATGGTGAAAACCTAGTAAATAGGCGCTCTTGTGAAAGAATGGCTCCTCTATTTGTCTCCTTACTATTTGTTTGTCCAAACACTATCGGCCATCACCCGACACTTAGCACATATCCATTCAGGACATACTTAGCGTAGTCAGTATCTTGGTTTGTCTATATATATCCTCTTACCACAAATCCACCATGGCTTGGAAATCACTGTACATATTCACATCAAGAGGCACACTCAGCTAGGGGCATTCCAATCGTCTAAATATGGTAAACATTCAAGACATCAAGGCTATTTGCAAAACTCAATAGCATGACATCCAACAAACCAAAAATGACACTTCATCGCAAAACAAAACAATTCACTAAAATACCAAGGATGGATGATTTTCTGAAGTATTGGATGTTGCATTGTAGCATAAAATCTTGACTAGTTTTGCATTTTGAACTTTTTGAATTATTGGATTCTCTTCCTTGTCTCACTAAATGCTTCACAGCTAGAGATCATGAGGAACTTCCAATATTTTCTTAGTCTTCTATCTGGGAGGCGATCGCTTGTACTGTGTGAATACTTGCCTCAAGATGTGATACATCGATTATCACTGAAGGCCTGATTCCACTTCACACATACAAATGATCTAATCTTGTATGTTTACGCAATACGCACTCAGGTCGTCCTGGTTCAATTATACCTTGACGCTTGTGCTATCTTGCAAAATCAAATATCATGTAAATTTTTCTCAGGCCATTATGGTTCAATTATACCATTATGTTTGTATAAATTTTCAACATATCCTAAACAAATCAATGCTCAATGATGATATCTACAAAGAAAGCAAACAAATGGCTATATCGGATGGCAAATACAGAATGAGGATGCTACCAAAAAAAAATCGTTGCATATCATTTTAACATAGTTGCATATCATTTTAACATAGTTGCATATCATTTTAACATAGTTGCATATCATTTTAACATCATTGCATATCATTTTACAATTAGTTGCATATCATTTTAACATCGTTGCGTATCATTTTACAATTAGTTGCATATCATTTAACATGTTTGCATATCATTTTAACATACTTGCATATCATTTTACATTTAGTTGCATATCAAATCATACATCTCATTTTTAAGATACATCACACAGCATATCAAATCATACATCTCATTTTCAAGATACATCTCACAACATATAAAAGCATACATCCTGCATCATACATTATATCATCTATTTAAGCATTGCATCATCATGAAGAAATAACCCACATCACATGCATCCATATAAACACACCACATCATCAAAGAAAATGGTGCCATATATATATATATATATATATATATATATATATATATATATATATATATATATATATATATATATATATATATATATATATATATATATATATATATATATATATATCTCAAAAAGGATCAAAATGTACAAAATATGTCAAACACTGTGTCCAATACAAAGAATAACAATGATCAAAAATACAACAGAGACCATGTCTCTCAAGTATGACTATCCCCTGAGAGAGATGGTCTAGCTCCAGATGCACCCGCCCCTGGATCCCCAGGAGGGTCCTGTCTCGATGGCCTTGTCACACCTCGGCTCTCTAACCGTGACCCAGTATCTCGAGATTGACTGGATCTCGACTGTGTAAAGCTTTGTACTCGCCGGTCCCTAGGTACCACAACCTCATAGTGCCACCGATAGCACTCCGCCTCCTGAGCTCTCAGCGCTATCTCTCTCAGGTTGTCTCTCATAGGACCACCCGTTGCTTCTCTCTGCATACTAGACACCACCTCCTCCGCTCAACCCCTCTACTCTATCTCGGAGTCCCGCTCAGTGGTCAACTATGAAATTTGCTACTGATGTGTCAAAATCTATGCTTGCAGCTGTTGTACAGTCACCTGTAGGGTCTGGATCTGCGCATCCTCAATATGTATAGGGACCTAAACCAGTAGTGGTACCTGTGCAGGGGCAACCCCTCCAACCCTGCCTGTCCTCGGTGCTAGAGGTGGGAGCACATCCGTCCTCCTCCTCTGTGCTGGTCGCCTCACCTCATCACCACCCCCCATCGTAGCTAGCACCTCCCCCACTCTCCCCTCTCCACTGGCTCCAATAGTCAATCCACCTCTCCCCCTGTCTATCACCCCCTGTCTCACCACTGTCTCCACACCCCTATCTCCTCTCCTAGCTCTACCTCCCCACCTCCCTCTAGCTCCTCTCCCTCGTCCATCTCCTCCATCCTCTCCATCATCATCATCATCTCCCTCTCCCTCCTCCTCATCAGAATTAAAAGTTGGCCTCATCTCATCAGGATCAGATATCCTAGCCACCGCCCGCGCAGCAAACAATCGAGCAAACTCATCAGTCATGCCCGCATCCTGAATCTCAGGGGCATAATCCCATATCTGCTCGGCCAACCTGACAAACTCCTCCACCGCCACTGCATTATCAATGGTCGGCCCCCAATCCACTACATCCTGCCGCCGCTGTGCATATAGGCACACTCCTTGTGGAATACCCTACTGGCGCCCAAATTGCCTCAAAACTCGAGTCACCACAAACCTCTTGATCACAAACGGGGTCCTCCCGATCAGGTATCTGGTCATAAAAACAAAGGGCATCTCCAGCCCATCCTCTGCCCACACCTCGCATCCTGTATACAGTCACTAGGTGACCGTATATATATCATCAAGCACTCTCCTCCAATGCTCTAGTTTGCCTAGCTTACACTGGACAACTAGACCCCTGTATCCATATGCATATGCGCATCCCACAGGCTTGTCCCCATCTGCTAGTGGCCTCGCTGCTGGAATGTGCTCCCAGCACCATACCTGTAACAGTGTCATGCCAGCTGACAAATTGCCGTAACCAAGGTATACCACCTCATGTAGACCCCTGTATAGATGGGCCAGCATAGCTGATCCCCATGCAAACCACTGGCCCTGTGTCACCATCTCCTTCAATACCAGCCCCCATCCCACCGAGAATCCCTTTGACCTGCGATCAAGACAAAGGAATCCACCAATGAACCCTGCTAGTATAGATGGCAGTGGTGCATAATCCAGGTCCAAAAACTCCTGCCACGGGATCTCATAGCCACAGACTGTCTCGTCATGGAAGATACGGCGTAGTGCCTCTGTCCCACCCTCCTCTAACTGCTCATATGGTAGTAGTGCACCTACTACGGGAATCCACAGAATCATGTAACGGTCCTCTGGGGTGACTGTCATCTCTCTAGTAGCAAAATGAAAGGTGTTTGTGTCGCTATGCCACCTCTCCGCCAATGCTATCAGTAGCCCTCGATTCACAGTGAACCGAAGCATATCCAAAAGAGAGGTCAACCCACATCTCTCAATAATGTCCAGATCAGCCTGAGACAACCACAGTATCAATGTCTACGGTCTGGAAAATCTCTCTCGCGACTGCATCACACCCAATCGCTCCTGTCAACAAGCAAAACAAATCCAATATCAGTTTCCACATCAAAACAAAGATATCAAAATCAAACTCATATCAACAACATGAAACAATTTGCTCATCTACATCAAGTTCAAAATCCTATCATTTCATATCAACTTGTAACACAACTCAAGTTATCAAAAATCATATCAAAACTTGTAACACAACTCAAGTCTCCACAATCACATAAACTTGTAAAACAACTCAAGTTTCCCACCCATATCAGCTTGTAACACAACTCAAGTTTCCAACCCATACCAGCTTGTAACACAAATTAGGCTTCACACATTGAACTTGAAACAAGGTACGCAACTCAATCATATTTTGATCAAAACACCACATTGATATCTATACATAACTTGAAATATTGCAAATCAAAATAAGTTATATTAACACTCATATTCGACAAATCCATAAAATCATGATAGCACGACACAACAAATTTACGAATCACAGCATTTTGCAAAAATTTTCCAAATGCACTAAAACAGACTCCCGCTGTGCTAAACTTTACCCACGTGCTAGGCTATTTTTTCTATCCGCTAATCTATTCACCCTATGTGCTAGACTGACTCTACGTGCTAAATCTTTCCCCCCATGTGCCACCTAAACCACTCTATGCGCTAGACTGACTCTACGCGCTAATCTATACCTCCCAGGTGCTACCCGTTTGACCCTATGCGCTAGGTTAGCCCTACACGCTAAACCCCCTTACCCATGCGAACCCCTGTGGCCCCTATGTGCTAACCTGTTGACCTGATGCGCTACCCGACTATCGCCATGTGCTATTCTGCATCTATGCGCTAACATATGTTTCCTATGCGCTACCCTATTTTATTTCAGACACACCCCTAAAATAGACTTGATGGGCTACTTAAAAGTTCGTATGCACTAAAACGCTAAACCCGAGTTTTAAAAATCAAAAAACGTCTAAAAACAACCAAATCCGAAATCAAAAGAGGGTAAAAAATGTTGACTTACTGGTGGTCCATACGCTGCAGGTCTTCGGTACCTCCGAACGTGCTCGAAACGGTGTCTAGAATACGGAATAGGCATTTTCTCTTTAGACCAAATTCTCTTTCTCCAAAGTCAACAAAGCACAAATGAATCAAATCAAAGCTATTTTCCCCCTTTTATAGGAGGAAAATGAAATTAGGGTTGGCCCAATGGACATGTCCTATGGTCGCGGTCTCCCCTATACCTTACACGTTGTACATTATCGGGAGATGAATCAATTTACACACATTTTACATCGACACAATCCTACACATCCAAGCAACTCATCCAATCAAATCAAAAATTTTCAAAAAATTGATTCATCTCCCGAGGGGGCATCACCATCAAAATATCGAATCTAGGGCATCATGCATCAAATCAAATCTGGGGCACAACTTGTAAATCAAAAGAGCGACACAAAAATTGCATTTGATCATAAATCATGATAACGCATCATTTTCTTTGAAATAACATGTGCACACACATCACTTCAAAGAAGGGCAAAATGTAGACGTATAAAAATGACCATATTCCTAAATGAATATTTTATGTTTATTTCTCTATTTAATTAAATCCCATTTAATTAAATTATCCACATTCCACTATTTAATTAAGTAAACTACTCAATTAAATTCACTATACCCATTTAATGAATAAATCATTTTATTCAATTAAATTCCCCCTATCCACTTTTAATTAAATACAAATTTAATTAAATAGTTATCCTAAATTGAATAAATCTAATTTATTTAATTTCCTCAAATTGCAACCAAATTGAATTAAATCATTTAATTCAATTAAATCCTATTATCCCTCCATCCACTTGCAAAATCCTACATCTCCCACTTGCCTTCCTAAACCCCTTTCTAATCCCTTCTAGACTCTTCTAATCGCATCTAATTAGCCTAACCCATCTTCTAAACTTTGTCACATCCCTAAGCAAGAAGAGGTCACTTCTCAAATTCCTCAAAGTCTTTGATAACCATTAAAGGCTTCCAACCTTCAACCACTTAATTCCTCAAAGTCTTTGATAACCATTAAAGGCTTCAAACCTTCAACCACTTAAATCCCCAAAGTCTTCATAACCATTAATGGTTAACTCAAACCCTCTTACATGGTTAAATTATTTCTTTTAACTCAACCTTCATCCAACCCAAGGGTCTCATCAAGCATTTAATGCTTTGACCATGATTATCTCTTAATCATTTGCACAAAGGTTTATCCTTGGATTAACTCTTAATCCAGTGGGTAATCCTAACTTAAGCTTGACCCTTACCTTCTAGATAACCCTAAGGTCTTCTCAGGCATTTAATGCCTCCAACCCGTTCTCTCAACCCAACCCTATGTTGACACTTGTCACCATTTCAATGGTGCAAATTGCAAACATGGATCCCCAACTTTCAAACTCAACCCTTGATCAACTCTTTCAATCCTGACCATCCATTGCCCTGTTTTTGCTATAAATAGAGCTCTCATTCCTCCATTTTAAAACATCCTCCAAATTTGTAGTATCATACTTATGCTCAAATACATTCAAGCTTTCATTTCATATATGCTCATCATTTTAGCCTCTCTTTTAAATTAGGAATTAGTCTAAATATGCATGTTTAGAATAATTTCTTTATCATTTTAGCTCAATCATAGACTAATATATCATGTTAGGATAGTATTTATACTAACCTTGTCATCTTATAATCTAGTTTATTACATTTTAAGATCATGCATAGCTTAGGATGCATCTCATACTAAAATCTATCAAAGCATCCCTCGTTCTTGCATTTGCCATCCCTAAACCATTTTGCTCAGTGATCTGAGAGCAAAAACATTGGTTTGAGGGACATTGTAGGATAGAGAACCATGGGACCCACCTTGGGAAGCTGAGTGATACTTTATTACTCTATAGCTTGCATCAAGAAGTCTTGTGTGTGTGTGTGAACAAGTATTCTAGAACCTTTTCACATATTAAGTTCTATCGACCCGCTTTTCCCGCATACATTTCTATCACCATCAAAATATCAAATCTAGGGCATCACGCATCAAATCAAATCTGGGGCACAACTTGTAAATCAAAAGAGCGACACAAAAATTGCATTTGATCATAAATCATGATAATGCATCATTTTCTTTGAAATAACATGTGCACACACGTCACTTCAAAGAGGGGCAAAATGTAGACGTATAAAAATGACCATATTCCTAAATGAATATTTTATGTTCATTTCTCTATTTAATTAAATCCCATTTAATTAAATTATCCACATTCCACTATTTAATTAAGTAAACTACTTAATTAAATTCACTACACCCATTTAATGAATAAATCATTTTATTCAATTAAATTCCCCCTATCCACTTTTAATTAAATACAAATTTAATTAAATAGTTATCCTAAATTGAATAAATCTAATTTATTTAATTTCCCCAAATTGCAACCAAATTGAATTAAATCATTTAATTCAATTAAATCCTATTATCCCTCCATCCACTTGCAAAATCCTACATCTCCCACTTGCCTTCCTAAACCCCTTTCTAATCCCTTCTAGACTCTTCTAATCGCTTCTAATTAGCCTAACCCATCTTCTAAACTTTGTCACATCCCTAAGCAAGAAGAGGTCACTTCTCAAATTCCTCAAAGTCTTTGATAACCATTAAAGGCTTCCAACCTTCAACCACTTAATTCCTCAAAGTCTTTGATAACCATTAAAGGCTTCAAACCTTCAACCACTTAAATCCCCAAAGTCTTCATAACCATTAATGGTTAACTCAAACCCTCTTACATGGTTAAATTATTTCTTTTAACTCAACCTTCATCCAACCCAAGGGTCTCATCAAGCATTTAATGCTTTGACCATGATTATCTCTTAATCATTTGCACAAAGGTTTATCCTTGGATTAACTCTTAATCCAGTGGGTAATCCTAACTTAAGCTTGACCCTTACCTTCTAGATAACCCTAAGGTCTTCTCAGGCATTTAATGCCTCCAACCCCTTCTCTCAACCCAACCCTATGTTGACACTTGTCACCATTTCATTGGTGCAAATTGCAAACATGGATCCCTAACTTTCAAACTCAACCCTTGATCAACTCTTTCAATCCTGACCATCCATTGCCCTATTTTTGCTATAAATAGAGCTCTCATTCCTCCATTTTAAAACATCCTCCAAATTTGTAGTATCATACTTATGCTCAAATACATTCAAGCTTTCATTTCATATATGCTCATCATTTTAGCCTTTCTTTTAAATCAGGAATTAGTCTAAATATGCATGTTTAGAATAATTTCTTTATCATTTTAGCTCAATCATAGACTAATATATCATGTTAGGATAGTATTTATACTAACCTTGTCATCTTATAATCTAGTTTATTGCATTTTAAGATCATGCATATCTTAGGATGCATCTCATACTAAAATCTATCAAAGCATTCTTGCATTTGCCATCCCTAAACCATTTTGCTTAGTGATCTGAGAGCAAAAACATTGGTTTGAGGGACATTGTAGGATAGAGAACCATGGGACCCACCTTGGGAAGCTGAGTGATACTTTATTACTCCATAGCTTGCATCAAGAAGTCTTGTGTGTGTGTGTGGACAAGTATTCTGGAACATTTTCACATATTAAGTTCTATCGACCCGCTTTTCCCGCATATAAGTAGAATATCATATTGTTATTGAATATAAAATATATGCAACTAAAATAGACCAAATGTCTATTGGTAACCACAAATCTTTGTTCTCTCTTACTTTATATCTAACACAAATGGATTAATAGTTGAATACAAAAAAACTATTTTATGTTATAAAACAAATACATTACTATTTAGAATACAACTTATATCCACACAAATAGACCAATAGTTGAACACTAAAACTTTTCAACAATCCTTCACATTTCATGAGAAAATACAAGGTATTTATTATGGTCATTTTTATATATATTGTTTTTGTTGAAAAAATGCTTATATTAATTTAAAGAAAAAAATATACAATACAAAGTAACAACCTCATAGAGGAACCTCCAAACCAAAAAGCCTGAAACTAAAAACACAAGTTGAATATGAAGGAGTATTACATATGAATATATTACACAAGTTGAATATGAAGGAGCATTACAACTAAAAGCTATAGATTTGAACAAAACCAAGTTACAAAATGAAAAAATATTATCTATCTCCAAGAGTACAAAGCACATGCTCTTTCATGATGAAATTGAACATCTTAATTAAAGACTCATTATGATCTTTAGCTATAACTGCTAGCTGTTGGGATTGCACTCTTGATATTTGTGGTTAGAGCTTTGAATTATTGTTGTGATTTTCCTTCAAGACATTAGCAAGTGTTCTCTGCTGCAAAATAATATGAGTAATCCATGAAAAATTACTTCCATTGGAGGAAAGTTGTTAGAAAAGATAGCTTTGCATCAAACCACCCAAATATATTAAAGGATGCATTGACGAAAAGATTCGGAGATCATATTCTATGTGAAGTACATCCCTAGAAGAGTTGATTTCTATTTTAATTTTTTGCTAAATAGGGTTGGAATAAGACTCGGATTGCTTGCTAAAGTTTTTGAGTATACTTGCAAGTCCAAAAATCATGTTTAACAATCTCTAGCTTGTAACATAACTGAAATTTGGTGGGGTGATTGGGAAGAAAAATGAGGCATTCTCCCATTGCAATTTTATAATGCATAACCTTTCATACTAGAAATTGAGCTTTGACCTCAACTTTAGATTTCCACAGTACAAAGCTCAACTTGAACCTTTTGGATTTTGGCCAATTCAAACTCCATTTAAATTTTAATCTTGGCTGGATTTGGATTGCAAGGAGGATTTTAAGGTATATCAGTTTGAGTGGGAAGTTATCAATACAATAGCCTGGATAGCATCTCTAGTTTTTGAAGAAGTTGCATGAAACGAGAGTGGAAAGTTTTAGTTGTAGATCAAAAGGAACATTATTTTGCACTTTGTGAATGTCATTGATAAGAGATTCAGACAATGTGAAGTCATTCTTGAGTTGTAGGCCATATGTCTCTGAATTTCATAATGCCCTTCCTGAATATGAGTTTTTTATACAATTGAGAATTAGTAGCTAGAGGTTTCTCTTGGAAATTTATCAATCTATTCCACTAAATAGAAAAATTATAAAAACTCATGTTATAACTAAGATCTTTTCCTTTCCATTCGAGAAAAGAAGACAAAATTTGTGAGGATTTCCATATGCTTAAAAAATTACTAGAGGCCTTAAGTTTTAAGTATTTAGCCATACGGATTGTATCTTTCCATCCAACCTCTTTCCATGCATTGTTGAGTTTCATAGTAGCAATTATATGTTTAATAAGAGACTTCCATGGAGATGTTCTACAAAAGAGATCTAGTAATCCATTTGGCAATGAGGCAAATCCCCTATGTGAGAGGATCAATCACCCCTAAACCTCATTTTTTTTTGGTTGAATGCAATATAGTCATGAAGAAATTGGTTGCCCAATCTTTTTCTTCCATTTACTTGAAAGAATCCCTCTTATTAATTTTGTTGGTTGATTATAATAGTTTTTATAAGGAAGCCAACATGATGAGATGTAAACATGACTTACAATGAGAATTTTGTTGGCAATTTAGATACGTCCAACCATAGAGAGAAGTTTGTTAAACCAGAATTGAAGATTGATTTTTAGTTTGTTGACAAACCACTTCCATATTTCATGTAAGGAAACTCCTATCCCAAAAGGAATGCCAAGATAGCTTGAAATTACACCATGTTTGTTGAATTTCTATTGTGGGGGCACCCAAGGAGGTGGTTGATCAACCGAAGTAATCAAAAATCCAGTTTTAATATGAGAGAGTTGAGAGCTAGATGTTGAATAGTATAAGTACAATATATCACTTGGGAATTATTAAGGTCTTGTTGAGAATTTAGGATGAATAATAAACTATCATCAGTGAAGTGAGAATCGACAACAACTTTATTGTCAGGTAAAGAAATACAATGAATGAGATTTTGTTTCTTAGCCTAATTTAGAAGATATCCAAGTGTATCTGGTATAAGAACATACAAGAATGCAGATAAAAGATGGCCTTGTCTTGTTGATTGTTGCAAAAGAAAGGTTTGAATTGTTGAACCATTAATTTCTAGGAAAGAATTAGCATTAGCAAAAAGAAGTTTTACATTTGAAATGAGCTTATGACCAAAGTTTAGCCATTTGATAATTTTTAATATGAGCTACCACCTAATCCTATCATATGCTTTGTCAAAATTCGATTTGATAAGGAAGTAATTTTGTCCTATTTTATGAGCCAATTAAATGGTTTCCCAAACAAGAACCAAGTTATCCAAAATGAATCTCCCTCCTATAAATCTAATTTTCTCGAGGCTTACAAATTCTCACACTATGTGCTTAATTATATTAGAAATAGATTTTGTAGTGATCTTATAAGAGGTTTAAGGAGAGTAATCCATCTCCACCCTGATATGTTACTCTCATTTTTTCCTTTAGGAATTAGTTTTATCAACCCTTTATTTATGGAGGGACCCAAGGAGCCCTTAGCTAGAAGGCTTCTTTATAGACCTCATAGAAGTGTTCCGTAAAAAATGACCACAATATTTTGTAAAACTTTGTTAGAACACTATCAATATGAGGACTTTTTGAATCAACCATATCCTTTAAGAAAACATCAAACTCTTCAAGGGTAAGCAATTGGTCTAAGTAAACTTTCTTCTCTAGATCAATCTTAATAGGGATGCACATGTGCCAACCAAGTCTTCAATTAACTCCTAAAGTTGATCCCCTTCATTTATTTCAATAAATAATTTCTAATAATGTTTAGAGATGATAGATCTAATATCATTAGGATTGCAATGTTTGTTCCCTTCTTCACCATGAATAGACAATATTCTTTCTTTAGAGTGCTTCATCTTGAGATAATTAAAAAACATTTTGGTTCCTTTTTCTCCTTCCTTCATCTAATGTAATCCAACCATTAATTGGACTCCTTGACCTTGATAAAGTTTAAAAATTCTAATCTTTGATTTAGTAGCAACAACAACATGTTGTAGAGAGATACTAGTTGCTACTAAAATTAGGAGAGTTCTACTTTTTTCCAATTAATGTACCTTAATATCTTTTCCATTCTAGATATTTTCTTTTCCATTTTTTTTTTATAAGATCTTAGGTAAGAAGTACAATAGGTAATAGCATCATTCCACCATTGAATCCAACTCTGATTTTGGAGAGGTCTAGGATCATCATTTCAAATGGAAATTAAAGAAGCAAGACAATCTGGGTGCTTAAGGTGAGAAACATTAAGCTTATAGGGAAGACTAGAGGGATGGGAAGAGAAAGGAGAAAGACAACAAGTTATTAAAATTGGAAGATTGTCTAAGAGAGAGGCAACAACGTCCATTTTGATATATACTGTTTTGACCCCATTGCTGAAAAAGAGAATTTTTATATTTATGATAAGACAACCTATTAATATAAAATTTTCCAACGCATATGCATTGCTACTCCCATAGTTGTACATATTATATTTTCACTATGACAAAAAATATTTGTTTAAATGAACATAATATTTTATTAAATGAGCATTCTATTTTATATATGACATACTTATTAGTTGATAGTTATGATATTTTATTTGAAACAAAAAGATTAATTATTTCGCTTGTTAATGAATCTATTTTATGTTTTTTTATATAACATTTAGAGGTTCTCACACATTAAAGTACAGGTTCAATTGACACTGAAAATTTACCTTTAGGAATTAAATGAATATTTTTTATTTATTTAATTATTTTTTATTATTTCTCTATAAATTAAATAAATAGTTTTGTTTATTTAATTAATTCATTAGCCTTTCGATTTATTTAATTTATTTTGTAAGGATTTTCTTTCTAAAATTAAATAAATATTTTTATTTCTTTAATATAGTCTTCTTTTCTCTATTAATTAAATAAAGACTTTTATTCATTTAATTAATTCATTATCTTTTTATTCTTTTATTCCTAGCCCTCCAACTTATTGGCATGGATCACAATCTATATTTGTTGGCATGTGACAAGTGTCATATTCCTCTTCATTCACTTTATATTTCCCCAAAGACCACATTTATTGAATCTAAAAGTCAACCCACCATTTAATCACATCCCTCCATTTTGAATTAACCTCTTAATCCTATTCACTCTTATCTTTTACCTTTCCACCTCTTAATCTCCTCCCTTAATCTCTACCTACCCTTAAATCCTTATTCCATCTATATGATCATGGTTAGTCATATTTTATCCTCTTAATCTAAACCCTTGATTCTCTTTGACATTTCTATAAAAAGAGGCCTCTTCCTCATTTTACATCACACAGAGCTTCATCATATCTTGATTCTTCTAAAATCATTCTAGCAATACATTATCACACTACATCTTAGCTTGCATCATCACAACCACAATCTATTCCTCTTTGAGCTCTTGTGTAGGTGCAAATAAAACAAAGAGCAAATACCATTAATACAAGATCATGGAGGATACAAGACTTATGGACACAAGCCTTTCATGAATGTGAAGGTGTACAATTTGTGTTTTATATTTATTTGTAGATCTCATGTTAATGGTTGGACCTTTAGGGTTTATAAATAGGTTAAAATTCAACATACACAGGTCAATCTTGAAAAAATATTGATTAGTTTTTTATTTACATGTTGGCTATATATTATAATATATAGTATAAATATGTGGAAAGATTGAATATTCTAAGAAAAACTACTATTAAAAAAATTAGACCCTATACAACTACTAGCCCCTCTCCCCTATGTCATGTTTAAAAGAGTGAAGTATCATGACTTATTTTAGAGGTCCCAAGCATTCCATTACCACTCCATGTTAAGAATGGTTAACCATGAGGTTTCCTAGAAGATAAATTTGAAATGGAGTAAGAAATAAAGTGAGTTTGATAGTGGTATAACTCCACGGTTAAGTGAACAAAGGTTTGATATTAAACCTTCTCTGTAAAATAGTTATTTGAAAAAGGTGTAAGATACATATAAATGTGACTCCCTTTCTCATTTTATATCTACCTAGCTAACTATAAATTTTATATATCCTTATCTAGGAATGTAATACAAGTAATCAAGGCCTATCAAGTAAGAAAATCTAAATATTATCATCAAGTATACTAAGATCTTCTAAATAAAGATCCATTCATTGTTATTGTTATCATGTTGAACTAATGTTTCAGATGACTTCATGAGAGAAAATTAACATCACCTTGTAACATAAGAGATCCAAGAAAGGGTTTTGACCTAAGGCAATAATTTCAATTTTATTTTTTAGTTTTCTTTTCTTTCAAGGGAGAAAACAATTGTTATTATTCATCATTTCTATTGTGGAGGTGGGAACAACAACATAGGCTCTAATTTAGGCAAGCCCTTATATAACACAATATTTCCCCAGCTTTCATTTGTAGGTGTAGATTAAAAGGTTTTATATTGTGACAAGGACATTGAAAAATATATTAATTAGTGACAGAGATTTTAGTGGCATCCAATGCTAGAGTCCTCCTAGTTTTTTGTTATATTTCAAGGATAGTTGCTTAGTGACCTCCTGATCAAGTTTATGAGAATGTAGAAAAACCCATACCTCTTCTAGCATCCTAAATTGTAGCCCCTTACAATTTAGTCTACATTTTGGGCCCTCACCTTAGTATTTATCCCCCAATGCTTAATTAAGACTTGATTATGCTTACATAATGAAAAAATGGTCTTATTTTCACTTCATGTACTACATGGCCCTCTTGTCCTAGCCCTAAAATGGGGTAGGAATAGGGCGTCACGCTTTAGTCCCCATTAGGATCATAGCACCACACTATGGTCCTCCTTATTTGGGCCCCATTTTGAACCCCTCTTGTATTTCCAAATTATTGGCATTAAGTTGTCATTGATGTCAACTGGTTTGGCATGGTCATCAGTAAGTAAGAAGTGGTGACCAGCATAGGAAAAGTAAGACATGATGATGTCAATCCATATGTATGTAAGAAGATTGAAGGTAAGTTACCAGTACACATGAAATGCATCATCTACCGGTAAAACAGGACCACTGGAAAGACAAAGCAAGCAAGCAAGAGAAGAACTAAAGCATGTAAACTGGTATGCTCAGTGAAGATTAATGCTGTCGGTAAATGGACTAAGTAGTAGGACCAACATGTTTAATGGAAGGCCAATTTGAACCATTGATAGAGAAGAGGTTTCTAGGTATGAAGGCCCACTGGTGGAGTTAGGTTATACTGGTAAGGTTAGTTGTACCAGTCGTCAATCTTGGTCAACAAAGAATGTCAAACCAACATAGCAAACCAAGTAGAGGTGGATGTCAACAAAGATGATAGCTAGAAGCTAGGTGGTGATAATGTATAGGGCCGTGAAGTATGCATTGACGTAACAGTCAGCAAGTAGGTCAACTTTTATGAAGAACCCGTAAGTCATGGGAGGTTGCCAAAAGATTGCGGCTTGAGGAAGACAAGCTCACAAGTGATTCAACTTATCCTACAAGAAGATATTATCTTTTGTACCATTTTGTTGAAGGAAACAACCAAGCCATTAATGGTGTGTGAGAGAGAAATGAAAAAAAGAATGGTGCAGACCTCCAGATATTAAAAACGCACATTGGAATGCGAGGTGTTGGTGGTGCTGATCGATGAGATGAGGATCATCTCTCTGGAAAAGAAGATTGAATCAAATCCAATACGGATTGAGTTGGTGAAGGCACAACCTAACACAACACTATTTAAAGTTATTTTGGCAGGAACCCTAAATGATAAATATGTGAGATCGAGACAAAAATCAGTTGATTCTTGATGCAAAAAGTGAGAGAGAAGAGAGGTTTAGCAAGGAGAAAGATCATCTTCCTTATAATGTATTCTAAGAAATTTGTAGAGTGAGTTAGCAGGCAAACTGGTGAGAGGGTCTAACTGGTAGAGACAGAGTAATCGGTAAACTATTGCAGGTCTAGCAATTAAGATAACCGGTGAGGTGTGATTGATCAAGAAGGCATCTGAGAGTGACATAGCATGGTGTGAGGATGAGGGAGAAAGAAGAGAGGCTAAGTGTAACCAGTGAGTAATCAGAGAGAGTAATCTGATAACCGATAGTGTGAAAACCAATGAAGAAAAGGAGGTTGTTAACCGACACAAATCCATTGTTCAGGTGTTGGAGAACTCATTTGCAACTAGGTGCTATAATTGTATCTAAATTGTATTTCATTATACAATACTGAGTTGGAGCTTGGTGCAGGGGTTGGTGCTCCTTGGGTTGGTACCCTAAATCAGTAAGGGTTGGTGCTCCTTGGGTTAGTGCCCTAAATCATTGTAATCCATTATTTCACTTGTGAGGATGGATTGGAGTAGTAGACTCTAGCAGCATTTCTCACCGAGGTTTTTCCCATATTGGGTTTTCCTCATACATCTGGTGTTGTGGGTTGTATGTGTGTGTTTGCCTCTTTTGATATCCACATCTATCTTAGCAGTTTGATTGTTTAGTGCTTAGGGTGATAACCAGTATTCCAATGTTGTTTGAAAAGAAAAAGAATTTAGGAACCACTGATTCACGCCCCTCTTAGTGGTACATTGTGCTCAAAAATTGGTATCAGATCCTAGGTTCCTGGTTGATTAAAGCTTGGGTAGATTTTGGTCTCAGAAGACAATGGTAAGAAATGAGTATGCCTCCTCAAAAGCTCCCATGTTTGATGGATATAACTATGCCTTCTAGAGAAGAAGAATGGAGACCTATATTTTCTCTCTTGGTTTTGATGTGTGGATGTCTATCAAGAATGGGTATATTGTCCCTAGTGTTCCTCCCACTAATCCGGATGCTAAGAAGGAGTATGATAATAATGCAAAAGCTAAACATGCTATCTTAAGCGGGTTTTCTGATAATGAGTTTTTCAAGGTCATGAATTGTGCATCCACAAAGGATAGTTGGGATAAAATGTAGAGGTTATTTGAAGGAGATGCAAAGGTCAAAGAGGTCAAGCTACAAGCACTAAGGAGTCAACTTGAAGGCATCAAGATGAAGGATGAAGAAAATATTATAGACTACCTTCACAAAATAGATGAAACTATGAACACCATCAAAGGACTTGGAGAAGAAATTGCATATGAGATTATTGTCAATAAGGTACATAGATCTCTCACATTTGAGTATGATACTAAGGTTTCTACCATAGAGGAAGCCAAGGATATGAAGGCTTTCACAATGGATGAGCTATTTGGATCTCTAACAACCTATGAAATGAGGACAACTGGTGAAGCATCCTTGAGGAAAGAGGCAACATTCAACTCCACCAAAAAGGGCAAGAAAGAGGTTACTCATAAAGGATCCAGTGAAGACTAGGATGCAGAGGTAGAAAAATTTGTCAGAAAGCTCAAGAGAGGACCAGGAAAGTATAGATTACACTTTGCTGCAAAATATCCTTATAATGAAACTGGCGAAGATGAGCAAACAAGTTTTAGCAGATCTGTTGATAAAGAGAAAGAAAGAAATGTCTACTGGCAAGGAAGAAGAGGCTACCAAAAGAGAAACAACCTACATACTATTGAGGATGATGCCACAATGAAGAAAGTGCATCACAAGATGACTACCATGAGAATGAAAGAAAAGTTAATCTATTTACGACACTTGATGAACCAGTTGGTGAAGATGAGGAAGAAGAAGACATTGAGGCCGAAGTGCATCTAGAAGGTGAGCTCATAAATGCTCTTGAGGAGATTACTAAAACAAGAAGAAAACTCAAGAAGTTCAATCTTGGTGTAGTAGAAGAACAAGGTCTCTTGAAGCGAGCCCTAGATGATTCCAATCAAGTTATATCTAACTTGAAACTCTAGTTGGAAGAAGCCAAGAGGATATGTGAAGTTACATCCTCTAATTTGTTGAAGAAGGAAAAGGAGAATCAAGATCTAGAAATAGAAATAGTGAAGCTCGGAAAGGAGCTTGAAAAAAGTAAGGAAGAAATGAAATTGAGAAGCAAATATGAAGGCAGCACCAAAGGCTTAGATAATATGTTGAGCAAACAGAAGACATCTAAAGATACTAGTGGCTTAGGATTTGAAGAAGGAAAAAAGTTCAAACAACAAAGACACATTTGGTAAGGAGATACAGTTCACTTCTTCAAGTGAATGTGAAGAGAAGAAGACATTCACGATAAGCAACGATATCAGTAAGAATACTTATGCAGAAGTTGTTAGAAACCACCACACAAACCGATATAGACAATCAATGAACCGAAGGCCACACTCAATGTACCAACATGCAGATCTTAGGATAAATGCAAGAGTTGATCATGAAGGATTTACCAGAGTCAGCACCATGAAAGGAAGACCCCCAGTGAGGCAGACATTTGCAGGACCAAGGAAACCTAACTGGTATGTTCCAAACTTTCATGGTTATTGTTACCAGTGTAACAAATTTGGACAGAGGTTAGCTGACTGTAGATTAACCAATAAGCCCACTATGAGCTATGAAAGTAGAAATCCATTTAATGTACTTTAGGATATGAATGTTGTGTGTTATCAGTGCAATGGATTTGGTCATAAGATTTTTGAATGTAGGAAGAGTAAATTGGTCTCCTACAATAGTTTCAAAGATTCATCCTTTAATGAAAATGTGAAATGCTATAGCTTTCAAGAGTTTGGACATATATCAAAGTTTTATAAGAACAGGAAAATCAAGCAAAAGAGGACAGATCTTGATCAAGAACTCGTAGTTAAACCGGAGCACAAAATTACAGCTGACAAAAAGAAGGAAACCAAATCAACTAAATTACCATTTGTCCTCTTTCCTTAGTTAAACCGGTGGATGAAAGCAACATAAATTTTGACAACTTAGTTGCAATAAGAAAAAAGGAGAGTGTAAGAAATATTCCACTCATCATCAAACTGGTAAGCACATTTTGTAATGAATGTGTGAAAGGGAAGCAGACTAATGTGAGCTTCAGAACAAAAGAACACAACACCTCAAGACCACTTGAAATTGTACATACAGATCTGTCTGATCCAACTAGGACAAGAGCTCTTGCCAGTGAAAGATATTTTATGCTCTTCATTGATGATTATTCAAGAATTACATGGGTCACTTTCCTACAAGATAAATCAGAAGAATTTGATAGATTCAAGATCTTTAGGAAGATGGTGGAGAAGGAAAGTGGGTGCAAGATGAAATATCTAAAATTAGACTGGTGTGGAGAGTTCACATCAAATGTGTTTGAAGATTATTGTGAAAGACATGGAATTAGAAGGCAATACTTAGCCCCTAGGATACCACAAAAAAATGGTGTGGTAGAAAGGAAGAATAGGATAGTCAAGGAGATGGCCAGAACCATGTTAAATAAGGCCAGTTTGCTAGACATATATTGGAAGGAAACGGTTCATACTACTGCATATACCTTGAAATGGTTTCAACTAAGAACAAATGGAAAAATGACACCTTATGAGTTGTGGTATGACCAGAAACCATCAGTCAAATACTTCAAGGTATTTGGAAGCAAGTGTTTTATCAAGAGAGATATGGATGGTCTAGGTAGTTTTGATTCCAAGAGTGATGAAGGAATCTTCCTTGGTTACTCATCTAACAACAAGGCCTATAAATGCTACAACAAAAGACTAAGAAGAGTCATTGAGACTATGCATGTAAGAGTCGATGAGGATATGCACAAAGGAATTCAATCACAAGTAAACCGGTATGATGATTCTGGTGATGAAGGTGAGAAAGCTCAGTCAGAAAATGAACCAGAAGAAGCATCCAAAAAGGCTCCTAACTAGTATGTGCAAATGAACCACCTAGAAGATCAGATTTTAGGTAATAAGAGTGATGGTGTGTAGACTAGGATAAGACTTTCCCAAAATGATGAACAAGTCAACTTCTACCTCATGACTGAAGTAGAACCTTAAATATTCAATAAGACCAGTAAAAGTTAGAAATGGATGGATGCCATGGAAGAAGAGTTGCAGCAGATTGAGAAGAACAAGACTTGGGAATTAGTCCCTAGATCGGAAGACAAGAACATCATTGGCACAAAATAAGTATACCAAAATAAAATAAATGAAGAAAGTAAAATTGTTAGGCATAAAGCTAGACTTTTATGCAAGGGTTACTCTCAAGTAGAGGGCATTGATTTTGAAGAAACATTTGCACCGATAGCTAGATTAGAAGAAATTAGAATGTTTATAGCCTTTGTTGTCTACAAGGGTTATAAAGTATATCAAATCGATATAAAATCTGCCTTCCTCAATGGAAATTTGGAAGAAGTATACATGGAAAAACCGGAAGAGTTTATGTTGCACGATGATGAAACCTTTGTGTGCTAGTTGAAGAAAGCCTGGTATGGTTTAAAGCAAGCTCCTAGAGCATGGTATTCAAGGCTAGATCAGTACCTAAAGGAGTAAGGATTTAAAAAGGGGAGTGCTAACAACAATTTATACATCAAGAAATATGGAAACAACATGATCATTATGGTTGTGTATGTAAATGACATTATTTTTGGAGGCAACAAGGACACCCTTTGCAAAGAATTTGAGATGTCAATGCTTGGAAAATTGACATACATCCTTGGTTTACAAATATCGCAGCAAGATAAGGGAATCTTTATCTTACAAAGCAAGTATGCAAAGGATATGTTGAAGAAATTTCAAATGGAGGACTGCAAACCGGTAAGTACTCCCATGGTGATGGGAAGAAAATTAAGAAAGAATGACGAATCACCAGTGGTGGATAGGACTTTGTATAGATCCATGATAGGCAACTTATTGTATCTTAATGCTTTTAGACTAGACATAGTATGGGAAGTGTGCATGGTGGATAGATTTCAAGCTGCACCTAAGCAATCACATATGAATGCCATAAGCATAATTTTTAGGTACTTGCAAGGAACACTCAGTTATGGATAGTGGCATCCTAAACAAGGGGAATTCCTCTTGGAAGCTTATACTGATGTTGATTGAGTAGGTTGCATTGATGATCAGAAGAGAACAAGTGGTGGTGCATCCTTCCTAGGTGGCTGGTTTGTCTCATGGCATAAAAAGAAGAAGGATTCAGTCTCCCTATCAACTACTGAAGCAGATTACATTGTTGTTGCTACATGATTCTCTCAAGTTCTTTGGATGAAGAAAACCCTCAAGGACATACTAGTAGACATCTCTCATCCTATTCCCATTTGGTGTGATAATTCAAGTGCCATAAATATATCAAAGAATCTAGTGATTCATTCTAGGACAAAGCATATAGCCATCAAGTATCATTTTCTCAAAGAGAAGGTTGAAGGATAGGAAGTAAAGATGGACTATGTCCCTACAGGAGAACAAGTGGCAAACATTTTCACCAAACCATTGCCGATAAGCACTTTTGAGTACTTAAGACACAATTTGGGAGTTGTGTCACTTGCCTTATGCACTTAGGTTAGTAAGGAGTTATATGGTTCAAGGGGAGTTCATAGTAGCATCTATAACTCTTGAACCACATGCTAATCATAGGGAAAGTTCAAGGTTGTATGTCTCAGTACTGACTGTAATCTCTAAGAGATGAATCAACTAAGGGGGAGATAGCTATGAATCAAATGAGGAGTATAAAGTACCTTGACCATTTGTAATTGTGTCAAAGGGGGAGAAATGTACCAGTGTAAAGTCTGGCAGTAAGTTGACATGAATGCCAAAGGGGAATATTGTTGGCATTATTGGCATTAAATTGTCATTGATGTCAACTAGTTTGGCATGGTTATCGGTAAGTAAGAAGTGGTGACCGGTATAGGAGAATTAAGACATGATGTCAATCCATATGTATGTAAGTAGATTGAAGGTAAGTTACCGGAAGACAAAGAAAGAAAGAAAGAGAAGAACTAAAGGATGTAAACCAGTATACTTAGAGAAGATTAATGCTGTCGGTAAATGGACTGAGTAGTAGGACCAACATGTTTGATGGAAGGCCAAGTTGAACCACCGACACAAAAGAGGTTTGCAGGTATGAAGGCTCACCCATGGAGTTAGGTTATACCGATAAGGTGAGTTTAACCGGTAGTCAATCTTGATCAACAAAGAATGTCAAACCGACATAGCAAACCAAGCAGAGATGGATGTTGACAAAGATGACAACTGAAACCCACGTGGTGATAATGCACAAGTCAGTGAAGTGTGCATCGATGTAATAGTCAACAAGCAGTTTGACTTTTATGAAGAACCCGCAAGTCATGAGAGGTTGCCATAAGATTATCGCTCGAGGAAGACAAGCTGGAAATGGATTAAACTTATTCTGCAAGCAAATCTAATCTTTGTACCCATTTGCTGAAGGAAATAGCTGAGCCACTAATGGCGTGTGATAGAGAAATGCATAAAAGAATGGTGCAGACCTCCAAATGTAGAAAATGCACATTGGAATGCGAGGTGTTGGTGGTGTTGATTGATGACATGAGGATCATCTCTCTGGAAAACTATATAGAATCAAATCCAATACTGATCGATTTGGTTAAGGAAAAACCTAACACGACACTGTTTGAATGTTGTTTTGGCAGGAACCCTACATGATAAATATGTGAGCTTGAGATAGAAATCAGCTGATGTTTGATGCAAAATGTGAGAGAAAAGAGAGGTTCAATAAGGAGAAAGATAATCTTCCTAAATTTTATTCTAAGAAAGTTGCAGAGTGAGTTAGAAGGCAAACTGGTGAGAGGGTCTAACCGGTAGAGATAGAGTAATCAGTAAACTATTGTAGGTCTAACAGTTAAGCTAACCGGTGAGGTGTGATTGATCAAGAAGGCATCCAAGAGTGACATAGTGTGGTGTGAGACTAAGGGAGAAAGAAGAGAGGCTAAGAGTAACCAGTGAGTGATCAGAGAGAGTAATCTAATAACCAAAAGTGTGAGAACTAGTCAAGAAGAGGAGGTTGTTAAACAACACAAATCCATTGTCCAGGTGTTGCAGAACTCATTTGCAACAAGGTACTATAACTGTATCTAAATTTTATTTTATTATACAACACTGAGTTGGAGCTTGGTGCAGGGGTTGGTACTCCTTGGGTTGGTGCCCTAAATTAGTAGGGGTTGGTTCTCTTTGGGTTGGTGCCCTAAATCATTGTAATCCATTATTTCACTTGTGAGGCTGGGTTGGAGCAGTAGACTCCAAAATCAATTCTCACCAAGGTTTTTCCCATATTGGGTTTTCCTCGTACATCTGGTGTTGTGGGTTGTATTTGCCTCTTTCGATATCAAAGTATGTCTTTCTAGTTTGATTGTTTAGTGCTTAGGGTGATAACCAGTATTCCAAGGTTGTTTAAAAATAAAAATAATTTTGGAACCACTGATTCACCCCCCTCTCAATGATACATTGTGTTCAACACAAATCTGGGTGGGAAACCCATCCCCGTGTCAGCCTATTTCAGAAAATTAACATACTTTTCCATAGGAAAGTATATAAGGGGGTTTTCTCTCTCATTTTGATATATACAACACAAAGAAGATAAGGATACAAGGGCAAAAACTATAATCATCAAGCATTCAAGTACTCATCACCAAGCATTTATAGAGGTCTTCAAGGTTGCATTCTTCATCAATTGTGGAGCAACATTACATCATTCATATGCAAGAATGTGTGTGTAATTAGGGTTTATCCATGTTCATGCAATTTCAAACAACATATGTGATTACATTCAACAAGCAAACTATCATTATCAGTCATTACAAATCTAAGATATATCTGTGACGTAGAAATTAGGATTCATCACAAGATAAGTATATCAATCAAAACACAAAATATGATAGCTTAATCAAAGGAATACTCATTGAAATGAACCTAATCCTAAGCACATTCAATGGAGGTATGGAAACAAAGCATTTAAAAGAAAATGTCATGCAAACCATATGCTTCTTCCATGCGGCTCCATTGTTGTTCTTTCCTCTTCAATGGGTTTGTGGATCTCACCTACAAGTGCTCTCACAATTGAAAGCAAAAAGCTCAAGAGTACTAGAAACGAAAGTTCGGTAGTTTGATAGCAATTTGGAATTCATGAAGTGATTGAAGGGGTTGATTGAAGAAAAATTATCCAATTTATAGAGAAATTGGAGAAGTGACAAGATTGGCATGATGCAATTCAAATGGAAATTGCAAATCAATATGTTAATTATGACAAATTATGCAAATTATGCACTTTCCATGCACAATTTTGATTGATTGATTATGACACATTTCATGTCAAAATTGATTGATTAATCAATTATGACAATTCCATGACAAATTGAAATGCCACTCCCATAGATTTAGGAGATGAATTAGGAGGGAAAAGGAATTAGAAATTTGAAAATTAGGAAATTGAAATTGATGACAAATTAGGAATTAGAAATTGAAAGAAATTAGAAATTAGGATTTAGTGAATTAATTAATAATTTTTCATTTATTAATCAATTCACAAAGAAGAAGAATTAGCCAATTAAATAAAGATTTAATTGTAATAAGAAGACTTAGGATTAATAAATAACTTAGTAATCCTAGAGGAAGAAATGGCGAATTAGGTTAAATGACCAAATCATAAAACCCTAGAAGACGAATTAGAAATGCGAAGATGACAATTAGGTCTTGATTAGAGATAATTAATGTCATGATTTTGAATTGATAAAGGACCAATGCGACAGAATGATTTGATTGATAGATGCGCCAATTGACAAGGAACAATGACAAATTGATCCAACTTGACATAATTGAGACAGACAATGATCGATAGCAAAATTGATTGCAAAATGACAAAATTGACAAAATAGATTGCAAGATGACAAGATTAGACATGACCACGATCAATGACAAATTGATCGTAAAATGACAAGATTGAAGGATTGATGATAAATCGACAAGATTGATAAGAGGACAACGATCGATGACAAATTGATCGTAAGATTGACAGGATCGATAAGAGGACAAAACCCTAATTAGGATTGACAATGTCCAAAATGATGACAAATGAATACGCACATTGATGCGACAAGGTAAAGTTAATCAAAAATCATGATTGGATAATGTTGTCGACAAGACCAAATTCGAGGACAAGATGATTGAAGAATGTAGAAGAATGACTCGATGTTCGCAAATGATAAAAAAACCAAGTGCGTGACATAGGAGAAATGTTAATGCGACGCAAAAACCTAAAATGAGGCGATGCGCAAATGTTAAAGTATGACTTCGCAAGCGTTGACCATTTTTGGGTGTCTACAATATCCTTTCATTATTTATTTTAGTATTTGCAATATTTCAATCAAGGTTAATTCCTAAATTAGGGTTTGACTTAGGCAAACCCCTATTCCTAACCTATTTCTCTTTCTTTCTATGTGCAAGAAATAAGTATGGAGTTGTGATGGTTAGAATCGATATTATTTGTAGGGATGAATCAACCCCCTTTGGTGTGCAAAAAGTTTAGAGGACCAGGGCAAATTTCGCTTCAGTCCTGACAATTTTTGAGCTTTTTTAGGGATCAAGACCAAATCTGCTTATAACTTGTTGTTTCCATGTTTTTATCTTCATTTTCAGCACTTTACCCTAATTTCATAAATTCAACACCCAAAAGAGGGTAAATAAATCCACCCCTTTCATCCAATCAATATTCGGTCCTTATCCTTATTGGTTTATAATTGAATCTATTGGATCTCATCCCTCTTTTGAATGTAATGGTCATTAAGTCCCAAAATTAGTGGTTTTTATACATCTAATGGTGAAAACCCTAACTTTTCACCATTACATCTCTTCTAATGATTTGTAGTGAAAAAGGAATTGATTCTAGGTGAATACACATGTTTACACAAGATCATATTTTCACCATTTCATTTTGGTGAACCTATCTTCGCTTAAACTTGCAATTATTTTTATTTTTATTACATATATTGTTGTATTTAATTAATTTTATATTTTCTATGAGTATCTTATTTAGCATTTGTAAAAGAATTGTGTTTAATTTAGCAAAAAAAACCTTAAACACTTCCTTTTGACATTTCATCCTCATATCAATCTTGTCACCACTTTCTTATATTATCTTGCCTATTAGGAACATACATGTGTTGGGAAACATATAATGGCTTATGATTTTCTTGACCTAATTCTTTGAATTTAAAGTTTATGGTAGAAGCTTCTAAATAATGACCTCTTGTGCTTTGACTAACTCTAGGCCTAAATTTTTTAACACCTTTGTTTTATGAAATTTAGGAATGCAATATTTTGTTCACACTAATGCTACCTTGCTAATGATATCTAAGTTATAATCACTTCATGATTCCCTATAGATGGGCCACTCTATGCTACAAGTTCTTGAAGCTATAATGAGTTGGCTAGATTTAAAAATTTCTTAAACTCAAAACTCATGATCAAGGAGGCTACCCTTATTCTAGAGAATCTAAGGATACTTTTCATTCATTATATACATGGTGTGGGAATTCTACATAGGCTAGATCACATAGTGGATACAAATGTTATGTCATTAGATAGTTGCCAATAATTATCAATAATATATATCTCTCCAAAACTAAATAGGGACACAAGTTCCAATAACCTTGTTGATTTCTCATATTCTAACTTTTACTTCTACTATTATCACTGTAGATAGAAAAATGGAATACATCAAAGCAATACTAAACTAGCTCAACCAAAAAAACTAGATTGCAATTAAATTGATCCTATTACACACAATGAAGCTATGAAGACAAAATGCTAATCAAATTTCAAACCATAGAAGAAAAGCATCTACTTCATATCTCTCCATTGTCCTCCTTTCTCCTCCAAATAGTGGATTTGTCGATATCACCTACAATTGCAAAATCAAAACTTATGAAACAAAGATCAATTTTGACAATGCAAGGATACTAGAAGCGTGGTTGATTCTAATGAGAAATGCATCCAATTTGTAGAAAAATTGGAGAGAGGACAAAAATTAGCAAGAAATCGATATTAGATGCAATTGGATTCAAAAATGGAAAAAATCAGATTTAGAAAGAAATGCCATTGCACACTTTCCATGCAAGAGGATAAGACTAGCCATCAAATCTAATATTAGGAAAAGATTCTATATCCTAACTCATGATGAATAAGGAAGCATGATTCCAAATTAAAGAAATAAAATAGGAGCCACTTGAGAGAGATAATCAGTTGGAAATTAGGATTTAGCAATTATGAAATTAGTTGGAAATGATGAATTAGAAATTAGGAAATTAGAAAGTGATGAAATTAGAAATTAGGAACTATTGTTATGGAGTTAAGTAATATTTCTCACACTACTTTTGGGATTACATATTGTAATCCTATGAATAAATATAACTTTTTACCACCCACCCCTACCCAATTGTTTAATACCCAAAATATCCATCCATTACTTTCACAACACATTTTTATCCAATCATCTCAACCTTTGAATCTTCCTTTTCCCTTTGCAGAATGAGTGGAACTACCATATGATAGCTTTCTAGACTATTTCAACTCTTTCTTTCTCTCTCCCATGGATCACCTAGCAGAAAACATCTTACTATCCTATGGAATCCATGTTTCCTTTCTCCTTCCCCATAAACCCATAAGCATAACATACTTTGCTAGTTAGTGGCTCATGGCTAATCAATTTATGCATTCTCTTCATTTTTCTATGTAACCATTTGTGCTCTTGTAATAGCATTCTAAGAATGATATTAGTGGCTAAGACATTTTGACTATTGAGGTCTCTTTAACTAGTTGAATTGGAGCCTTTGTTTTTAGCATTAAGCCATTTTTTGCATCCTTTGTCTTTGTTTGTATTTCATTTGATTTTTTTCTTATTTTGCGTGTCCTTGTATGCGATTGTGTGAGTTAATATCCAAAGCTTGGGGACTTGTTCCCTTGATTAAGTGATGTCTTATCTCCTAGTAATTTTTCTCTTAATGGCTCATCTCTCTCTCTCTCTCTCTCATACTTTATTGTGAGTATGCTTATAGGCTCATATATTCTTGCTAAACTAGGGGTTAAATGTAGCACTACAAATTATAATTATAATATCAAAAATTATGCCTTGTACAATTCAGTGCAAAAAATGGTGCCTTCCTCCATGTCATTAGAGGTTGTGTACCACCATTGTTTGTCTTATTGTCCACCTAGATCACTTCATCAGCTCCAGATTGGAAGCTTACCAACTCTGTCAACCTAACATCCTCAAGACACTAGCATGACACGGAGACATCTGCACAATGCACTAGCATCCTGCAAACTTTACAGTTCATAGGTGGTCATTTGAGCATTACGCCTAGACTTGGAAGGAGTTGTAACACCCTTGCATGCACCTACCAGCATCAAAATTCATCCGAGGCTATATCTTTCATGTTTTGATCCTTTCTTGAGACTTCTGGAACATTTTAGAGATATTTTGAGCTTTCAACATCCATTTTCTCTTATCGTGCACAGGTTTTCTAGTATTTTTGAGGACCACCATTATTGTAGTCTCTCAAATAGTCCACAGTGTTCTCTTCACAAGTGTTAGAAGGGTAGTTCTCTTACTTTATCTGCATATTTTTAATCTTTTATTTCAATCTATCTATTATCTTAATCACGTTTCTCTCATCCTTATCGTTCTATTTCACCATTACTATTATTTAGGTTGTCCGTGGAGGTGAAAACACCAAAATAGGGGTTTGACTGAGGCAAACTCCAAAACACAACCCCCAACATTTTCCTTCTTGCTTTTGTATAGGTTTATAGCTGAGGAAAATTATTCATCTTGCGGGAGGCTTCAATCATGGACCGATTGTGAGTTTCCCTCGCTCTTCTTTCTCATTTCATTCTAGTATTTCATTTTATGATTTGTTAGTTTAGTTTATCATTTTTTTCATGTTTATTTAGTAATATAGTCACATATGTCATATTTTGTACAACCTCTGTACCTTATCTATATAGGATGACATAATGTCGTGATGGTGTCTCAGTTCTACGTGCTTGTCCTTGGGACAAAGGCTTAGCGGGTCTTGTTGGGAACTTTGTTTCTTAGTCATTTATCTTATTTTGTACTTAGTTTTGCACTTTCATCCCCTAGCTCACCTTTACAGTCAATTTAAGTGAGGTAGAGAAAAGGTAGGTTTGTTCCTTGAGGTTCATCACCCTAAGGTTAACAAATCCCACCCTCTACATTTTGGTGAATCTGAGGTGAAGCCAATTTCCTTTTTATATTGTGTATTTATGTTTTAGTTCATTGCATATTAAAAAAAAACATAGTTTGCATCTTCATTTTGGCATTTCCATTCATTTTTCTTTATCTTTTCATTTAGAAAGATTTATTAGAAGACCAAAGCCTTCGTGTCCCTATAGTGTGGTATTAGCATCATGAGGATTGTCTATGAGTTATATGACCTTGTGAGATTTTGCCAAGATCAAGAGCTCAATGAAATGTACAAAATAGAATGACAAAATATAGGACAAGAATAAACTGTATTCTTATCAATAGATAGATGATCAAAAGATCAATAGTTGTTGTTCATACAATGAATATGAGCCTGCATATATAGGCAAGGCTATATGGATATGTGAGCACACAAACATGGCATGTGGCTCAATAAGAAACAAGGGTAGATAGGAAATATGTGTGGTAGGTAGGAGAAACAATATAATATTCCACATGAGGTGGATCACCCATAGAAGGTGGAATTATCACTCCACAATAAGTGGATATGATAAAGTAGTAACAAGATCACACCATAAAAGGTGGAAATTCTCCTACACACCCTATCCCCATGTGGCACAAACACCCAAGTCTCTCATACCCAAACTACTATGAAATGCATTATCCTATGTAAACTTAAGTAAGATGTAATAATATCCAACATGAATAATTATTTACACCAACACCTCCCCTTAAGTGCAACTTAGGGGAATGCACTTAAGTATACAGTGCAACTAAGAAATGAAAGATGGGTCTCAGCTACTAAGCCATATTAGGTACCCATGTACAAATGCAAATGCATGCAAATAATTTCAATCTCTCATAAAGTGGGGAAAGAGAGAAAAACCACATGGGAAAAAACCTTCCCCCAAAAGAGAGATGAAAGCTAGACATGAAAACTCTCATAGAAGCATGTGAGGAACAAAACCCCATGTGATGAAAAAGTCCCCCCCATATGAGAGAAGAAGAGAAGCTAGGAAGCCCCCCCTCAATATAGAATCTGCACCAATGATAGAAGCTCAATGATGTATGAAGAAACTGCTCCACAAATATTGAACAACATTCCTCCCCTTAGGAAGAAACAAAAGAAAATGTGTATCCATGAAGTCTCCCCAATCATGAAGGGAAGATGTAGGAAAAAAACTCATGATGAATGGAATCTATGAAAAATGCTCAAGTGTCCCCATGTCAATGTTGAAAGATACCCCCTCCAAAGGTGGTGAACTACTCCATAGTGCTGATAAAGGCACTCCAAGATCTAGTGGAGATGAATGTAGAACATGTCCCAAAGACTCACATATCTGCTCAGAGGATAAAGAGAGCTCCTCTAACTATTGTATATAAGTATCCACAATCATGTCAACCTCAAAAGAATAATCATGTAGAGAATGAACAAGAGGGTCAGAGTGATCCCTCACAACAATCAAAGAAGGATCATCTTCATCAAAGAGAAGATGAATATCATCAATGATGTCTCCCAAATCTGCAATGTAGGATTCCACAAACAAACCTGCAATGTCTGTCAAGTACTCATCCCATGAAATTGAAGCTGGAAGACAATGAATATCCTATTGCACTGAATCACATGAAGGCAAAATTGTCGCACTATCTGCATCATCAGGTGCAATAGATGATATGATATCAATAGGAGGAGATGAAACACAAGGCTCAAGAATGGGGTCACATGTGAGAATCCCCAAGTTCAAGTACCCAAAGTTCTCCTCAAAATCTAAATCATGATAAGAAGTGTGATCATCATTTGTAGAATCATCACATGTGAAAGAATCATCATCAACAAAATCTGAAAAGGAATATAAATGAGATGCATGATCAACCACCCTAGTCGCAATGATAGCTCTAGTATCCAAGTCTAATGAAAACTGACTCAGAAGTGAACTCCACAATTCTCTTTGTTGTGCCATGTGTGATTTGATAGATGGAAAGGAGATTGTTTGTCAAATGGGGTACATACAACACATCATTGAAGGAGTTATCCCCAATGGAAATAGATCCTTTCCCAATCACATCCATGTATGTATGATTGCCCATCAAAATTTGTGGCATGCTGCAAGGCTCAAATGTAGAGAATATAGACTGTGAAGATGCCATATGATGAGAAGCCCTTGAATCTAGAAGCCATCTCCCTGAATCATGACTTGTAGTAGCACAAAGGGCTTTTCCTTCTTGTCCTAGAAGAGTGAGTCTTCCCACTTGTTGAAGCCATGAATGCTTGCCCTTTTCCTTTTGATTGTGAGGAAGTGGAAGTTATGAATCCTCCTTCTTGTGGGCATTAGGTAAATCAATGTTATGCTTTTAGAGGATATGTGAGAGCTCATCAATCTTCTTAGAATGGAAATGATGCTCCTCATGACCAACCTTTTTACAATAGGCACAAGTAGGTCTCTCCCTCTTTGGTGAATTGTCCCTCTTGGAAGAGGATGAATCTCCTTGTTGTGGAAAATGTGATGCTCTGTCCTTAGGCTTTGATTGCCATTTCTTCTTGTTTGAGTTGTCCTTTCCTTGATTTCCTTTGTTCCCTTGATTTGTCACTAATGCTTGAGACTTAGAAGCCTTAAGAATGCCCATGCTTATCAACTTAGTTTGTTCCATCATCAATGTTTCTGTGAAAGCATCAAATGTAGGCATTGTGTAGCTTGAACCCATTGTCATCCTATGGGTTTGGAAACTAGAAACAAATGCTACATATTCTTATGGAAGCTTGCCCATCAAATTGAAGATCAATTGAGTATCCTTCTTATCAATGCCACAATCTTTGAGTTGTTCCCTTAACTCTTTTGCCTTAGTGACATAATCTTGTATAGTATCAAAGTTCTTGGGATCTAACATGGTGAGATCACTATCAATCTAATATCCCCTAATCTCATCAACTTGACCATACAAGTCTTGATACTTTTGCCAAGCATCCTTGATTAGAGTACATTTCTCAATATGAAAAATGAGATCCTTTGATACATACTTTCTTAAGGTACCAATTGCCATGATATTTTTAGTGAGCCAATCCAAGTGACCAATAGGATCAACCTTAGGATCAACGGGAGCAACAATAGTTCCATCAATGTAATGAGTTAATCCTTTTTCCATAATTTTACTCCATGCATCAATTTTCCAAGTAGCATTATTATGAGGAGTCAAGAGAGGAAACTTAGTAGAACCCACAATAGTAAAATGGAAAGAACATAAGAGCACAAAAGTACAAGAGACACCCCCCCCCAATTTCAATCAATCAAGGTACCCCACCAAAAATGATGATTTTGGCACTTTATATGTAGTGTGTGCACAATAGGCCACTTGCAAACAATGGCAAGGTGGACTTCTTATTTTTTTTTAAAACTACCCCAATAGGCTGAGAACTACATTGTAAAGGACCATCAAGATAGATCTATGCAATACAAGTGCCAAATTGGCCAAAAAAGACCATATGTTGAAAGTACAATTTCTACCCAAAATCACTACAAACTGATAGCATATTATGAGAGTAGAAAAAAAATTATGCACTTTCAAAAAAAATGGCATCTGAAAGGGAGTTCGTATGAGCCAAAACGGAGTCTTGGAAGTTCTAGAAATGGGGATTGGATAGGTACAGTCACAAAAAACTGAGATTTCTGAAAAATATGTCCATCAAAATTAAAAAATAATGCCACCACGAGAAAGTACACGAAATTGTAGCCCATTTAAAAAAACATTGTACCCAAAAAGGAGCAAAAATGAGCAAGATATGGCCTTCCAAAGTTGAACTACAAAATCGAAAAGCTCAACAGAGGGGGCCTGCCAATTTTTCAAAAAAAAACTGATGAGATCAACAAAACATGAGGTTAAATTTGATGTTCATATGACTGTCATAAAAAATTCACCTCCCTACTGACTGGGCATTCGTATAGTACAGATTGACACGTGGTGCGATCTGGTTGGTCGAAAAGGTTGACGTGGTAGTATAGTCGAGTGACATGGTGTACAAAACTAGTAAAGTGGCACTAACGTGGAGTGCTGATGTGGTAGCCAACTAGGCTGCTCACTGTACAGGTCGAATGTGTCACCTGGTAGGGGTTGTCATGGCGGACGACGTGTCTGGACACGTGGCAATGTCCTCGTGGCAGGACTTTCTGATGACGTGGTGGGTGAGGTGGCGGAAGACTGTCGGTGTGGGAGACTATTAGTCACCGGAGGGAGCTGGTGTCGGTAGCGGTAGGGAGGCCAGTGCCAGTAGGAGGTTAGTGGCCCAGGGGTTGGCAGGGGCAGATGCAGTTGGTTGCCCAGAGATGAGGCTGTGCGGGAAGACGTGGCCTACCGGAGGAGATGTAGCGGCAACGGGGTCACCAGCGAGGGAGGTCAGACGATGGGCAGAGCTAGTGGTCGACCCAGTACAGTAGCCCTGTAGAAAATTAAACCTACAGTATGGTGGTTGGCGAAGGGTTACCCCCGTAAAAAAGGCTTTTTTGATATTTTTTTATTTTATTTTTAAAAAAAAATTCCAAAAATTCATACCGTACTGCCCAAAGTGGGCAAAAGTTTTCCTCCAAGCCCGAAATCTGGTTTTCACCAAAATAGGCTGAATTTATACTCAAAATTTGTGGAAACGGCCACCCGGACGCAATGGCAAGGTCAAAATTGGTCTAGGACACCTCGAAAAGATGCTTATCCTCAGATCTACCTCTTGATGCTGCAATAATGCCTCTCAAGGACAAATCAATGATGCTCTAATGGCTCTGATACAATGTGAGATTTTGCCAAGATCAAGAGCTCAATGAAATGTACAAAATAGAGAGACAAAATATAGGACAAGAATAAACTGTATTCTTATCAATAGATAGATGATCAAAAGATCAATAGTTGTTGTTCATACAATGAATATGATCCTACATATATAGACAAGGCTATATGGATATGTGAGCACACAAACATGACATGTGGCTCAATAAGAAACAAGGGTAGGTAGGAGAAACAATATAATATTCCACATGAGGTGGATCACCCACCGAACGTGTAATTATCACTCCATAATAAGTGGATATGATAAAGTAGTAACAAGATCACACCATAAAAGGTAGAAATTCTCCTACACACACTATCCCAATGTGGCATAAACACCCAAGTGTCTCATACCCAAACTACTATGAAAAGCAATATCCTATGTAAACTTAAGTAAGGTGTAATAATATCCAACGTGAATAATTATTTACACCAACAAACCCATACTGTCATAGGAGTTGTAGTTAGAAGGACATCTAGATGGAGTTTCCTTTCCAAACGTTACAACCCTCCTCTACTCAACATGATGATAAGAAATCCTTTTCTCGACCCAAATGAGCCTTTTCCCTCCCATCCTCTTCAGACACCTTTCATGGGTGGCTCATCAATAGTTAGTTCTCAAAATAACTCCTTGACAAACTTTCTTACACTTGCTCCTCCTTTCATTGACCATGAATCCATTGTCACTATTGACTTTGACCAGATTCAGTCTCTAGAGGAGAACCTGAGAGATTTCAAAGGGTTCCTTAATTGGGAGAATGTCCTCCCTCAAGTTGGGAATGTGGTTAACATTGTGAGAGACATTCTTGTTTCAGATAAGAAAGGTTTAGAGATGTTGAGGGTATTTTCCATAACTGTTAAAAACCATGCACCCATGGAAGATTCACCCCCTCAGGATAACTAGTTTGACACATCTAGTTCTCAGATTGTCATTGACATATCGGGGTTGAATGTGCATATGGTAGATTCTACTATTCCTAGCATCAATGCATTAATGCCTCATCCACTCCCTTGGGTTACACGGGTATGTCTAGTAGCTCAACCTCTGCCTCTACTGCAACTCATACCTCTATTGTCAACACTAGTTCTCTTGGATGTGTTGGTGGAGGTGGTAGTGAATCTTTCCCTCATCCGCCCTCTAATCCTATTTTTAACACTATCTTACAAAACATAGGCTAGTTACAATTATAGCTTACAAATGTGGCCTCCACTTTTGGTCAATCGTCTATGTCTGCATATTATAGGAAGAGTCCCCTTTACATCACTATCCTAAACACCATCCTTCTTCTTGTGGCTGAATCATTGAAGTTCGACAAGTTCAATGTGATGGGAACCCTAAGATGCACATTGACTCTTTCATGACCATGTGTAGAAATTACCATAACCTGGACTTTGTGTTGCTTAAACTATTGTCATGTTCCCTTAAGGGAACCTCATTAGAATGGTTTAGCTTCTTGCCCAATCATTCCATTAGTACCTTTGACTAGCTTATGGATCTATTTCTTAAGCAATTTCCGGCTAACATTGGCAGTAGGGTCACTATTGCTGACCTTGTTCACTGTAAGAAAAAACCCAATGAGAAAGTCACAAACTTTATCTCGATATATCAATCAATCTCTACCAGGATCCCCTTTGCCTTGCTAGATAGTGATTTATAGAGGATTTTCATTGGGAATCTGCAGCCGACATTGACGGAGAAGCTATCTCTAAATTGTTATAATTTTTTTGCTAATATGTGTTTTGCACTCACAGACTACCAGCACACCATGATGTAGTTTGAAGATTCTACTTTGAACCCTTGTAGTGGGTCTTTTGTAGACACATCCACAAAAGGGTCTAGAAAGAACAAAGTTATAGCTAATATTATGGTTGTTCCTCCAATGGTTTCTATATAGGGATCATAATAGAATAGAGTCTTCACAAAATTGAATGACTCCTACCTAAGCATAATGCAATGATTGTTAAAAGATAATCCGATTACCCTTCATGACGTAGACCACTATCTAATAAAAGACCCTATCCATGTTGGTATGATGGATCAAAATTTTATCATTACCATCGTGTACCTAGTCATGACACTGAGCGATGTAATCATCTTCGAAATATTGTCCAAGACCACATCAACAATGGTACAATTAAAGTTGATGTGCGGAAAAATAAGTCCATGAGGGCTTCACTAGCTAGGAGATATTATACCATGTGCATTCATATTGAGGGATTTAATATCCCCAAAATGAGGCTGCAATATAGTGCCTATTGGTGAAAATAGGGGGGTTTTTAATTCTGGCTATGAAAAAATATAATATTTGGTAAAAATAGGGGGATTTTAATTCAAGCTATTTATTGGGAGGGGGTGACAAAAAAGGAGTTTAGGGAAATATTTTTTAAAAAGAGGGGGATTATTTAGTACTCCATGAATGTATGTGCTATAACCTAGGTTCACTAATGAAGCCCCCGTGCATAAGTCAAACATGTCTATTGATAAAACCAACAATGACTTGTAGATCTACACTGATTCGTTTCATCCACATTCGGAAAATTTTATTTTTGCATCAAATCCTCCTTCAAATGATGATCTATTTGTGAACATTGTCACCATCACTCCTATTTGTTCACCTCCTAGCTAGAAAGGAAAGGTGTCTGACATGTCATTTTCATTCACCCCTCTGGATGCCTTGTATTGTGGAGAACTTGCTCCTTTGTACATTCGTGCCAAGTTGAACGGTCAAACTGGAACAGGTGTGATGGTTTCCCTATCATGCAGAGTCAATGGCATCACGTAAGAAACTATATTCATGAATAGTTGGCATAGGCCTACATATGACAAATATCGAGAAACCCTAAGGACACATGATGATTTCTCTAGATCTCTCCTTTGTGAAACACCACCCTAACGATCCTCATCGGACCCAAGGTTTTTTCGTTGACCTTTGTTATCATTCCTGAGTCGGACCTTTTTCATCTTAAGCTAGGCATTCCTTGGCTGATAGTTGTCGATGTGGTCCCATTAGTTGTGCATAAATATTTGAAGTTCTTCCACAAAATTTTGATCCATGTCATCCACGACACTGGATATCGACCCCTCGTAGCTCAAGGAGACTTTTTGTTAGATCATTTTTTGCCTCCTCCTATGGGACCCATTCTTCCCCATGGTGATTTGATGTACCATTCTTATTATTAGTATAAGATAGGGTATTTGGACCTTAAGTTGGTGCAACCTAGTTATTCATTACCACTTCCTGCATTGAGTTTTGCTCCATCAATTCTGGTGCTAAAGTGGGTGGTCTCTTTTGCTCTGTGATCGTCGGGAGATGAGGTTAAAATTTATCCCTCGAGTAGACCTCCTCATTCATCTCAGACTATGCAACCTCCATTGGTGTCTTCAGTTCCCACGTCTGCCCCTAATTTAGACAAGGGAAAGGTTCCCGTGACATCCAAGTTTTCGACCTGCCCTCCCTTTGATCTCTCGATCTTGGCTAATATCCCTCGGCCTTCTTGTTATCCTAGGAGGAGGAATTCTCCTTATTCTTGTTTGTCTCTATTGGCTCCTTCTTCACAACCCATTTCAGTGCCCCCTATTCCTCCAGTTGTTCCTCAGGCAAAGTGGGGTCGAGCATTCATCCCTATGAATGTTGTAGTGATTGCATCCATTGGGCCTTCTCCTATCCCTGACACAGTTTTGGGGGCCTCGCCTATGGAGCATGATTCTCCTACATCCACTCGAGCTTCAATTAGTGGCCCTCATCTTTGTCATAATCAACATGTAGGTGAGCCTAACCGCTATCAATGGGTCATGGCTCAAGAGTGTGATGCTACACTACAATTTTCTAGTGCATTTGTAGCACCCAGTTTTGTCCCATTGTATCCTATTTTATCGGTTGCTCCTATCTTTGCATTATCTTCGGTTTTACTTCCAACTGCTTCAGATTCCATCAATGAACCTCCTCCTAAATGGGTACAGGTTTTTATTGCTCCTTCTTTGGAGCCACCCCTCATTACCACCTTGCCAGACATACCTTCATTGTCTCTACCCGTTGATATGCTACATACACAAGTGGTGTCTAGTGCAGCTTTGTCTACTCCCACTGTCTTGCTGTCATTCCTGCATCAGATTTTTCCTTGGGTCCTTCAGCTTGCTCTGGTTGATAGGAGACCTATTTCTCATATTCAACCCAAATGCAAGTTTGAAGAAGGCCCTATCTTGGAGTTTTGATGGTGAAAATCCTCGCAAGTATGTTCCTCATCCCTTTCTTTGCCTGTTTTTGTGTCTGATTTTGCATGTGTTGTTAAGAAGGCTCCACCTTCTCCTGAGTTTTTTACTGCCCCTCTTTTGGAGGTTGACATTCCTATTCTTGTTTCATCCTCTCTGACTAAGTAGCTTGATTCCTCTATAGAAGCTTTCTTGTTTGGCTCCTTGGAGGAAATCTTAGCCTTATCTACGATATTTTTGTGATCATTGACCCTTTCCTCCTCTGAGCTTGTGGACATAGATGTTGTTGTTTCTTCATTCCTCTCCCTCACTACTAGTGAGGTTCCCAATGATTCTCTTGTGGTGGTTCCTCTACGAGATCATCCTCCTTCTCTCTATGATCTAGATTGGGAGGATGATCATCTCCTAAGGGATAACCTCTAGGATTTTTATCTTTTATCTCCATCTTTTGCATGTGATCTTGATTATGTTACCTCATGCTTTCTTTGTATGTTTGTTCCATCCCAAAGGATCTGGGTTACAATATAGGTTCTTGGATACAGGAGGTTGACTATCTTTATCTATTGTGCTCTCCTGGAGGACCCTATTTACTCTGTAGGTGCTCAGATATAGGATATTTTTTTGGCATACACCTTGTTTTATTTGTCTCTCTACTTCTTCTATCTGTCGTATCTTGATTTGCGATATTTGGGGATGATGGAAAGAGTTGAGAGAAATTTTGGCCTTCTTCCATGTTGACTCGAATTTTTATCTTATCTTTGTCTTCATGTTCTCTTCTTCAGATTCAACAACTTTGGAACTATGACAATATACCCATCTTGTAGTTTTATTATGTATTTCTCTTCTCACTACTATGGGTTTTGATGCCAAACTATCAGATCTCGTTGTCCTCTTGCATTTCATCATTGATGTTGTGGACATTTATGATAACTCAATGATCAACCACCAGTACCAAACTGGTACTGAGAGGGGGGGGTGAATTAGTACAAACACCAATATCATCCAAAACCAGTTTGACAACAAATACTCCAAAAGACTAACAAACAGGGATACCGGTAAAACAAAGTGCAACTGGAAACATCCAGTATAGCTCAACTAGTCATGAACCAGTCACTCAATAAGCTTTCCTCTTGGCCCAATACCATAGTATCATTATATTATCATGCATAAATAAGTAAACTTAACCATAAGATCTTCACAATAGTGAGTTCAATGTGTTTTATAGACAGGCATAAAACATAGAACCTTCATATGCTTAATAGGTAAGACAAAGCATCACAAGACAAAAGCATTTCACATGACACACATATTTTTCACGTGGAAACCCAATTGGGAAAAACCACGGCGGGGATGAATACCCACAAGATACTTTTTGAACTCTTTAGAAGTCCGCTCTGTTAGAAGGCTTGTTTGGTTAAGGACATTACAATAGGTTCTGGTAGGAACCAATCCTGTTAGGGATCACCCGGTTAAGGGATACCCGGTTAAGGGATACCCGGTTAAGGGTTAAACCTGGTAGGGTCACCTTGTTAGAGGATTTCAAGAACTCAATAGCTGAAAGGATCTCCTAAGCTTCTCAAGCTTCTCAGAACACATTAGCCTCGAGTTACCCGGTTAAGGGATTTGAAACAAGCTGGTTAAGACCACCCGATTTAAGGGATTTTGAATCAAGCCAGTTAAGGCTACCCTGTTAGGGGATTTTACAACTGCTGAAGTGGTTAGAAATCAACAGGTATTACAATGATCTATTAACAACACTTAATGCTAATGCAGATCCGTTTAGGCTCCTCTTTTCCTTCTGCACATTCACTTTGCAGGTATCTCTTCTCTCCTATAGTTTGGCAAGAATCTCCTATCACTTTCCTTGGATACACACTCACAACTTTTCCCAACAACCTCAGATAGAAACCCAACATTGACCTTATAGGAAACATACAGGTTGGTAGCAAAAACCCTAAACCCTAAACCTGTTAGGTTAAGCAATTCAAACGGTTTGATCCTGACCGTTGAATCATACTGCATTAAATGCAACAATCTTGAATCAATCTCAAGACATTCTCCATCATCCATTATCCACCGTTTTCATGGCGGCTGATAACCCATCACGCATTATCACCATTTGACAGACTTCACACTTTCCTAAGGTGGATAGGAATAGTCTTCTTCATGCAAGATCCTTCACGCGCATAGAGATTACGTGGCAACACGATCTGTCCTCCATCATACTGCTAACTCATTACATGAAGATTAACAATTGAGTCACTTGAGTTGCTCCAACCAGAAACCCTGAAGTGGAAACTACCTACAACCCAGTAACCATATAGTGCTTCCATGTGTCGGTTCACATAACTACATGCCAGTTCACCTTGAACAAATGTGCCACTTCACTTTGGCATATAAATCGGTTCATACATATGCCGGTTCTTTTCTCTTCACCTATCACATGTGCTGGTTCTTACCATGTCTCATATTGACATCAATGACAACATACAATATCATTATGTCTTCATGCCAATTTACATAAGGCTCATGCTAGTTCACATAATGCCAACAATCTCCCCCTTTGGCATTGATGGCAATATACAAAAGATATCTTCTCTGCTTCACATCTTCTCCCCATTTGCTGCAGATATCTTTTCGCTTCACTCTCACTCCTTCTCCCCCTTTGACAACAATGCCAAAGTGGAGGTACAATCATCACTGTCTCATCATGTTGCTCCCCCTGAGGAGTAGCATCCATAAACACACCAATCAACAAAATATTTGTCTTTTCAATACCTGACTGATGTGGAACAATCACTTTTAGTTCACCTCCTGAAGGGGCAATACCCCTAATTCACCTCTCAAATACACAAATGTTGCCTTTGGGAGAGGCTTGGTGAATATGTCTGCTAATTTCTCCTTACTGGACACATGCTCTAGTGCAATCTCTTTGTTCTGAACCTTTTCCCTTAAGAAATGATACTTAAGCTCAAAATGCTTGGTTCTAGAATGTAAAACCGGATTCTTTGATATATTGATAGCACTTGTGTTATCACAGAATATACTTACCGATTAAGATATAGGGATCTTGAAGCCTTCCAGTACATGCTTCATCCAGATTGTCTAAGTGCAGTTCATGAAAGCTGCAACATACTTCGCTTCCGCTGTAGACTGAGAGATGCAACTCTACTTTTTACTCATCCATGAGACCAGTCTACCATCGAGAAAGAATGCACCATTGGCTGTGCTCTTCCAATCATCCACATTACTGGCCCAATCAGCATTTGTGAATACTTTCAAATTGAAATTATTGTTGTATGGGTACCACAATCCATAGTCAATTGTTCCCTTCAGATACCTAAGAATCCGCTTGACTGCACTCAAGTGAGATTCTCTTGGACTCTTTTGGAACCTTGTAGTGATGCCAACTGCATGTGCAATATCCGGTCTACTATGCACTACATAATGCAACTTACCAATCATTGACCAGTATTCCTTCTCATCAACCGGTGCGGAATCATCCTCCTTTGTCAATTTGCAACCGGTCACCATATCTTCCATGCCAAAAGTCTTCAACACCTCTTTGACATTTTTGGATTGAGTGATGAAGATTCCATCATTCATCTGTTGGATCTGCAATCCAATGAAGAACTTAATCTCCCCTATGAGTGACATCTCAAACTCTTTCTTCACTTCATCAGCAAACTCAAGACTCATCTTGTCATCTCCTCCAAAGATAATTTCATCAACAAAAACTTCACAGATCAGGATTTGATCTTCTTCAGACTTCAAGTAGATATTGCTATCTTCACTTGTTCTCTCAAATCCAATCTTCACAAGATGGGAATGTAGGTGCTCATACCATGCCCTAGGTGCTTGCTTTAGACCATATAATTCTTTGTGTAGCCTACATACCATGTCACTATCTTCCGATAGGGTAAACCCATCTGGTTGCTCAATATACACCTCCTCTTCAAGTACACCATTTAGGAATGCAGATTTTACATCCATTTGATATACCTTGAATCTCTTAAAAGCTCCATATGCAAGAAGCATACAAACTCCTTCCAATCTGGCTATAGGAGAAAAGGTTTCCCCATAGTCTTCACCTTCTTCTTGAGCATATCCTTTGCATACTAGTCTGGCTTTATTCCTAATCACTGTGGCATCCTCATTCAACTTATTTCTGAACACCCATTTGGTGCCAATGACATTTTTATGCTCTGGTCTGGGTACCAAGGACCATGTACCATTTTTCTCTATTAGGTCAAGTTCATCTTCCATTGCCTTGATCCAGTCTTCATCTTTATGAGCCTCTTTGAATGACTTGGGCTCAAATTCAGATATCATACATGAGTTTTCTCTAATCTTTCTTCTGGTAAGGATTCCTGCATCCTTATCACCTATGATCTGCTTAGGATCATGATTCAACTTGACATACTGAGGAATGATCTTAATTGGTTCTTCTTGCTTTTCTTCTTCATCCTCATCTTCATCAGTATCAGCATTCACCAGTTCAGGAACACTGTTATTGGTACTAGGTTGACTGACAACTATTTCCCAGAAGGTTGCAATCGGTTCATTTACAACTTGCTCACTGCAGGTTTCCTCAGTCTTCTCAGAGGGTTCATTAACTCTTACATTGATGCTTTCCATAATTCTTTGAGTCCTATTGTTGTAGCACTTGAAAGCTTTACTCTTGGTGGAATATCCTATAAATATTCCTTCATCACATTTAGCTTCAAATTTGCCCTGATGTTCACTCCTCTTGATGTAACATTTGCTACCAAATACCTTAAAGTAGTTAACCACAGGTGTCTTAGCGGTCCAATACTCATAAGGAGTTTTGTCCTTACCCTTTTTGATGAGTACTCGGTTCATAGTGTAGACTACAGTGCTCACCGCTTCTCTCCAAAAGGTGTGAGCAACCTTTCCTTGGATCAACATAGTTCTAGCTGCTTCAACCATAGTCTAGTTATTCCTTTCTGCTAGGCCATTCTACTGTGGAGTCTGGGGGGCAGACAGCTGTCTCTTGATGCCAAATTCTTCACAGTACTTGTTGAATTTACTGGAAGTTAATTGCCCTCCTTGATCAGTTCTAAGACACTTGATCCTTTTACTGCTTTCCTTCTCCACTAATGCTCTGAAAGCTTTGAATTTCCCAAAAGCTTCAGACTTGTCTTTCAAGAATGTGACCCACATCATTCTTGAACAGTCATCAGTGAGAATCATGAAGTACCTATCATGCTGCACACTTCTAGTTTTCATAGGACAACATAAATCAATATGCACAAGATCAAGTAAGTTGTCAGCAGTGAAAGATTTAACTTTAAAAGTTGAGGAAGACATTTTCCCCAATTGACATACTCTACACAAGGTATTATCCGATTTGCTCAGCACCGGCAACCCTCTAACTGTCTTGATCTTACTAGCCTTCACAATGTTATCAAAGTTCACATGACAGAATCTCCTATGCCATATCCAGCTATCATCAAGCTTAGCCATAAGACATGTACTTATATTAGCATTTAGATGAAATAGGTTACCTTTAGTCTACATGCTGGTGGCTACCAATTTACCATCTTCACCTTTGATTCTGCAAACTCCATTCTTGATTTGCAGAGTGAGTCCACTGTCATTTAACTAGGCAACACTTAGAAGGTTGTGTCTGAGACCATCTACCCAATACACATTGTCAGTACTACTCTTTCCATTCAAGGAGATGGACCCTTTGCCTTTGACCATGCATGGTGCATCATTGCCAAAGCGAACCACACCACCATCATACTCTTCTAATGATAGAAACTTGCTCCGATCACTGGTCATATGGTGAGAGCAGCCACTGTCAATGATCCACTCATTGGAATCATCAAACTGGGAGACAAGAGCCTTCTTGTCTGCCACATCTTCCTTTACAACAATGAACACAATGTCTTCATTCTCTTCATCTTCTAATTCCTCATCTATGACACCTTCATCAACTGCCACAAAACAATTTCTCCGATTTCCTCCTTTGAATTTCTTGAACCTTTCCGGTTTGTCCTTGTTGTCACTAATAGGACAGTTCATAGCAATATGTCCTATCCAATTACAAGAGAAACATTTCAAAGGAAGCTTACCTTTGTATTTACCAATCCCTTTTGGAAATCTCCTGGCAAGAAGAGCTTCAAATTCCATCAGAAACTCTTCATCCTTCATTTCTCTATTCTGATTGGGTTCCTCACTAGTGCTAGCCTCTTTTCCTTTTCTAGATGGTATAGTAGAAGCTTTAAAAGCTGATTCTGACTTTTGAACACTACCATCAAAGCTATTCATCTCATAGGCTATCAACTTGGCTATGATGGAGTCCAAGGATGCCTTAGACTTGTCTATTGATCTTAGCTCCTGAATAGCAGCAACGCTTATTGCATAGACCGACAACAGGGATCTCAGGACTTTACTTACCATAGTGGAATCCTCTATTTTTCCACCTGCACTCTTTATTTCTCCAACAACTGTTTTGATTCTTATTCCATACTGCTGAATGGTCTCTCCTTCAACCATTCGCATGTCTTCAAACTTTCCTCTCAGGCTCTCTTCCTTATCCTATTTTACATGCTCGTCACCACCATAGATATTTTCAAGAGCATCCCATACCTCTTTGGGATTTGCCTTGTCCTGAACATCAATAAACTCAATGTCAAAAAGACTACTGATGAGGGCTTCCATGACTTGCCCATTTTCTTGTATCTCTCTCTTTTGGTCATCGGTGAGAGTACCGATAGGAACAACATATACATTTTCAACATAACTCCAGTGTTGAACACCCATGCTTTTGATGAATATCTTCATCCTGTCCTTCCATATACCAAATTTTTCCCTATTGAACTTTGGACCTTCCCTCTTCATCATTTGGCTAGGATCTTTTCCTCAAGCGGTTAAGCTTACAACACAGAGGACCTGGAGTGCTCTGATACCAATTGATAACTCAATGATGAACCACTAGTACCAAACTGGTACTGAGAGGGGGGGGTGAATCAATACAAACACCAATATCATCCAAAGCCAGTTTGACAACAAATATTCCAAAAGACTAACAAATAGGGATACCGGTAAAACAGAGTGCAACCGGCAACATCTAGTATAGCTCAACCAGTCATGAACTAGTCACTCAATAAGCTTTCCTCTTGGCCCAATACCACAGTATCATTATATTCTCATGCATAAATAAGTAAACTTAACCATCAGATCTTCACAACAGTGAGTTCAATGTGTTTTATAGACAGGCATAAAACATAGAACCTTCATATGCTTAATAGGTAAGACAAAGCATCACAAGACAAAAGCATTTCACATGACACAAATATTTTTCACGTGGAAACCCAACTGGGAAAAACCACGGTGGGGATGAATACCCACAAGATACTTTTTGAACTCTTTAGAAGTCCACTCTGTTAGGAGCCTTGTCTGGTTAAGGACATTACAATAGGTTCTGGTAGGAACCGATCCTGTTAGGGATCACCCGGTCAAGGGATACTCGGTTAAGGGTTAAACCCGGTAGGGTCACCTTGTTAGAGGATTTCAAGAACTCAATAGCTGAAATGATCTCCTAAGCTTCTCAAGCTTCTCAGAACACATTAGCCTTGAGTTACCTAGTTAAGGGATTTGAAACAAGCCAGTTAAGACCACCCGATTTAAGGGATTTTGAATCAAGCCAGTTAAGGCTACCCTGTTAGGGGATTTTACAACTGTTGAAGTGGTTAGAAATCAACAGGTATTACAATGATCTGTTAATAGCACTTAATGCTAATGCAGATTTGTTTAGGCTCCTCTTTTCCTTCTGCACATTCACTTTGCAGGCATCTCTTCTCTCCTATGGTTTGGCAAGAATCTCATATCACTTTCCTTGGATACACACGCACAAATTTTGCCAAGAACCTCAGATAGAAACCCAACATCGACCTTATAGGAAACATACAGGTTGGTAGCAAAAACCCTAAACCCTAAACCTGTTAGGTTTAGCAATTCAAACGGTTCGATCCTGACCGTTGAATCATACTGCATTAGATGCAACAATCTTGAATCGATCTCAAGACATTCTCTATCATCCATTATCCACCATTTTCATGGCGGATGATAACCCATCACGCATTATCACCATTTGATAGACTTTGCACTTTCCCGAGGTTGATAGGGATAGTCTTCTTCATTCAAGATCCTTCACGCGCATAGAGCTTACGTGGCAACATGATCTGTCCTCCATCATACTGCTAAATCATCACATGAAGATTACCGATTGAGTCACTTGAGTTGCTCCAACTGGAAACCCAGAAGTGGAAGCTACCTACAACCTGGTAACCATACAGTGCTTCCATGTGCTGGTTCACATAACTACATGCTGGTTCACCTTGAACAAATGTCCCGCTTCACTTTGGCATATAAACTGGTTCATACATATGCCGGTTCTTCTCTCTTCACCTATCACATGTGCTGGTTCTTACCATGTCTCATATTGACATCAATGACAACATACAATATCATTATGTCTTCACGCCAGTTTACATTAGGCTTATGCTGGTTCACATAATGCCAACAATTTATGTGTCAACGCCTAATGGTGGCATTCCACAGAAACATCTTGCTATGTGGATGTGCTACAATTGCTCTTCTCCTTGAAATAACATGCCTTTTAGGCATATCATTCTAATTAGGGGTCATCATCTGCATTTCAGCATGATCTGCATTTGTTATTTAGCCTCTTGCACCTATGTTTCTTGTCATCACTTTTTCATTCTTGCCTAGTGGGGGCCAAACCACTTGATCTTTTTCTTTATCATGTTTGCCTAGGTGGGGGCCAAACCACTTAATCTTTTTTCTACCTAGATGGGGGCCAAACCATTTGATCTACCTCTTTTGTTCACCCTTGTAGGGGTCAATCTACTACTTATCAAATCTATCTTTGATCTCCCAATCTCATGTCTATCTATTGTATCACTACCCATGCTAGCAAAATTTTGCCCTATAATATGGTTATCCATACTGGCATGATCTCACAAAGAGCATCACTACATCGTATGGCTATCTAGCATAACAAACTTTACTATCCATATTGACGCATCTCATATCTTATCTCATATAATAGTGGCCGCTTATCTTGTATCTTTTCATAACAAGGGGCTTTCGTCCAAGTTAGGTTCATTTTTGTTATGCTATCATATCTATCATCCATCTTAATCTATCATTTATCTTATCATCTAACATGTTAATCTGTAACTAGTGTGTTTTTGATGTATTGATTAGCAATATCTATTTCCAACTTCAGCTTTATTTCCCTAGGGGCAACCTTGTCTAATCAGTGAAATTCTACCTCCCCATTATGACTTTTTTCTTTATCTTCCTCTACTTTAGTTTCATATCTCTTAGCAATGACATGATCCCTAAAGTGGGGCAAAAATGTAATACCAAAATCACACCTTGTACAATTCAACACAACAAATGGTGCCTTCCTCCACATCATTGGAGGTCGTGTACCATCATTATTTGTCATGTTGTCCACCTAGATCACTTCATCAGCTCCAGATTGGAATCTTACCAACTCTATCAACCAGTCATCCTTAGGACACTAGCACAATGTGGAGATGTTTGCACAACATGCTAGTGTCCCATGAATCTGATAGTTCGCATGTGGTCATTTCAATGTTATACCTATGCTCAAAAGGAGTCATAATGCCCTTGCATGCACCTAAAAATGTCGAAATTCATTTAGGAGGCTCTATCTTTCATGTTTTGAGCCTTTCTTGGGACTTTTGCATCATTTTAGAGATACTTCGAGCTTTCAGCATCCATTTTCTCTTATCTTTCATAGGTTTTCCAGTGTTTTTGAGGACCACCATTGTTGCAGTATCTCAAACAGTCCATAATTTTGTATTCACAATTATTGGAAGGGGAGCTCTCTTACTTTATATACATATTTGTAATCTTGTAGTTCAATCTATCTATTATCTTAATCGTGTTTCTCTCATCTTTATCACTCTATTTCACTGTTGCGATTATTTGTGTTGTCCTAAACCCCGAACATTTTCCTTCTTGCTTATGTGTAGGTTTATAGTCGAGGAAAAGTAGTCATCTTGTGAGAGGCTTCAATCATGGACTAGTTGTGAGTTTCCCTCACTCTTCTTTCTCACCTCATTCTAGTATTTTGTATTCTATTTTTCTAATTTAGTTTATCTTTGTTTTTCCATGTTTATTTAGTAATATAGTGACATCTATCATTTTTGTACGACATTTGTACCTCATCCATACAGGATGATAGCACATCGTACAAGTGTCTTAGCTCTGCACACTCATTGTCGGGACAAATTCTTAACGGGGCCATTCGGGAACTCTGTTTCTTAGTCATATATCTTAGTCTGTACTTAGTTTTTCACTTTCATCCCCTAGATCACCTTTAGTGCCAGTTTAAGTGACATAGAGAAAAGGTAGGTTTGTTCCTTGAGGGTCATCACCCTAAAGGTAACAAACCTTGTCCTCTACAATAATCCTATACAATTTAAACTACATTTTGTGCTCCTACCTTAGTTTGACATATTTTTTCTCTTATCCAAGCCTATTTCTAGCCTTCCATATCAAATTTGATGTCATGTCCATCTTGGGCTATGTGTACCCTATCTCCAGCCTATTCACTATATTTTGCATGGACAATGGTGCCTAAGGTGCCATTTTCCTAGGATATTGGCACCCAAAGTGCCCCTGTCCTCCCAAATCGAGCCCAATTTTGAATAGGTTAGTGCACTTTTCTTGCCCATTAGTTGCAGATCATGATATCTCAATTTAACCATAAGAGGTCATCCTAATTAGGAAAAGACCTTGATAACCTTATATAAGAGCATTCTTCTAATTCATTTTCACATCCACAATTCATAAGTCATTTAGCATCCATTATCAAGCATTCATAGATCATCAAGGTGACATTTCATCCCACCATATTCTTCAAACATTCTATTAGAACCACACACCACTGAGTAGTACATTACTTCAATCAATCATGTAAGCATGTGTGTTTTATTAGCTTAATCATTTCTTGTCATGTTATTGCATCAACACTTATGATCACATTCAAAGATAATTGCATCATCAACCTACAATCACTTATAGTAGATATAAGGAATAGTATTCAATATTTACTTTAGTATTTCAATTATTTTCAAGGGTTAATTCCAAACCTAAGGTCCAATCTAGGCAAACCTCTATTCCCAACACCTTTCCTTTCTTTCTATGTGTAGGTGACATGTTAAAGAGATATAAATCTAGGATCAAGAAGAATAGACAAAGTCAATTAGAAGCATCTTTTCTACATGCAAAAAGTGGAGGGATGTTTAGCTCCATAGTACATTTTCTGATGAATTTACTGCAAAATTTTTGGGGTAGACTATAAGCAGCATTCTGGTTTTGAACCAATTAATTGTTTCTACATCCAATATTCAAGGGATGAATTAACTCAAAGCTATGTTGTCTCGATTTCCTAGGCAAAGATTCTAATCAAAACTTTTGATCATCTTCCTCATATCATCCTTGTATTACAACTTCATATCAAATCTAGAAATTATTTGTTAATGTTCATTTATGTCAATTTTTCATCTTTAGTCCTAGATATAGCTTTTAATTTTTACATTCTAAATATCCAATTCAATCTGTGCAAGGAAGCCACTTACATTTAATAAACATTCATCTCTTGGAGGCAAATCTATTGAATTTCATCTCCATTTCATGTAGGGACCACACAAAATAGTTGTATTCCTTGTTTGCATTGCCAAACTAGTGAATTCCTATTTTAGCACCTTACAATTCTATACTAATATATGTATACAAATACATGATCTTATTGAGACTCGTCCTATAAATAATACATATTGTAGTATTGTAAATTACACCCTGTGTAATTCTATGTGACATAAGCACCTTTTCTTTACACTGATTGTGGATCTCCTTGACCACCTTGTCCCTTTTGTCCATCTCACTTGTCCTGTCAGCCTCCACTTTACCATGTTGATTGTTTGAGTCAGACATTAGCATGTTGCAAAGACATCCATGTGTTGTGCTAGCATCCTATGAATTAGATAGTCTAAAGGTGGTCATTTGAGCATTATGCATGTACCTAGAAGATTCTCATAACACCTTTGTGAATGTCCACCTACATCCACTTTTGTCCGAGCATGCTTATCTTCCCTCTTTGAGGTCATTTGGCCTCTCTAGTTGCTCATTCAATCTCTCTAGCTACTTTTCTAGCTCTCTCCTTGTATTTACACTTGCTCATGCTTATTTTAGAAGCTCTCCTTTGTTGTATAATTGGCTCTCACACATTGCTATCATTATTATTCTTTGAGGAAGACCAGCTTCTTCTTATTCTCCATCCAGCAAACTCCTTCCTTTGGGTGTGGAAGGGGATTCTTCTTCTTCCTTTTTCTTTTATTATCTCCATAGCATTCTCTATGCTATCATTCTTGTTCTTTTATCTACTATTTCCATTAATATCACATATGTCTATCTTTGTTGTATGTGGAGGTGGAAACACCAAAGTAGGGGTCTAACTATGGTAGGCCTCTAAAACACAACCATAACCTTTCATCTTTGTTTGCCTTGTGTGTAATTTTTCGAGTAGATTTGATGAGCTACCTCGAGACTTAAAGCATGGACCAGTTGTAAGATTACATCTCTTTCCTTTTCTCTTTCACTATTTCATAGATAGTCACATTTACCTTTTCACTTTGTTATTCACTTCTTTTCTATTATTTAGGCATGTTTCTATCACAGTTTGTTCTCTATATGGACTATGTGACTCTGTCTGTACAACCAGGGTGCCACACTATCATCTAAAGCCCATGCATGCATCCTCAGACAAATAATCACTGAGTCATGTTAGATGACCTTTATGAAACATTTAGTGTCATCTAAGGGGTACTTGACAGTCTTATACTTTGTACTACATGAGTGGAGAGGTTGAATAGTGAGTCCTTGACAAGTGTTCACCTGCCTATCGAAGTGGTTTACTCTTTCCCCTCTACATTATGGTGAACCCTATGTGAACCTTTATCTTGCATATCTTTAGATTAGTTTCATCTTTTATATCTTTTATTTGTCCTCTCTATCATTTCTACATATTCAAACCCTAAGTCAGGTGGTGGCCCCTTTGTTAATAGGGTCATTATCACTCCTATCTCGCCCCCTAGCTAGAAGGTAAAACATAAAGAAATATCATTCACAACTCTGGACACTCCATATAGGAAGGAACCTACTTTGTTATATGTTTTGACTAAGATCAACAATTAAACTTTCATAGGCATGATGGTAGATCCCACATGCCAAAGTCTTGCTATTATAGAGGAAGTTTTATTCATTAATGGTTGGCATAGGGAAAGATACAATGAGTGTCATGCCTTTGTCCATTCACATGACAAGATTTATGTTTCACCTCTTGTAAATACCACTTTGATGGTCCTTGTGGGACCCAAAGTAGTCTTCACCACCTTTGTACATTTTTCCTAAATTAGACCTGTTCCAAGTCAAGCTAGGTATTCCTTGGCTAATTATCATGGAATTAGTCCCTTCAGTTGTCCATAAATGTCTAAATTTTCTTCATGAGGGCACTATGCACACTATGTAGGGCATTGGATTTCAACCACTAATTGTCCATGGGGGTTTTTCATTAGACCATTTTTGGCCTGCTCTAATTGGGCCCATGACTCCTCGTGGAGATTTGTTGTCTAAAGAATACTATAACTATAAGATGAGGGGGTTTTCTTCTTCATTAGCTTAGCATCTACTATCCTTGCCTCCTCATGCACTCATCATCACTCAATGTATTCATGTGTTGCAATAGGTAGTATCCTATGCCCCTTCCTCATCAGTGGTTGAGGTTAAACTTGTTCCTCAGGGTAGGAATCCTCGCCCACCCATGACCACATGACCTACGCCGGTGCCTCGTATTCTTACATATGTACTTGATATAGACAAAGGAAAGGCATTAACATTACCATGGTCTGCCTCTCACCCTCCCTTTGAGTTTCCCATCCTTATTAGCATCCCTGAAAATACCTGGTATGATAAGGGTAAGCATTCACCTCATCCTCACTCATCTCCACTAGCTCCCACATTATAGCCTCTTAGAGTGCCCACTATTCCTCTAAGAGCTCCTCAAAAAACACAAGGAAGGGTGTATGCAATTGTGTACATGAGACCTATGCCAGTTGTACCTCCTACTTCATTGGTTGGGCCTTCTCCTTTTCCAATTTTGGCTCTAGAGGCCTCTCCCTATTGACATTCTACACTCTTATGAGAATAGTCGATGTTGTAATTGATGGCAACCAACTAGCAACTCACCGACAATTGGTTTCTACATGCCCGACATCACAAACTTCATACACCGGTAGACATTGGCACTGATAGGCACTTCACCAACATTCAGATTACATCAACAACAATGCATACCGGTAATCCAGCCGGCATGGGATAAAGTTTTGTTTATATGAATTGTTTTGTAATGAAGTTATCTTTTGTAACGCCGACATGGTATATTGTAAAAGACTCATATATCTATGAGATCTTATAAGACATTTTGAGAATGTGTTATGAGACAATTTTGTATAAGGTGATATAGTTGATAGTGAAGGTTTTGGTTATTGACTGAGCTTAAACTGGTACTAAACTTGGCATGAGAGATGTTGTTTTGAGCAGTACATTGTATTGGATTTGATAATCCATTTTGTAATCAAAGTGACTCTTTATTAAGCAGTGAGCTCTAGGTTGTTGGCCTCCCTGCATGTGCAGGCCCCTCATTGTAAGTAGTATTTATTCATTGGCCAATGAATAAATATTGTGGGTCACAAATCCCACCGAGGTTTTTCCTACACTGGGTTTCCTCATTAAATATCTTGTGTTATGGTGTGTTTCTATGTTGTCTCTATTATTTCTATTTATTGCAATAATTCTTATTTACCGGTACACTGTTTTGGGATGCAAAGTTATTAATAAGTTTAAATATTCTGCTAATCAGTTAGACACTGAGTCATCCCCCCCCTCTCAGTGTCTTTGGGACTTTCATTGAATCTAACAATTGGTATCAAAGCCTGGTCCTCTATTTTCAAAAGCCTAACAACTTGAGGAAAATTTTGACACTGATACAAATGGAGAACTTAAGAAAATAGTTGGAAGGAGCTCTTGAAGATTTTGATGCTGAAAAATTGAAGAATATCAAACTTGAAGATGATCTGAGGATTGCACAGGAATTCATTAAAGGACTTCAGGAGAACTTTGTTATAGCACAAAATAAAAGAAAAGAACTTCATGAGAAGATGCAGAATGATGATGATGAAAAAGAAACTCTTAGAGACATTGCAAACAAGTTGAGACAAGAGAACAGTAACATGAAGAATGAAATTCAAGATATGACTATGAGGTTATGTAAGGATATTGAGGACAAGAAGAAGAATTAAGAAGAATTGACTAGGAGACTTAATGATGTTGGAAATGAAAATCTGAGATGTGGTCATGAAAATGATATGCTAAAGATAGATCTGATTCACATGCAACATGATAAAGTTGAGCTTGTGAGACAAGTTGGAATTCTAGAAAATGAGTTGGCTACTGCAAATAAACACAAAGACAAATTCAAAAAAAGTTCAGAAGAGCTTGATGACATTCTTAAAAGATAGAAACCTGATGGAGATACTAATGGACTTGGATTTGAACATGGAGAAAGTTCTGGTAATACAAACAATCAAGATCAGAACAAACCGGTAAGACAACCTAATGCTTATAAATTTAATGGCAAATGTTTTAATTGCAATAAATTTGGTCACAAAGAAAATCAGTGTAGATTTATAAATAATCAGAATATGAACTCACCCACTGGTAATTGTTCCAAATGCAATAAAGCTGGTCATAATTCAGAAAATTGCAGAATGGATGTGAAATGCTATGTTTGTGGAAGATTTGGGCATTTATCTAATCAATGCAGATCACAAACGGGTCAAGCATATGGAAAGGCTATTCAGATGAATAATGTAACTTGTTATGCATGTAAAAAGATTGAACATATTGCTAAATTTTGTAGAAGCAAGAATAAACCAGCAAACAACAAAGAATCTAGTTTGAAGGGAAAAGAAAAGGTAGACAAAGTTAAGAAAGAATTTTCAAAACAATGGATTAAGAAGAATGATCAGAGAACTGATGAAACTATCTTTGCACTGGTAGAACAGAGTAATCCTCCACCAGAAGGAGATTGTTCATCTAACTAAGGAATAATCCTTAGGGGGTATTGCAGCAAGTTGAAAATAATGCATTCTACCCTCAGTTGATGGTTAGAAGATACATTTCTTCTTTACCAATAGATGTGTTAAGTTTTCACTTAACCGACGAGCATCTAATGTAGTTTAAAGAACCTTTTTTTGGCTATAAAGCACTGGGAAACCCTCATTTCAAACGATCAGAGAGCACAAAATTAAGCAAAGGCATTCTAAGGCAAAGCTGCGAAGTGATTTTCAAGCACTCAAAATTTTGGTTTAGATGTATTTTTCTTTGAAATGGCTTCCTCATCTTCTATTCCAGAGTTTATTTCGAACCCTACCATTGTGGAAAATTTTAAACACCCTATACCCATTCAAGATTATCCCCGAGATTGCTAAACAAGATGACTCTATAGGAGCTTTTCAAAAATACCAAAGGGTGTAGCATTTACATAAGACCCTAGAATTTACATACATTGCAACATAGAAAACTTAGGGACTGAGGATTTGAAGAAGATATTCAGTGAAGTTATTACTTATGAAAACAGAGTGATTAAACCTGAACATAAGGTTATAGAAAATTTAGGTTTTGTAGAGATTCTAAACATTCCTGAATTTACAAAGGAAGTTGTAAGACTTGTATTAAGAAGAGTCCATGGAGAATTCATGTGGTTAGTTAGTTTGCAAAATAACCAAGGATGCAATTAAGGTAGTTATTGGTTTACCTTCAACCGGTAGTAGAACTGATAAAACCAAGAAGATTCCTAACAAAGGAGTTATGGATTTAACCAGAGAAACATTTGATAACAGGTTAGTTAGAGTAAATGATGTTAAGAATATCAATGTGAGATATGTGAGTATGGTACTAGGTTACAAAGCTACTCATGCAAATAGACTAAACTCTGTTTCTAGTCTTTGTATTCACAGTGCATATGAAATGGTAAACAATAATGCTAATATTGATATGTGTGAATGACTGAAGGATGAATTAATTGACAACCTAAAGAAAATTAAGGGAGACAAGAAAGGTACTTTTCATTTTGGTAATCTTCTAGTATGCCTAATGCTATACTTTACCAGAGAAATACCCGGTATAGGTCATAGGGATTTTGGTTATGACATTCTGATAGGAAGACAGATACAAGATTCTTTCACCGGTATGGGCACTGATAGTATTAAGAACATTACAAACTATTTCAAGACATTCCAATCGAAGATGAGAGCAAGGGAGAGACTATCGTAGAGCATAGTTGATAAATATGACAAGGAAATTTGTTTTGTGATTAAGAGAGATGAAACTTGGATGGAAGCAACAAGTCCTAGAACTATTTAGGTTACGAAGATGGGATGTAAGGTAGACCTATCTATTTTGGAAACTCATACTAAAGCTCTACTTGATGCACCAAGAGAGACCTTTGAGAAATTCTTTGGAAATGCAGAAACCATAGAGAGCAATGTATCTATGCAGAAAAGGACAAAGAGAAGAGAAAAAATTATTAGAGATGCCTCCAAGAAGGTCAAGGAAATCAAAGACAATGTCATGAACATCAGTGGTATATCTGCCAGTGAACTTGAAGGACTACAACTTGAAGCACATGTTTCACCAGTTGTAACATCTTTCGATATTGACAATGGTAAGGCTATTGAGTTTAAAAGAGTAGAAAGGAAGAGAAAACCCTCACCAATACCCTCTCCTTCACCTAAGAAAACCAGGACACTAAGGAAGAAATAGTAGGCAATTAGGGAACCAAAGAAGAAGCTTACACCTAAGAAGAAACAAACACCGGTTACCCCCACATTAGATGATTTACTAAATAAGATAACAAAGGAAGGAAATTTGTCTAATGTGAATAAATGGTATATTTCTTTTAATGATTCTGAAAAAAGCACAATTGAAGAAAGTATTATTTTGCACTTAGACATTTACAAGAAAGTGTTGATAGAAGTGATTGATAAGATTCCAAATGATCTATACATGAGACTAGAAGAAAAAAGACTATCTGTAATGGAATTGGATAAGAAATTGAAAATTGAAGCACTCTTAGCTGCACATCCGGTAAACTCCAAAGAAGAAATAGATGAACTTATATTTGAAGCTAACCAGTCTTTATTTGTTAGTGGACACCGACAAGTGAGCCTGATGTTGGCATTCTACACTCTAGTGAGAAATGATGGTGTTGTCATTGATGGCAACTTACTGAAAACCTTATGGATATCTTCAGGCACCGACACCGGTAGGCATCGACACCGACAGACACTTCACCAGTAGTCGCAACAATGAATATCGGCATCCCAGCCGACAGGAATAAAGTTTTGTCTATTGTATTTAATTGTAAATATCTTTTGTAAAGCCGACATGGCATATTGTAATAAGAATCATATATGTATGAGATCTTGAAAATCATTTTGACATAGGACATAGGATGGATACATGGTAGAAGTGATGAGCAAATATTAAGGTAGATTTTGTATAAGTTTTATGGTTATTGTATGAGCTTAAACCGGTACTAAACTTGGTATATCAGATGCTGAATTGTAGAAGTACATTCTATTGGATTTTCATAATCCATTTGTAAGTCAATGGGACTTCCTTTTTGTGATTGAGCAGTGAGCTCTAGGCAGTTGGCCTTCCTACATGTGCAGGCCCATCTTGTAAGTAATATCCATTAATTCTCCAGTGAGTGAATATTGTGGGTCACAAATCCCACCGAGGTTTCTCCCACATCGAGTTTCCTCATTAAACATCTTGTGTTATGGAGTGTTTTCTATGCTGTCTTTACTGTTCTTATTTACTGCATTAATTCTTGTTTACTGGTACACTATTTTGGAATGCAAAATACTTAATAAGGTTAAATATTTTGTACACCAGTTAGATATTGATTCACCCCCCCTCTTAGTATCTTTGGACTATCATCAATCCTAACACTTGATGGATGGAAGAGTTAAAGAGATTGCAGATGAGATTGCAGATAAATGGGATATATTCTTTGTAGAGAAGGAAAAGCAAGAGGAAAAGAGTAGACCTAAAAAGACATTCAAAGTATATCAGAAAGACAAGGACAAGGGTAAAGGCAAAGTTGTGGTATTCCAAACATAAAGGTTACAGATAATCTTCCACCACCTACTTTGGATACACCATCGGTACACATAGAAGATCCACCAGTTATTGATATCGAAGGTATAACACATGATGATACTAACCTTGAGTCTGAGATACTCTTTACAATGAATGTGGATACTCAAGAGGTAAACATTGTTGTGGATAAAGATGCTTCAGAGGTTAAGGCAAATAATGTTGATAATAGCAAGATTTCAGAGAAACTGACACAAATAGTTGACTCTCAGGAAACTGAGAAACCAAACCAAATAGAGCAACCGACAGAGACTGGAAAACCTACAGAAGACAAAGGTACTAGCATAGGGCCACCAGAGATCAAGAATCCGGCAGTAGAAATTTCAGAGAAATAAATAGAGGCAGAGGTTCATGTTGAGACTGATAAACCGATAGTTACAGAGACATTGAAACAATCTGAGAAACCATTAAAGGTTGAGGTGCAAACACAGACAGATCCACTAGAGGAAAATAAAAGCAAAATGGATACATCTGATGGAAGTAAAGAGGATATAGTTAAGGTGATTGGTCAAACATTTGTTGAGAAGAAACCTACAATAGAACCAAGTACATCTACAAGTGAATTCAGACCTACCAATATCACAGAGGTACTTTTGGATTCCATTAAGAGGATACCTAATTGCAATACATTGGCTTTTAAGGCAATTGATAACACTTTACCTATTCTAAAAATGATTGCACCTACATGTCAAATAGATCACATTAAGGATTCTTTAGGTAAATTGGACACATTGTCCAAATTCATTTCTGATAATGTTATAACTATAGACAAGGTGAATGAGGATATCATAAAGGAGAGAGTTGAAAAAGAGAAAAACACTTTCTTTGAAAACACCATAAAGAAATGTATTGATCATGTGGATACACTTTTACTGGTACTCAATTCTGCAATTTTGGAGTACGAGGAGCTATATAGGGAAGCATGTAAACCTCACTGTTTGACTAAGGACATTGATAAGGAGATCAAGAAGACACAGAAGGAAATTGATGACATTGCGGATAATATTATAGGTTCATCCAGACTTATATCAGTTTTTGAGTAGGAAATGGCAGTTTCTGAGGAGAAGTTAGAAAAACTTGAGAAAGAGAAAGAAAGAATAAAGTCTAATGCCCGAGAACTAAAAGATAAACTTGGTTTGAGGTTGGATAATTTGATTACTTGGAGAGATGAATTATCTAAGGAAACAATACAAGGAGAATGATCACTGAAGTAGCAAATGCACTATCTCACTGGTATAATCTAGCAGACTAAGGCAACTTTAGATGATAGCAATAAATTTATGCAGAGTCTGAATATGATTTTGGTGGACATCTTTCAGATTGTAACCAACTGGTTACATACCTTGAGGTAGCATTTGTGTACTCTTTTGATTATTTATGACATGCTTTGTCATTGATGTCAAAGGGGGTGTAGTTAGTGGAGAGAAAAATGCATGTACAGAGGACATCATTTGCTTAGAGGGAGCACATATTCTTGGATTTCAGCTTTTGGATAATAGTTTTGGTCTTTTCTCATGAGTGTTGCCATCAATGCCAAAGGGGGAGATTGCTAGTATTCTACACTCTTATAAGAATAGTTGACGTTGTCATTGATGGAAACCAACTGGAAACTCATCCACAATTGGTTTCTACATGCCCAACATCACAAACTTCATACACTGGCAGACACTGACACCGGTAGGCACTTCACCAGCATTCAGATTACATCGACAACAATGCATACTAGTATTCCAGCCAACATGGGATAAAGTTTTGTTTATATGAATTGTTTTGTAATGAAATTATCTTTTGTAAAGCCGACATGGTATATTATAAAACACTCATATATGTATAAGATCTTATAAGACATTTTGAGAATGTGGTATGAGACAATTTTGTATAAGGTGATATAGTTGACAGCGAAGGTTTTGGTTATTGACTGAGCTTAAACTAGTACTGAACCTGACATGAGAGATGTTTTTTTGAGTAGTACATTATATTGGATTTGATAATCCATTTTGTAGTCAGTGTGACTCTTTATTGAGCAGTGAGCTTTAGGCTGTTGGCCTCCCTGCATGTGCAGGCCCCTCATTGTAAGTAGTCTTTATTCATTGGCCAATGAATAAATATTGTGGGTCACAAATCCCACCGAGGTTTTTCCCACACTGGGTTTCCTCATTAAATATATCGTGTTATGGTGTGTTTCTATGATGTCTCTATTATTTCTATTTATTACAATAATTCTTATTTATCAATACACTGTTTTGGGATGCAAAGTTATTAATAAGTTTAAATATTCTACTAACCGATTAGACACTGATTCACCCCCCTCAGTGTCTTTGGGACCGTCATTCAATCTAACAGTCCCATGGAGTACAATGTTTTTGAGCCTCCACAATCTTATGTTCATGGACCCTAGAATCCATGTCGTAATCAACAAACATGTGAGTGCAAGTGCCATTGGCGCATGATGGCCCGTGATAATGAAGCCACTTTGAGTGTCGCAAGGGAACTAATGGTGTCTGTCCCTGCCGCTTTTGTGCCCACTTTTGAGCTTGCTAATATTTCTCTTTCTTCATCTTCTATCATGTTGCCATCTACTCCAATGACTATTGATGAGCCTCACTCTAAATGGGTGTAGATTTTTGTCAACCCTTCCTTGAAGCCTCTTTTTATCACCTTATTACTAGATGTTCCTCTATTCTCCCAACCTATGAATAAACTTCATACACAAGTAGTGCCAAATACAGTCTTTTTCACTTTTTCTACTTCAAATCCATCTCTACATTAGAGTTGTCTTGTGATACTCAAACTTACTATGGTTTATCAAAGATCTTCACGTCTACAAAAACCAAAGTAAAAGTTTGAGTAGGGCCCCATCCCTTAGTTTTGCTGGCAAAAATAAACTCCAATTCCCTTGGTCTCTATGTCATTTTCTATGTCTATTTCAATTTCATTGTTTGTTTCTATGTGATTTGTTGAATAGGTTTCACCTTGTCAAGAGTTTGTTTATGCCCCTCTTTTGGAGGTTGGCAGTGTGACTCCTATTCCACCACCTTGGGTTGAGTCACCTACCTCTTCTGATGAGAGTTATTTGTTCAACTCCTTAGAGGATATCCTGATGATGTAGACAATCTTTATGCAATCATTGACCCTCTCATCCCAAGGTCTCTTAGATGAAAATGTGGAAGCTTCCTCATCCCTAGCCCAATTTGTTGGTGCTATCCCCGGTGCTGCCCTTGCAATTTTCCCTCTTCGGTATCAACCTCCCTTCTCCTATGATCAATATTGGGAGGACAATGACCTATTGGTGGATGACCTATAGGATGGTGCCTCTTTTATTTATCTTATAGATTAGAGTGTTATTTCTTTATATGTTTGTTCCTTCTTGAAGAACCCAAGTTATGCCATTGGTACTTAGAAATGGTAGGTTATCTATATTTATATATTACATGATATCTTGAAGGACCCAAGTCACTTTATAGGTACTTGAGAATAGGGGATTTTTTATCATAATATTCTTCTATTTGTTTATCATCCTTCTTCTATCTGTTGTATATTGCTTTTCAATATCAAGGATGATGCAAAACATTGGGGGCATTTAGGCTCTCTTCCATGTTGACCCAATTTTTCTTTTCTCTTTGTTTTCATGTGCATTCTTCCTATGATCTATAAATTTTGGTACCATGATGAAACACCCATATGTGGCTATATATCATAGATCCTTTCCTTGCTATGGGTTCTAACATCAAATCAATAGGTCCCCCCGTGCCCTTGTATTTGTGTTGATATTGTGGGTGATATGTGTCATCTATGCAAGGTGGTATTCCATGAAAACATATCATTACACTTATGTGACACAACATCCCTTCTCCTTAGAATGACATATGTTACATGCATACCATTCTAAAGGGGGACCTCCCATGCTTTCATATTTCTGCATTATCACATCTACATTTCACAAAATCTTGTGTACCTATTAGTGGAGGCCAAACCACTTGATCTATTATCTTGTTTTCCTATTAGTGGGGGCCAATCCCCTTGATCTAAGGTCACCCTATTGTATGGCCATCTAGCATAACATGCTACCCATACCAAAAAAATATATTATCTTGTTTTCCTATTAGTGGGGGTCAATCCACTTGATCTAAGGTCACCCTATTGTATGGCCATCTAGCATAACTTTCTAACCGTACTAGTGAGATGTATTAACTTTTTCGCCTATTAGTGTGGCAAAACAACTTGATCTAAGGTCACCCTATTGTATGGCTATCTAGCATAACTTGCTACCAATACCAAAAATATCTATAAACCATTATCTTGTTTGCCTTGGTGGGGGCCAAACCACTGGATCTTATCACCTTTTGTGGGGGCCAATCCACTCTATCTAAGGTCACCCTATCATATGGCTATCTAGCATAACTTGCTACCCATACTGGTGAAATCCATTTATTTTTACTGGTATCTATTATCATAGTACCTATCGTATCATGCTTTTCACTTTTTCACCTAACATATTTGTCTACAACTAACATATTTTTGATGGAATAACCTAGAAACATCATTTGAATATTCAAGAATATTCTCTGGGGTCATCTCCACATAGGTAGAGGATTTTTCTTCCCCTTCATATCTCAGTAATCTGTATATTAGCTAGCATCTTGATAATAATAATATTCTCACTAAAGTGGGGGCAAAATGTAGTGTCATAAATTACACCCCATGTAATTCTACATTACATAAGTGCCTTTGCATTACACCAATTAGAGATCTCCTTGACTACCTTGTCCCTTTTGTCCATCTCAGTTGTCCTATCAAACTTTTTTTTGTCCTTTTCTTACCATGTTTATTGTTTGACTCTTAGACACTAGTGCACTGTAGAGACATATGTGTGTCACAGTAGCCTCACTTGAATCCGAAAGTCTGAAGGTGGTCATTTGAACATTACACCTGGACTTGGAAGATGCTTGTAATGCCTTTGTGAACATCCATCGGCATCTACTTTCATCCTAGTATGCTTATCTTCCCTCTTAAATTTCATTTGGCCTCTTTGGTTTCTCATTCAATGCCTCTAGCTGCTTCATTAGCTCTCTCTTTGGATTTACACATTCTCATTGCAATACCTCTCTCAGCCAATTAGAGAATAAGGAGGTATTATGTATTATATCCAATAATGTTAGCAATAGAAATATTTCACTTTAGATGTTAATCAACATAGTTAGGAATATGGATAATTGAGTTTAATTTAAATTAATTATTATTATTACTTATGAGTAATTAATAATTGATGCTTATGTCTGTATGTATAAAGATATTAAGGAGGATAGGTTAATACATAATCATTTGGTTAATAAATTAATATTATGTGGTAAATGAATTAGTTAATAATAAAGTGTTGTTAATTGAATATTTTTTTGAATAAAGGGGTAAAAACTTTATTGAAGAACTTAATCAAGAATTACAACAGAGAACCAGAGTCTCAAAGCCCCAAGAGGGGAACACATGCCCAACCCAAGAGAGAACCAGGGTCTCAAGGCCCTAGGGGGGACCACAAGCCCAGCCCAAAATCAACCGGCTTCATAACTATCCATATCCTCAGCAAATATCTTATACAGGTCCTAACAGTAATCCAGGGAAAGTTACTCCCACCCTTCAACTTTCTAGTCATCATCATGCTCCAAAGCCCACTTAGCCAGACAATCAGCTGCTCTATTCCATTCATGAGGAATGCGGATGAAAGACACCTTCTCCATCATAGAAGTAATTTCAAGAAACTGGTGAACGATCCCTGCCAACTACCAATGCACCCCACTCACTTTCTACTCAACCAGTAAATTAACAATAATTTGCGAATTCGATTCACAAAGAACCTATTGCCACCCCATCTCCAAGGTGCACTCCAGGGAATAGAAAATTGCTAATCCCTCCATAAAAATTATAGATTGTCACCCTTTATGCACCGAGAAGAAGAAAACCACCTCTCCCCTACTATTCCTACCAACACCGCCAATCCCAGCAGGGCCTGGATTACCCCTAGAGGAGCCATCAGTGTTAATCTTGATGAACTCATCTTGAGGGGGATTCCACCTTTCCATCCTTTGAACCTTCTTCATAGCATGTCTATTTCTCCTGACACATGTCAAGGTAGGTGACATCTCTTGCAAACCCAACCTACTCACAATATCAGTCTCTCCTCTATCTAGAGGAAAATTCACCACACATTTAGCTTCCACTGTCTCCCAAATCATACCAATGATTCTATTCCACACTTGCTAAACCAACAATCTGACCTCCCTAAAGATCCTCCTATTCCTCTTCGACCAAATCTGCCAAAGAATGAAAATGGGCCCAATATTCTAGATAGTTTGGAGAAAAGATGTCAGCATAGGAGGCTTGTCCAAACTGATCCAAAACTCCACCAAAGAATCCACATGAACACAAGGATGCTTCCACACCCCCCACCAGTAATGCCAAATTAGCAGCGAGAAAGGATATTTGAAGAACAGGTGTGAGGAATCCTCTTCCACATTACCACACAAGACACAAATGGAAGGCCCAAGGAATCCCCTCTTATAAATGTTGCCCCAAGTAAGACATCTATTCAAAGCCAAAGTCCAAGCGAAACAGTTACACTTTGGCCAAGAAAAATTATTCCACGCCTATTTCCACCAAGGCACCTCCCTCCCCTCCAATCTACAGGACAACAACTCCTAGTAACCACTAGCAATAGTGAAAATGCCCTTAGGATTTGGGGACCAAGCAAGTCCATCCCTACCCTTGAGGGAGCTACAGTGGCTTCTTGCCAAGATGTTATATAGTTCAACACACTCTTCATCCATATCAGCAACCAGTCATTCATTAGAAGACTTCCATCACTCCAACTCCAAACGCCCATGCCTATAAATAGCCTTAAAGTCTCTCACCCTAGACCATCCTGCCTCCAGGAACCTTTGGAAAAGATTCCCAAGATTGGGAAACTGATCAACGATGGGGGATACCCATCCCACAAGTCGAATATAAAAATCACCTCTTCCCCTCTCTTAATTAACCAGAAAAGTCTTGCCTTTATAAGAGAAGCCCCTTTCTTGAGAGTACTGCAAATTGAAGGAATGCTTCCCTCAAGTGGATACCTTTGGATTTCCTCCTTTGGGATATTGGCAAATGCACACTCCAATGAGACATTGTAGGTGATTGAAGGTATTGTCATTGATGGAAACCTTACAATCATGCAATACTAGCAGGAAGACACAAGCACCGACACCGGCAAACTCTACACCGGCATACAGTTCACCAACACCCAAAAAGATTGATTACCGACACCTTGGCCGACAACAATTTTGTATAAATGTATTTTGTAATTAATTGTAAAATATTTTGTAACCTGACATGGCGGATTGTAATATGACTCATATATGTATGAGATCATTGTAGATCATTTAGGAGAAGATATGATATAATGCGAAGTATGTAAAGAAGGTAGTAGACCTAATATGTGAATTATTGGGTAAGGGTTTATGTATATTGCAGAGCTTAAACCGGTACTAAATCTAGCATAGCAGATGGTGATCTAAAGCATTACAAGACATTGGATTAGTATAATACATTTTTGTAAGTCAGTGTGACTTCTTTTGTAATTGAGAAGTGAGCTCTAGGCACTTGGCCTTCCTGCATGTGCAGGCCCCTATTGTAAGTAGTAATATTCTCTTATTGCCCAGTAAGTGAATATTGTGGGTCACAAATCCCACCGAGGTTTTTCCCACGTCAGGTTTCCTTGTTAAAATATTGTGTTATGGTGTGATTTTCATGTTGTGGTTGTTGTTCTTATTTGCTGCATTATTTATGGTTTACCGGTACACAGTTTTAATATGCTTTTCATGTTATAAGTTAAGAAAATTATTATACTGGTTAGATATTGATTCACCCCCCCCTCTCAGTATCTTTGGGAATCCTAACAATTGGTATCAGAGCCTGGTCCTCTATTTTCAAAAGCCTAACAACATGAGGAAGATCTTGACACCATTAGAGATGGAAAATTTGAGAAAGCAATTGGAAACAGCTCTTTCAGACTATGATGCAGAAAAAGTAAAGAATATCAAACTTGAGGATGATCTGAAGGTTGCTCAGGACATTATTTGAGGACTTCAAGAAAATTTCACTATAGCAAGGAATAAAAGAAGAGAACTTTGTGAGAAGATGCAAAATGAGGAAGATGAAAAGGAAACTCTTAATGATCTGGTGAACCAACTGAGACAAGATAACTGTACAATGAAGAATGAGATGCAAGATATGACTATGAGATTTTGTAAAGATATTGAAGATAGAAAGAAGAATGAAGATGATTTGAATAGAAGACTAAATGATGATGGAAATAAAAACACAAGACTCAGTCATGAAAATGATATGTTGAAGACAGACTTGACGCATACACAGAATGACAAAACTGAACTCATAAGACAAAAGGGAATCTTGGAGAATGAACTGACTACTGCAAATCAACACAAGGAGAAATTCAAGAAAATTTCAGAAGAACTTGTTGACATGCTGAAGAATTAGAAACTTAATGGTGATACAAATGGCCTTGGCTTTGAAGTTGGTGAAAGGTCTGATACTGCAAACAATCATGATCATAGAAAACTGCTAAGACAACCTAATGCTTACAAATTCAATGGGAAATGCTTTAACTGTAACAAGTATGGTCATAGAGAAAATCGGTGTAGATCTAGAAATTATCAGAACACTAATACACCCACCGGTCAATGTTCTAAATGCAACAAAATTGGTCATAACTCAGAAAATTGCAGAATGAATGTAAGATGTTATGTTTGTGGAAGATTTGGATGCCTATCTAATCAATGCAGAACACATTCTGGCATAGGATATGGAAAAGCTATTAAAAAAAAACAATGTGACTTGTGATAACTCAATGATGAACGGATAGTACCAAACCGGTACTGAGAGGGGGGGTGAATCAGCACAGACAAAAACACATTCCTAAAACCAGTTTGTCAACAGACACTGTGCTTTGGCAGACAAACAGTAACACTAGTCTTAAACAGAGTACAACCAGCAAAACCCAGAATAACTGAGACAAGCATAAACTGGTTGACATTTATCTTTTCATACAATCTAATACTTCATTTCCATTTCACCCTAGTGCATGAACAGGTAATCTATTATAAAAAATATAAACAGCTAGATCAACATGATTTACCTTCAGACACAAATCACTTAAACCATCACATGAATAACACCACACATGACACACAAATTTTTCATGTGGAAACCCAACTAGGGAAAGCCATGGTGGGGATGAATACCCACAAGCTATTTTTGAACTCTTTAGAAGTCCTCTTTTTTAGGAGCCTTGTCCAATTAAAGTCTGATGCAATAGGTTCTGTTAGGAACCGATCCTATTAGGGATCACCTAGTTAAGGGATGGTTAGAATACCCGGTTAAGGGTTAAACCCTGTTAAAGGTTACCTTGTTAGAGGATTTCAAGAACTCAATGGTTTTGAGTCACCCTGTCAAAGGATTTACAATAAGCCAGTTAAAGCTACCCTATTAAGATATTTCCAAACTATTGAAGTGGTTAGAGATCAACAGGTATTACAATGATCTGGTAACATCACTCAATGCCAACACAGATCCGCTTTAGCTCCTCTTCACCTTCTGCACTTACACTCTGTAGGTATCACTTCTCTCCACTGGTCTAGCAAGAATCATGTATCTCTTCACTTGGATACACACACACAAATTTTTCCAACAACCTCAGAAAGAAACACAACATCGACCTTATAGGAAATAGATAGGTCGGTAGTATAAACCCTAAACCCTAAACTTGTTAGATTAAGCAATTCAAATGATTCAATCCTAACCATTGAGCACATTGCATTAAATGCAACAGTTTTGAACCAATCTCAAGATGTTCTCCATGGTTTGTTTTCCATCGCTTTCATGACGGCTGATAACCCATCACGCGTTTTTACTATTTATAGACTTTGCACATTCCCGAGGTAGATAGGAACAATCTCCTTCATGTAAGAACCTTCACGCACACAAGGTTGATGTGGCAACATGATCTGTTCTTCATTACAATGCTAACTCATCACATAAAGTCACCGGTTGAGTCACACAAGCTTGAAGCACTTCAACTAGAAACCCTGAAGTTGAGACTACCAACTGGTAGTCATACAAAGCTTCCATGTACTAGTTCCCATATCAACATGCCAGTTCACCTTGAACAAATACACCGCTTCACTTTGTTATATCGGTTCTCAAATATACCGGTTCTAGGTAACATATCGGTTCTCTCTTCTTCAGCATATTGACATCAATGACAACATACAATGTCATCATGTCTTCATACCGGTTCACATAATGCCAACAATCTCCCCCTTTGGCATTGATGGCAATATAAAAAGATATCTCTCTGCTTCACATCTTCTCTCACAATTTTTGTAGATATCTTCTCCACTTCACTTCTTCTCCCCCTTTGACAACAATGCCAAAGTGGAGGCACAAGCTTCCCTGTTCCATTATGCTGCTAGCCCTGAGAAGTAGCAACCTTCAACACATCAATCCTAAAAAAAATTTGACTATGCAATACCTGATTGATGTGGAGCATATACCTTTTGTTCACCTCCTGAAGGGGCAGCACCCCTAATTCACCTCTTAAGTACATAAATGTAGCCTTTGGGAGAGGCTTGGTGAATATGTCTACTAACTGCTCCTTACTGGAAACATCTTCCAGTGCAATCTCTTTGTTATGAACCTTTTCCCTCAAGAAATGATACTTAAGCTCAAAGTGCTTGGTTCTAGAATGTAAAACCGGATTCTTGGAGATGTTAATTGCACTAGTATTTTCACAAAATATACTTATCAGTTCAGATATAGGAACTTTGAAGCCATTCAATACATGCTTCATCCAAATAGTCTGAGTGCAATTCATGAAAGATGCAACATACTCTACTTCTGTTGTAGACTAAGAGATACAACTCTACTTCCTACTCATCCATTAGACTAGTCTACCACCGAGAAAGAATGTACCACTGGTTGTAATCCTCTGATCATCCACATTACCTACCCAATCAGCATCTATGAATACTTTCAAGTTGAAATTCTTACTATATGGATACCACAATCCATAATCAATAGTTCCCTTCAGATACCTAAGAATCCGCTTGACTGCGACCAAGCGGTATTCTCTTGGACTTTTCTAGAACCTTGCAATAATGCCAACTGCATGAGCAATATCTGGTCTGCTATGCACTACATAATGCAACTTACCAATCATTGATCAATATTCCTTCTCATTAACCAATGCTGAGTCATCCTCTTTGGATAGTTTACAACCGGTCACCATTGGTGTATCAACCGGTTTGCTATCTTCCATGCCAAAGGTCTTCAACACCTCTTTGACATACTTGGACTGAGTGATAAATATTCCATCTTTCATTTGCTGAATATGTAGTCCAATGAAGAACTTAATCTCCCCTATGAGTGACATCTCAAACTCTTTCTTCATCTCATCTGCAAACTCATGACTCATCTTGTCATCTCCACCAAAGATAATGTCATCAACAAATACCTCACAGATCAAGATTTGATCTCCTTCAGATTTCAAGTAGATATTCCTATCTTCGCTTGTCCTCTCAAATCTAATCTTCACAAGATGGGAGTGCTCGTGTTCATAACATGCTCTAGGTGCCTGCTTTAGACCATATAAGTCTTTATGTAGCCTACACACCATGTCACTGTCTTCAAATAAGGCAAACCCATCTGGTTTCTCTATATACACCTCCTCTTCAAGTACACCATTTAGGAATGCAGATTTTACATCCATTTGATATACTTTGAATACTTTAAAAGCTGCATATGCAAGAAGCATATGAACTCCTTCCAATCTGGCTATAGGAGAAAAGGTTTCTCCATAGTCTTCTCCTTCTTCTTGGGCATATCCTTTATACACTAGTTTGGCTTTGTTTCTAATCATTGTGCCATCCTCATTCTACTTATTTCTAAAAACCCATTTGGTACCGATGACATTTTTATGCTCCGGTCTGGGTACCAAAGACCATGTACCATTTCTCTCTATCTGGTCAAGTTCCTCTTCCATTGCCTTGATCCAGTCTTCATCTTTATGTGCCTCTTTGAATGATTTTGGCTCAAATTCAGAGATCATACATGAGTTTTCTCTGACCTTTCTTCTGGTAAGGATTCCTGCATCCTTATCTCCTATGATCTTCTCAAGATCATGATTCAGCTTGACATACCAAGGAATGGTCTTAACAGATTCCTCTTTCTTTTCTTCTTCATCCTCATCTTCATGAGTATCAACATCTACATCTACTAGTGTAGGAACACTGTTACTGGTACTTGGTTGACTGGCAACTGGTTCCCAGAAGGTTACAACCGGTTCATTTACCACTTGCTCACTATCGGTTTCCTCAGTTTTTTCAGAGGTTTCTTCAACTCTCACATTGATGCTTTCCATAATTCTCAGAGTCCTATTATTGAAACACTTGAGAGCTTTGCTCTTGGTGGAATACCCTAGGAATATTCCCTCATCACATTTCACATCAAATTTTCTCTGGTGTTTGCTCCTCTCGATGTAACATTTGCTACCAAACACTCTAAAGTAGCTAACCACAGGTGTCTTATCAGTCCAATACTCATGAGGAGTTTTATCCTTACCTTTCTTGATGAGTACCTGGTTCACTTTGTAGACTGCAGTGCTCACCGCTTCTCTCCAAAATGTGTGAGCAACCTTTCCTTGAATCAACATTGTTCTAGCTGCTTCAACCATAGTCTGGTTGTTTCTCTCTATTAAGCCATTTTGTTGTGGAGTTCAGAGGGCAGACAGTTGCCTCTTGATGCCATGTTCTTCACAGTACTTGTTGAATTCACCGAAAGTGAATTCCCCTCCTTGATCAGTTCTAAGGCACTTGATCCTTTTACCGCTTTCCTTTTCCACTAATGCTCTGAAAGCTTTGAACTTTCCAAAAGCTTTAGACTTATCTTTCAAGAATGTTACCCACATCATTCTTGAGTAGTCATTAGTGAGAATCATGAAGTACCTATCACCCTGCACACTCTTAGTTTTCATAGGACCGCACAAATAAATATGTACAAGATCAAGTAAATTGTTAGTAGTGAAAGGTTTACCTTTAAAGGTTGAGGAAGACATTTTCCATAGTTGAAACTCTTTGCACAAGGTATTTTCAGTTTGCTCAGCATCGACAACCCTCTAATTGCCTTGATCTTACTAGCCTTCATAATGTTATCAAAGTTTACATGGTAGAGTCTACTATGCCATATCCAGCTATCATCGAACTTGGCCATAAGACATGTACTAATATTTGCATTCAGCTGAAATAGGTTACCTTTGGTCTGCATGCTAGTGGCAACCAATTCACCATTCTTTCCTTTGATTCTGCACACTCCATTCTTGAATTCTAGAGTGAGCACTATCATTCAACTAGGCAACACTCAGAAGGTTGTGTCTGAGACCTTCAACCCAATACACATTGTTAGCACTACTCTTTCCATTCAGAGAGATGGACCCTCTACCTTTGACCATACATGGTACATCATTACCAAAGTGAACCACACCACCATCATACTCTTCCAAGGATAGAAACTTGCTCTGGTCACTAGTCATATGGTGAGAACAACCATTGTCAATAATCCACTCATTGGAATTATCAAAGTGGGAGACAAGAGCCTTCTTGTCTGACACATCTTCCTTGATAGCAACAAACACAATATCTTCATTTTCTTTATCTTCTGATTCCTCATCTGTGACACCTTCATCAACTGCCACAAAACAGTTTCTCCGGTTTCCTCCTTTGAATTTCTTGAACCTTTCCGGTTTGTCCTTGTTGTCACCATTAGGACAGTTTACAATAATAAGTCCTATCCAGTTACAAGAAAAGCATTTCAAAGGGAACTTACCTTTGTATTTACCAGTTCCTTTGGGAAGTTTCCTAGCAAGAAGAGCTTCAAATTCCACTAGAATCTCCTCATCATCCATTTCTCTACAAAACCCAAAATAACTGAGACAAGCATAAACCGGTTGACACTTATCTTTTCATACAATCTAATACTTCATTTCCATTTCACCCTAGTGCATGAACAGGTAATCTATCATAAAAAATATAAACAGCTAGATCAACATGATTTACCTTCAGACACAAATCACTTAAACCATCACATGAATAACACCACACATGACACACAGATTTTTCATGTGGAAACCCAACTAGGAAAAACCACGGTGGGGATGAATACCCACAAGCTATTTTTGAACTCTTTAGAAGTCCACTCTATAAGGAGCCTTGTCTGGTTAAAGACTGATACAATAGGTTTTGTGAGGAACTGATCCTGTTAGGGATCACTCAGTTAAGGGATGGCTAGAATACCCGGTTAAGGGTTAAACCCTTTTAAAGGTTACCTTGTTAGAGGATTTCAAGAACTCAATGGTTTTGAGTCACCCTGTCAAAGGATTTATAGTAAGCTGATTAAAGCTACCCTGTTAAGAGATTTCCCAATTGTTGAAGTGGTTAGAGATCAACAGGTATTACAATGATCTGGTAACAACACTCAATGCCAATGCAGATCTGCTTTAGCTCCTCTTCACCTTCTGCACTTACACTTCATAGGTATCACTTCTCTCCTCTGGTCTGGCAAGAATCATGTATCTCTTCACTTGGATACACACACACAACTTTTGCCAACAACCTCAAAAAGAAACACAACATCGACCTTATAGGAAATAGATAGGTTGGTAGCATAGACCCTAAACCCTAAACCTATTAGGTTAAGCAATTCAAATGGTTCAATCCTGACCATTGAGCATATTGCATTAAATGCAACAGTCTTGAACCAATCTCAAGACGTTCTCCATCGTTCTTTTTCCACTGCTTTCATGGCGGCTGATAACCCATCACGTGTTTTCACTGTTTACAGTCTTCGCAAATTCCTAAGGTAGATAGGAACAATCTCCTTCATGCAAGATCCTTCATGCGCACAAGTCTGGCATGGCAACATGATCTGTTCTTTGTTACAATGCTAACTCATCACATAGAGTCACCGGTTGAGTCACATAGGCTTGAAGCACTTCAACTGGAAACCCTGAAGTTGAGACTACCAACTGGTAGTCATACAAAGCTTCCATGTACCAGTTCCCATATCAACATGTAGGTTCACCTTGAACAAACACATCGCTTCACTTTGTTATACCAGTTCTCACTCATACCAGTTCACATAATGCGAATAACTTGTTATGCTTGTAACAAAATTAGACATATTGCAAAATTTTGTAGAAGCAAGACCCCAACGACAAATAACAAAGGTCCTAGTTTGAAAGATAAAGAAAAGGTTGAAGAGGTAAAGAAACAATTCTGAAAGCAATGGATCAGAAAGTTAGATCAGAATGTTGATGGGAATACTCCTCCACTGGTAGAACAGAGTAACACTCCACCGGCAAGAGACTCTTCATCTAACTGAAGAAAAATCCTTTGGGGGTTTAGCAACAAACTGAAAAATATGCTATTATACCCTCGGCTGATGGTGAGAAGTTGAATTACTTCTTTACCAGTAGATGAGTTAAGTTGTGACTGAACCGGAAAGCATTAAATGTGGTAGTTAGAGAAAAGAACATTATAAAGCAAATGTTTTGGCTCTTTTTTACCCACCAAGCATTCAAATCTTCGAGAGCGCAAAAATTCCCAAGCGAAGGCATTCTTAGAAAAGAAGTGAAGCAGTTCATCCAAGCACTCATACCTAAGGTAGATTGAGGTATTTAAAAATATGGCATCCTCCTCTATTCCTGAATTTATAGAAAATCCTACTGTAATTGAGGTCATCAAGCACCCTAGACCCATATTCAAGCTTGTTCTTGAAATAGCTAAGAAAGATGATAACGTAGGTGCATTCTCTCAAATTCCTAAGGGAGTAGTATATGCTGAAGATCCTAGAATATACATACATTGTCATATAGAGGAATTAGGAGATGATGAAATTAAGAAAATGTATAGCACTGTGATTTGTGATAAAAATGGCAATGTCAAGCTGAAATACAAGGTAGTAGAAACCCTAGGTTTTCTGGATATTCTTAGCATTCCTGATTTTCCCGAAGATGTGATAAGAATAGTCCTAAGTAGAGTCCATGGTGAATTCTTCTGGTTGGATTAAATTCATAAAATCACAAAAGAAGTTATCAAAGCAGTAACAGGGTTACCTACCACCGGTAGCAGACCTGACAGAACTAAAAGGGTCTCAAATGACACAGTAATGGATCTAACAGGTGCAACATTTGACAAAAGGTCTCTAAGGGTAAATGATGTGAAGAACATCAATGTCAGATTTATCAGTATGATCTTATGCTACAAATCTACACATGCAAATAGGTTGAACTCAGTATCTAGCATATGTATTAAAAGTGCATATGACATCGTTAATGATAATGCTAGAATATATGTGTGTGAATGGCTCAAAGATGAATTGATAGACAATCTGGAAAAGATCAAAGGAGATAAGAAAGGAACCTTTATATTTGGAAATTTGCTTGTATGTTTAATGTTGTATATTACTAAAAAAGTACCCAGTATTGGTAGAAAAGATTTTGGCTTTGATATACCAGTAGGAAAGCAACTATTGGATCTATTAAACAATATGGGAGAAAACAAAGAGAAACATAAACAAACATTTTCAAGCACTGAAGGCTCAAATGAAGACAAGAATAAGACTATCACAGGCAATTGTAGATAAATATCAAAAGGAAATATGCTTTGTAATTAAAAAGGATGAAATCTGGATGGAGGCACTTGTCCCTAGGACAATCTAGGTAACTGAAATGGGATATGAAACAGATGATAACATTATTGAAACTTATGCAAAATCCCTCCTTGAAGCACCAAAAGAACCCTCTGAGAAAGTCTTTGGCAGTGTTGAAATAATAGAAAGTGATATTTAGTCTAGGAAAAGAGTCAAGAAAGTTGAACAAACAGTAAGGAAAGGCACCAGACAAGCAAAAGCACTTAAGGAAGATGTATTAAAGCAAACTGGTATCAAAGAAAGTGAGTTGGAAGGACTTCAACCAGAAACTCATCTTTCACCAGTTGCAAGTTCCTCTGAGAGTGATATGCTAGCGGTATTCAAAAGGGTAGAAAGGAAAAGAAAACTCTCACTGGTACCCTCACCCACTCCTAGAAAAACAAGACAAAAGCAACAGGTAGTGAGGCCTCTAGTTAAGAAGTTAACTCCTAAGAATAAGAAGAAGGTAAAACAAGATATTGCTCCACTGGATAAACTCCTTAGTGAAATAACAGAAGATGGAAAGTTGTAAAACATCAGCAAACTGTACAACACACTTTCCGCTGATGACAAAGAAAGCATTGAAAATAGTGTAATTTTACACTTGGATATATACAAGAAAATTTTGATGGAAATTATTGATGAAATACCCAATGATTTGTATAGAAGACTAGAAGCTAGAAGAGTAACCATTGTTGAGCTGGACAAGAAGATAAAAATTGAAAAATTACTTGCAGTGCATCTAGTAAACTCACCTGATGGGATAGACAAATTAATCAGTGAAGCTAACCGGGTAGTATTTTCAACTGCTCACCAACATGTAGCATTGATGGCAGGAAGAGTGAATGAAGTCTCTAAAGAAACAATAGATGCATGGGACATTTTCTTTGTAGAAAAAGAGAAACAAGAAGAGCTACTAAGACCTAAAACCATCAGGGTATACCAAAAGGACAAAGATAAGGGGAAAGGTAAGGTAGGTGGACCTCCAAGCCTAAAAATAACTGATAACTTACCCCCACCTCCTTCGGATACTCCACCGGTAGAAACTACAGACAATCAACTGACTATTGAGACTATGGAGACTCCTCTAGAGGATACAAATCCTGAGTCCGAAATCTTGTACACTATGAATATAGACACATAGGAAGTAAATGTTGTGGTTGACAGAGAAACCACTAAGGATAAAAAGAAAGATGTGGCTACTGAGCCACCAACTGTAGATGTTGAGGTTGAGGCTAATGTTACTGTAAAAATAAGCACAAAAATACCTACTCAAATAGAGCAACTGGTAGAGGACACCACTAGTAAAACATTAGAAGAACCGGTAAATAAAACTAAAAATAATCAGGAGAACAAAAAATGGATAGTGCAGAGGTACAAATTGAGAAACCAGAAGTGCATACAGAGACTACATTTGAGAAACTGACTGTTGAGAGCTCAGAGAAACCTTCTGAGACACAGATGGAGAAACCTTCTGAAACACAGATGGAGAAACCAGAATAGAAACAGGCTGAGACATAGGTTCAGACTGAGACAGTACCACCAGCTAAAACTAAAAAGCCTAAACCTTTGCTAATAGAAATGAAAACACAAACTAGCCTACCAGAGGTCAAAACAAGCAAGGTTATCACTACAACCAGGAGCATGGATATTGTGAAAACAGTTGGGCAGATATCTAGTACTTCAATAGGAGAATTTTGGCCTACAAATGTGATAGAGGTCTTACTAGATTCAATAAAGAAAATCACAGAGTGTAATGCACAAGCCGATAAGGCTATTGATGACACAATACCTATTCTCAAATTGGTAGCACCCAAGTGCATTCTGGATAACAAAGATTATTTAGGTCAACTAGACACATTGTCTAAATTCATCACCAGCAACATTTTGACAATTGATCAAATAAATGAAGACACATTCAAAGAAAGGATGATTAAGGAGAAAGAAAAATTCTTTGAGGAAATAGTGAAGAAGAATAAGGAACAAACAGAAACCTTATTACCGACACTAGGAGAGACAATTTTGGATTTCAAGAAACTATATAGAGATACTTGTAAAATAAATATTCTGACAGAAGACCTAGACAAGGAAATCAACAAAGCACAAGATGAGATTAACAATATTGTTGACAATTTGATAGGCACATCAGATTCATTTTTGGAGATAGAAAAGAAAATTGGAGATCTTGAAGAGAAAATTGAGAAGTTAGAAAAAGATAAAGAGAGAATAAAGGATAAGGCAAAGAGCTTAAAATGTAAAATTGGTCCTAAACTAGATTACCTCATTTCTTTGAGAAAAGAAATTTTCGAGGCTCTGGTTCCCAAACTTAAGACACCGGACGAGAAAATGCACATACTCACCGGTCAGGGATAAATTTAAGAAACCACCCCCAGGAAAAAGTGTAAAATCCTAGCAAATCAGACATTATTTTTGGGGCAAAAATTTTAAATTGATGGCGAATTTTTTTTCAAATTTGGAAAAAAAAATTATTTGTATTGGTGATTTTATTTTTAGGGTTTGAAAATTCCATAAAATCTTGGCGAATAATTCATTATTGTGTGGGGAAAATAAATAATGGAGGAGGCAAATGTTTTTTATTTAAAGGAAAAAATATATGTGTATGGGCGAAAAATTATACTCCGAAGGAAAAATTATTTAAGTGTAGGTGATTTTCATTATCTATTAATAACCATTTTTGTTATCTAATTAATGCAACATCACGTTGAGTCCATAATCTACATGATGTATTGATAAGCATGACTTCATCAATATGTCACACATACCTAAAATCCCTCAATGATTTAAAACCGTTCAATGATCGCATATCAATGGCTGAAGTTTTATTTCAGCACAAATTTCTGAAGAGAACTTAGTTCTCCAAAAAGTCCCCGGAATGGAATTGGAGACAATAGGCACGAATCAAATCTTATCCTAATCAAGTATTGACATTTATTAACGTCTTGTCACTGAAATTCTCTAACTGTGATCCACTCGGCATGCACGACTTCCAATCTAGTAATTGGTAGTGGTTTATGGTTGTTTCCAATTTCGCACACTCGTGCATTTATGAGAAAGATTTACTAAGAGATACGCTTCTGCAAAATAGTAGGCGAATTGATTCCTCCTAGCCAATAAATATTTATATGGCTATTGGTGAATTATGTGCATCTATTAAGACAACCTCAGAAAGTGTAGGTGAAAATATTGAATTTACCGCATGGGAAATGTAGATTCTATTGGCGAAATCTTGATAGAGATACAATTAAATACATAAAACAATGGGCGATTGGGCCATGCATTTTATGAATATTTATAAAGTTTGGGTGACATGACCACCCCCGATCGATGCAATATATTCGCCATTTTCTAGGTCGCTGATGTGAAATATTCACCATTGGTGAATATTCGCCACTAAAGTAAACCCTATCACCGGTATAGTTCAAAGAACACAAGAGGCATTACAGGAAAGAAAAAGATTCAGTGACAATTTAAATCTGGTTTTGGCAGATATATTCCAGATTGTAATCCACTGGCTACAAAAATCTAGGTAGGAACCACACTCCACTAACAGTGAATGACAACCTTTGCCATTGATGTCAAAGGGGGAGTAGTGTGATGAGAAAAATGATTAGAACAGGACATCATCAGCTCAGGGTGAGCATACTTTTTTGGGCACACAGTTTTGGTAAGACAAACTTGGGTAGATTATTTTTGGACATCTTTTTGGACACTTTTTATTTTTCTCATGACTATTACCATCAATGCCAAAGGGGGAGATTGTTGGCAAATGCACACTCCAATGATACATTGTAGGTGATTGAAGGTATTGTAATTGATGGCAACCTTACAATTATGTGATATCGATAGGAAGACATAGGCACTGGCATCGGCATTCTCTACACTGGCATATAGTTCATCGACACCCAAAAAGATTGATTACCGACACCTTGGCTGACATCAATTTGTATAAATGTATTTTGTAATTAACTGTAAAATATTTTGTAAGCTGACATGGTGGATTGTAATATGACTCATATATGTATGAGATCATTGTAGATCATTTTATAGAAGATATGATATAATGCAAAGTGTGTAAAGAAAGTAGCAGACCTAATATGCGAATTATTAGATAAGGGTTTATGTATATTGCAAAGCTTAAACCGGTACTGAATCTAGCATAGCAGATGCTAATCTGAAGTAGTACAAGACATTGGATTAGTATAATCCATTTTTGTAAGTCAATGTGACTTCTTTTGTAATTGAGTAGTGAGCTCTAGGCACTTGGCCTTCTTGCATGTGCAGGCCCCTATTGTAAGCAGTAATATTCTCTTATTGGCCAGTAAGTGAATATTGTGGGTCGCAAATCCCACCGAGGTTTTTCCCACACTGGGTTTCCTCGTTAAAATATTGTGTTATGGTGTGGTTTTCATGTTGTGGTTGTTGTTCTTATTTGCTATATTATTTTTGGTTTACCGGTACACAATTTTAATATGCTTTTCATGTTATAAGTTAAGAAAATTATTATACCAGTTAGATACTGATTCACCCCCCCTCTCAGTATCTTTGGGAATCCTAACATGGGATCCTTTGCATTTATTTGTCGGCCAAGATTCTAGCCCAACCTCAGTCATGTTCAACACACCATCTCCAATATAATTTAGCCACCAAATCCTCCCTGAATAAAATAGACTGCCTTAAACCAAGCCGACCTGACTGCTTCAGGATATACACCAAGTCCCAATTGACAAGACACCATTTGTAGGAGGAAAAAATGCCTGCCCATAAGAATTGCTTTGCTAGAGAATCCAATCCCTTCAGGAACCACTTAGGGTCCACTTGGAGCATACATCGATAAATCGAAAGAGCCTGAACCACCGACTGGATCAGTTGAACCCTCCCAGCAAAGGATAACCATCTATGTGTCCAATGTTCAACCTTCATGTGAAATTTAACCAAGATACCTTGCCACAAATCCCTGGGAGGGTTACCAGTAGAGATAGGAATACCCAGGTAAGTCAAGGGAAGAGAATCAACTTGGAATCTTAGGATATTTGCAATCCTCCTCTGGATATTTCTTGAGTGTTGAAAAAGATAATGGAAGATTTATCCTCATTAATCAATTGCCCCAAAGCAACAGGATAAACATCCAAAACTTTGCGCAGATTTGAGGCTTCTCTAATCTGAGCTAGTCCCATCGGGGCCATGTCATCAACAAACTGTAAATGGGATTGAGGATGCAGGCCAGTTCCCAAATTCCAACCTTGAATAATCCCCAAACCCACATTATGCTTAACCAACCTTCCCAGACCCTTAGCTAGAAGAATGAATAAGTATGGGGAGAGGGGGTCCCCCTAGCGAAGACCCCTAGAAGTACTAAACAACTCTGTATGATCTCCATTGATTAGCACCAAGAAAGAAGTAGACATAACAAAACTCATAACCTATTGAATCCATTCATCAGCAAAGCCAAAGGCCCTAAGGATCTTCTGGAGAAAGGACCAATGGACTCTATCATATTGCAAAGAGAGATAGGACAAAGCTGACCTAATCGATTAGTCCCATCACACTTGGGGATTAGTGTAATGAAAGACTCATTCAAAGCATGAAGCATCTACTTGTTCCTTTGAGACTCTTGGACCACCTCCAACAAGTCCAATTTGACAATATCCCATAAATCTTGAAAGAACTTAACTGGAACCCATCCAGACCAGGGGATTTTCCTTTCCTCGTGAGAAAAACAATCCTCTCAAGTTATTCTAGCAAAATAGGACCCATAAGCTGCTCATTCATCTCCCTAGTAACTATAGAAGGAATACAAGCAAGAACTTCATTCTCCTCATCTCATTCCCCCTGATTATCCTCACTAAAGATGGACCAAATATACTATAAAGCCTCCCTAGAGATCTCCTACAAGGATAAACACTACTCACCTCTATCATTCACTAGAATAGGAATAGAATTACCATGTCTTCTTGCTTTTACTAATGTGTAGGGGAAAAAGCAAGACTAGGCTAACATGCCCTAATCCTACCTTTTGACACACATTACGGAATACGAAAGAGCCTAGAGGTATCACACAATTAGCTACTTTTTTTTGTGGAAGAGAGAGCCACGGGCTACCTATTAGGGTTTCTATTCCTTTGTTGTAATTCAAAGATAAAATGATGTAAGTTCAATTCCTAACCCTAAAGTGCAAGTATGAACAAGATTGCAGAATTGAGATTAAACAATGGAAAGGTGTAAACACAAGGACAAGGTAAGAATGCAGATGCATACCCAGGGTTAAAATCTGAGTGAAAATGTTCGAGATGGGGGCGCAGGCGCCACTGTCCTGATACTGCTCCTGAAACTGCTATTTTGCAACCTGAAAAGCTGTCGGAAATGCTGAAACTTGCTGTCTGACAGAAGGACCAAGGCACCCAGGGCCACTGTCCCAGGGACCAGGGTGCCCAGCACCCCTGTCCTAGTAGGACCAAGGTGCCCCACACCCCTTTCCTGGTCTTTTTCCCTAAAATTTGGTGTGTGGCTCAGTTTCTATCTGTTTCCGTCGGATCCGCAATTTGCGGCGTCGTCTGAATCCTGAAATCTGCACTTATATCTGAAAAGGTATGGTGGGTGGCTATATAGGGTTTTGCCTTAGTCAAACCCCCACTTTGGTGATTTCCACCTCCACAAATAGCCAAGTTGTATTGTAAAAGTAGTGTGTGTGCAAACCTTGTGTGTGTGCAAGATCCTAAAATGCAAGTAAGCAAACTAGAGCAACCTAGAAAGTAAACCCTAATTGCTTGTAAATGATAATGTAAATGTTCCAAATCAATATGCAAAGTGATCTAAAGCATGAATACAAATGATATAATGAGGCTTATGCAAAGACATGAAAACAACATGAAATCATACCCAACCCCAAGGGAGGGGTACAAGCCAATCTTCAGTCGGTGGTCCCCTATTGCTCTCCAATGTCTTCAAAGCCCTAAATGGATGAATGAAATTGATGAATGCTTGATGGGTGGATGTTGAATGTTGTTGAAGTCTTCAAAGATCTTCTCTTTTTCTGCGTAGAAAGTTCCTTAAACCAAAAATTCGGATCCTTTCAAATGAAGAAACAGAGCTCTTATATATGAAACCCTAGGTCTTAATTTCAACTTTTGGCCGACCTAGAGATTGAATCTCCTGCCAATTTCTTTTGGTTAAGCTTTATTTTATGATTGGATTGTGCTCCTAAAATTTCGAGAAAAATGTCCGAGATCGTGTGCACTCCGGGCGCCATGGTCCCGACAACTTTTCACCAAATTTTCAGGGCCGTCGGATATGATAATTTTAGAGAGAATCCCGAAGTTACTGGTAATTTTGAGATGTTTTGACCCTTGAAATCAAGCCCCCAAGTTCAAAATAAGACCTAATTAGGGTTTTTGATTAAATGATGTATTGGAGGAATAAAATGAAAGGGGCACACTTTAATGAAAGGGCCCAACTGGAAGATGATGAAATAGGACCTTAGACCTAATTAATTTGATTAATTAAGTGCTAAAGGAAAATGCGATGCAAAGTGCAAGATGCACCAAGGTGGGAGCTAAACCAAGTGTGAAATTGTACCACTTTAGCAAGTGCGTACAATTTTCGACGCTACATTTAGCCCCCACTTTAGTGGTCATATGAGTACTACGTGCATATGCAAGCTAAAGTACAAGAAAGTAAAGATTATTTTAAAAAGGATATATCCATAAGTCAGTCGAACGAAGCCCCCAACTGTATTTGCAGTACACAGTTAGGAACCGCACCCTACAAAACACACGTTAGATCACAAAATCACCTAATGCTTACTAAGGAAAGTGATGAAATTTGTGAGTAGCTATATGCCCCCCCTGTTTCGGCTTGCTTATTAGGGAGGTGAAACAGGATAGCATGTTTACTTGCGACAAATTATGTGAGGGATTATTGATGAGAGATGTTCACTAAAGAGGCTTCATCAGAGCACATTTTGGAACATCCAGGGAGTAAGGGAATGAAAATACGATTCCTACACAACAAACGGTTCAAAAATCACATCTCCCAAACTCAAGTTATGATGAAATTAGTGATAGAGGAAAATTAGGGTTTTGAAATCAAAGGTAAAAGAATGAAAAAAATATACCTCGAAAGTGACTATTGCATTTGTCACTTTGTTGATTTCTGAGTATTATTCATTGCAGCGGAGCCCACATAGCCATCATCATGCCTTCATGATGACCGGAGCATCCCACGAGGATGGAGATAATGTGACAGGCCGTGATCGGTGACGAGCCACTGGATGAGGTGAGTTGACTAAACTTTGACTTTGACTTTCTGCATTTGTGTTGACTTTGAGTTTCTGTGATCGAATGCGGGCCCTAGAATCTGATCCTGGGTCCCACCCAGGGTGCCATGGTCCTATCAGGGCGCCATGGTCCCTGTGGGGCGCCATGGTCCTCTCAGGGCTTGGCAAGGGGTATCAGGGTTAGCTTTCGATGTTCAACAGTTTTTGTTTTTTGCGTAGATGATTTTGATGATTGAGTACTGATTATACTGATGTTTTTGCATTGCAGAATCTCCCATACATGAGAGAGCACATTGCGGGGTAGATTCTTCGTAGTCTGCGAGATCAGATTCCCTGACTGACTCAGGCAGAGAGGGATACATTATCGATAGTGGGTTTATGGTATGCAATCCTCATGTCGGCCATTTGATTCCATCCTGCGATGTTGATGGCACTTATGGAGCGATGGTATCCTGACGCATGTACATTCCATCTCCCAGTAGGAGAGATGACGGTTACACTTGAGGATGTGTACCGCATACTTCGCCTACCTATTAGAGGAGCCACCGTGACATACGCGACCGATCAGTCAGCGAAGGACCATCAGAGGGAGCAGATATACTGCATAGGGAGAGTCATGCCGAGTGAGACGAGAGGTCGCATCATGATCAGTTGGCTCTTACATCCTATAGGAGAGGTGCCCCTTGTGAGATGTCTTATGATTGCCATCATTGCACTAGCCGTCTGCTCTAATGGGCGAGGTACGCACATGCATGGGGGTCTCACATGGTGCATCAAGGCTATGGAGAGACATAGGAGAGTATATGCTTGGGGTCAAGGTATGCTTGCACATCTCTATCATGACCTCGAGGAGTATGTGTTTGGACAGTGTTGTAGCTTGATGACATGCACACTTCTGCAGGTGTGGATATTTGAGTACTTCATATGCACCAGGCCTGTCGGCTATCTGATGAGTGCAGCTAGCGAGCGACCTAAAGTGTTTGCCTATCCACTTACCGGCGAGTGGAGATTCGGGGATCTACTATATTGGAGAGTGACATTCGATAGATTGATAGCTGAGGTGATAGTATGGAGACCATATCTGCGGATGCACAGATGGGATGGAATGGAGAGGCATCTAGCATGCTTACAGAGGAACCGCCTACTGAGAGGATGATACTCACATATCATAGTCCCATTCTACTTTGATCGAGTACGGAGGTAGTTTGGGCTAGAGCAGTGTGTTCCAGTCGATGTACCTATCTATACTCGACACTCATAGGTCCTTCCTAAACCCAGAGCAGTAGTGAGACCTACGACAGATGATATTGAGATTATAGATATAGAGGGGTCTGATCAGGATGTGGTCACTGATTACTCCGCAAATCCCAGAGCACAGCGCAGGTATCTCTCATGGTTTGTGAGGACATACCTAGGGCCTATCTTTCCACCAGATTACCTGACATGCCATCCAGGTCCAAGGAGACATGGAGATAGAGATGAGGATCAGGGATCCAGATCAGACGAGCCAGAGGAGGGAGAGGGTCATGAGGAGGCAGGAGATCCTGATCCACCCATAGGAGATCAGCCTAGTGCTGAGGAGGAGGAGGAAGGAGAGGAGGATGACACAGATAGAGATGATGATGAGGAGAATGAGGATGTGGGTGAGGATACAGATGAGGATGAGGATGATGTGGAGGAGGAGGATAGAGATGATGAGGAGTCAGATGCAGCTCCCCACCATTCAGGAGATGATACCATAGCCTTGGATCCTCCTCTTATTCCCCAAAAGGGGGAACACGAGGCGATACGGAGACCTATACCCATCGTGCACAGATCATTTGAGCGTGGGGAGCCTAGTAGTTCCCAGTCACAAATGCTACCATATCATGATCCCTACTGGCGCGAGGGAGATCCAGGTATAGTAGGTTTATATTGATTGATTAATGTTTTGATGATATAGAATGGTACTAGTACAAAATCTATTCTACTGCTACAGCTAATGTGCAAGAGTGGCGCTCCTTGATCCAGCAAGCAGTGACAGATATTTCCATGATGGCACAGATCCCTAGTTCCTCACAGGTTTCTTATAGGCCTCAGGGGAACATGGGTTGGCATGAGGACTTGTTTTCCCCATTTCGAGTACAGGTGGAAATATGGAGGGAGAGAGAGAGAGTTCTATCAGAGAAACTTCAGCGGGCACAGCGTGACCTAGCAGCAGCTCAGGCTGAGGCTACCTCGTATCGCATGATCCTTATGGATAGGGATCATAGGAGTTCCTCTCGAAGTCATTCACGGTCTATATCACGCTATACACCTATGGGTCCACCTTCATGGCCAGATCAGGAGGGAGCGTCTAGTCGTCACTCTCCAGCCACTAGCCCTAGGGATAGGAGATGATCTCATGATGTAGGATAGGTCACATTTTGGATGTATAGTGACCTAATTTTGTATATGAAAACATGATCCACATATATATATATATACATGCTTCTCTTTGTCTCAAACGTGTTATCTTTAATGCCTAAAACAATGTATATTTTGATTAAAGTTAATACATTTGGTAGATGTACATGTATGTTTTGAATTTAATTTCCATGTGATTGATTTCTCAATGTTCCATGATTAAATTGATACATGTGTGACTTAATTAAAAATAAAATATCTGATCAAGTACTACATTGATGATAGAGAAGAAATATGTGTTAAGCCTAAGAATCATATAACTAATGTGATTTAATTTAAACTTAAACACAACATGATACAATTCTACTTAACACATAAAGACATTGTATAATATGCCAGCATAATGGAAATGTAAATCTTTTGCAATTTACATAAATGAATTCAAGACAAACTATAGAGTAAAGAAACATGCTTGTCAAGAACAAAGCAATATAGATTAAACAAAATATCATTTAATTCTATTTGCTCTAACAAAGATATGCTAACATATTATCCAATTTCGAAGAAGTGAAATGAAAGATAAGGAATGAGGAATTAAGCATAGTATCTATGCAAGTGCATAGCATTTATAGGTTCTTTAAGAGGCATACCATCTACATCCGCTATTTTGTAAGCACCTGATCCATAATCTTCAATAACAATATACAGTCCAAGCCAATTAGGACTAAATTTTCCCTTTTCTTTAGGTAAGGTATTCACATTGCGTTAATTCTCATAGAGAACTAAGTCACCTACTGAGAAGGAACATTGAATAACCTTATCATTATAGCTTCATTGTAGAGTTTTGTGATACACTTGAATATGCTCAAGAGAATTTATACGATGTTCATCAAGCATCTCAAGTTGTTGAAGTCTTTGTTCTCTATAAGAGTCATCATCTACTATACCTTTGAGAGAAACTCTAAGTGATGGAATCTCTAACTCTAAAGGCATAATAGCATCAGCACCATAAACAAGATTATAAGGGGTAGTTCCTATAGCAATTCGTACACTCGTTCAGTAGGCCCAAAGAGCATAGATTAGCTGTACTCCAATCCTTACCATGCTTATTCACGGTTTTGCGAAGAATTTGTTCAATTATCTTATTAGATGATTTGGCTTGACCATTTGATTGAGGATAGTATGGTGTAGAAAATTGATGTTTGATATGATATTTCTCGAGGAATTTCTTCACATCCTTGTTCTTAAATGATGTCCCATTATCTAAGATTATAGTGGAAGGTATCCCAAATCAAGAAATAATGTTTTCTAGAAGAAATTGACAAATCACTTCAGCAGTAGTAGAGCGAAGAGGAACAACTTCTACCCACTTTGTAAAGTAATCTGTTGTGGTTATAATGAAAGTGTGTCCTTGAGATGAAGGAGGAGAGATTTTACCAATGAGATCCAACCCCCATGCAGAGAAAGGCCAAGAAGCTACATGAGAACGAAGTTCTTGGGCAGGAGCATGAATCAGATTATTGTGTTGTTGACATTGATGACATTTCTTAACAAATGAAAAAGAATCCTTCTGCATAGTTTGCCAATAGTATCCCATACGAAGCAATCTTTGAACCAAGGATTTGCCTCCAAAATGCCCCCCATAGGCACCTGAATGTGCCTCTTCAAGAGCAATAAGGATTTCTGATTTGTTAAGACAGTGAAGGAGAAGACCGTTATAACCCCTTCGGTAAAGAACATTAGAAAGAATGATATATCTAGCGGACAGCTTGCGGATTCTAGCCCTAGTGTTCCTATTGGTGGAATCAGGAAAGGTACCATCATTCAAGTATCTTATGATATGTGAATACCATTCATCTGAGTCTATAAAGTCACAACATGTCACCAAGCTAGAATCATCTACAATAGCTGGAGAAATAAGGTTGTGAATAACAAATTTAAGATCAACCATAGGGTCCTCTAGAGATACAAGAGAAGCCACAGATGCCATTGTGTCCACATGTCGATTATCTTTTCGAGGAACAGGTTCCATGGTATAAGAATCAAATTTTTGTAACAAAGAGATAGCAAGGTCTTTATATTGTGATAATTTGTCTTGTTTTGCTTGATACAGTCCTGTTACTTGTCTTATAATCAATTGAGAATCTCCATAAATATGTATGTGCTTTACATTCAAAGCCAAGGCTACCTTTATTCCTGCTATAAGGGCCTCATACTCAGCAATGTTGTTGGTACATAGGAAATTGAGACGATAAGATAAGGGAATGGATTTCTTTGTAGGAGAAATTAGAACAACACCTGCCCCCGATCCCGTACAACACTTAGAGCCATCAAAGTACAACTCCCAAATATCATCTTTCCCTATACAAAGAATGAAGTCATTGGGAAAATACTTAGGGTTAGGGAAGGAGAAAGGTGAAGGGGCCTCAAATAAGTGATCAATCAACGCTTGCCCTTTAATTGCTCTTTGTGAAACAAATTTAAGGTCAAATTCAGTTAACATCATAACCCACTTAGCTAGGCGTCCTGATAAATCAGTTTTAGAGAAAAGATGCTTCAAAGGATCAAACTTTACCATGATGTGGACTTCTGAATTTAAAAGATAATGTCTCAATTTCTAAGTTGCAAACACCAAGGCCAAGCATTGTCTTTCTATCGCAGAATATCAGGTCTCATAATTGAGTAAGGTACGACTTATATAATAAACCGGACACTCCTTACCATCTTTATCATGTTGTGCCAATAATGTTGCGAGACCATGAGGGGATGCAGCTGTATAAAGAAGAAAGGGTTTAGAAGGTTCGGTGGGTTGAAGGATAGGAGGATTAGCCAAATATACTTTTAAATCTTCAAATGCTTGCTGACAATCTTCATTCCATTGAAAAGTGATATTCTTATTGAGAAGTTGAGTAAAAGGAAAAGTACGATCCACAAGTTGAGATACAAACCTACGAATAGCTTGAATCTTTCCTTGTAAGCTTTTGAGTTGAGACACATTTCTAGGAGGTGGCATGTTGACAATAGCATCTATTTTCTTAGTGTCCACCTCAATCCCATGATGTGAAACTATGAATCCTAATATTTTTCCACTATCCACACCAAAAATACATTTTTGGGGATTCAAGCGCATGTGATATTTATGAATTCTTTCAAAGATTTGATGAAGGATCTTAATATGATCTATACGGAGAATGGATTTGGCTAAAATATCATCAACATAATCTTCTAAAATCTTATGCATATAATCATGAAAGATAAGGGTCATCGCTCGTTGATAAGTTGCACCGGCATTTTTAAGTCCAAAAGGCATCATCACCCAACAAAACGTACCCCAAGGAGTGGTGAAAGCAGTTTTGAATTGATCTTCAAGATTAATGAAAATTTGATTGTATCCTGAAAAACCATCCATGAAGGATGACAAAGCATGTCTTTCTATAGAATCAACTATCATGTCAATGTTTGGAAGAGGGAAATCATCTTTTAAAGAAGCCTTATTTAAATCTCGAAAGTCTGTACACATTCTTATTTTATTATCTGATTTAGCCATAGCAACAATATTTAAAATCCATGGGGAATAATCAATAGGGTGGATAAATCCAGCCTCCAATAATTTTTCAATCTCAGCCTTAACAAGCAAAGCTACCTTAGGATTCATTTTTTGAATCTTTTGTTTCACAAGCTTAGCATCGAGAACTAAGACAATATTATGAGTAACAATCTTAGGATCTATACCAGGCATGTTAGAGTATGTCCAAGCAAAGATCTCAGGGAATTCATGCAATAAATCTGCATATTGTTTTTGTTCTTCTTCATCCAAACACTTTCCAATTTTAATAACTTTTTCTTCATTGCAAGGATCCATCTTAACATCAATGGTGTCACTTATGAGAAGATTACTTTGTTGAGGAGTATCCTTTAACTGAGGGAATTCTTCCACAATCTCATCATTATCAATCTCTCTTCCAAAATAAGCTTCAGTGTTCAAACAATAAGGAAATCCCCTATTGTGATGATAACGAGGAAGAGTATCATATGCTCCTAAAAACTCAGCTAAAGCATCATCGGTAGGAAAGACATCCAAAGCATAGGCACACGAAGGATCCCCATCAATATACTCAGGGTGTCTCATTGGTAAAGATGTAGAAATAACATTAACACTAATACATGGTCTCTTAGAAGCTTTAGTGCGCTTGTAGGGATTATAACCAAGTCCAAAGGTCTCATCATAAAGAATATTCCCTAGGGGAACCTTTATCCCTTGTTCGTGAGCACCACAACCATTTCCATTATACCCATACTTAGCTAAAATATGAAAACCATGACCATAACAATTAGCCATTTCAGAAAGAGAAGGTGGTTTTTCATAAGACAAAGAATCAAATCCTTCAGAATTAGAGGTGTGAGGAGAAGAAGTTTGAGAAGCGGCCACAAAATTATTGTTCATAGGTTCAGGTAAGATTGATTGATTTTTAGTTTCTTCCTTCTTTTTAACTTTAAGCTCTCTAGGAGGAATCCTATACTCAACTACAAAGGTGGGATTAAAATCAAGAGATCCCCAATCGTCTTCTGCGAGAACCCTCTCAGGATCAAAAGCCTTTTCATGTGTAGATTCAAGTTGAGAAGAATCTTCTTCAGGATCTTCAGGCTCATCCAAATAATCTTGACTATCAAAGGATGATGATTCATCCATAGGTATATTTTTTAAAGAGTCATCACTAGAAGAGGAAGGTTTAGAAGAACTCCCTTTGGATGTTTGCAAACAAGCTTGAAAATTAGTATCACCTATCAAGGTATATGTCTTATTGTTATAAATAAATTTAACTTGTCTATGCAATGTAGAGGGGACAGCTTGCATACTGTGAATCCAAGGCCTCCCTAATAACAAATTGTATGTTAGATTTCCCGACATAACATGGATAGGAGTAGGCAAAGTAACAGGTCCCACCATGATGGGTAAGGTGATAATACCTAGTGAAGACTTAGCCACATTATCAAAGTCTCGAATGGGATGAGAGTCAGGCTCAATAAGCGATGTATCCACATTCATCTTATGCAATAGATTAATGCTACACACATTAAGGCTAGAGCTATTATCTACCAGTTTTCATCTTATAGAAGTGTCATTTATGATAACCACAATCATCAAGGGATCATATTGATGTTGAATTTCACTAGTAGGCAATTCATCTTGAGTAAACACAATTTGAGCTTTAGGATTCATCACAGAGTTAACCAAAGACACTATATTACTAGATGTATTAGGTGGAGGAACATTCAAATCTTTCAAGGCATCTTGTAACATTCCATGATGAGTGGAAGAAGTTTGGATCAAATCCCAAAGGGATATCTTAGCAGGGGTAGCTTTAAGTTGTTCTATGAGATCATATTCCTTACCAAGAACTTGTGAAATACGTGGAGCTTGCAGAAGAATTGGTTGAGGATTAGGAAGAGAAACTGAAGTAACAGGAGGAGGATTAGGCTGCCTATTATGTCTAGTATTATAAGTATGGGCAACCACATTATAACTCTCTCTAGTTAATTGCTTGGCATAACTATAAGGACTTATAGGTTTTCTTCCTTGCACAGTGATGATAGGTTTATTCAGAGTAAGAAAGGAATCATGACCATACCCTCCTTGGATAGTAAGGAGAGGTGATTTAGGAACTTGAAAGGTGGGAGAAGGATAAGCACCTTGGACTTCAAAGAGAGGCTTATTATGCTCTTTTAGGTTTTTCATGTTAACTAATTTGGAAGTTTTGTTCTTGTTTAAAGATTTCGATAAAGCCACAAAGTCATCAAGAGCATCATCCAATAAAGCATGATCATATCGATTAAAAGGTTTATCTTTTGATTCAAAAGGAGACATCTCTTCATAGAGGGGATCACTGAAAACAACCATGTTACTAGATTTAGTGGAAGAGTTGATAGCAATGTACCCTTGAGAGGAATCATTCAACTTATCTTTCTCATCACAACGAAATGGCATAGTAACAATGTTTATGAGTTTTTGGTAAAATGAAGGTTTGGTATTTTTAGGGTTCAAAAACTCATCTAAAGCTTCATCTAATTCATCTTGGCTATACTCATAATCAACATAATTGCATACATCATCATAAATATGAACATCTTGCAAATAAAATTATGACATTTTGAAATAAAGATTGCATAAAACTTAAACACACAATGCAAAAAAAAACAAAGAAACACACTCTTTCTTTTCCCTCTTTTTTTTTCTCCTTTTTTTTTAATGAAAATGAAACTTAAATGAAACACACTAAATCTAGATCTAGATCTAATAAATGCAATGCAAGAGAAAGCAATAATAAGATTCATGTCGGGTTCACCAAAATGTGTAGGGGAAAAAGCGAGACTAGGCTAACATGCCCTAATCCTACCTTTTGACACACATTGCAGAATATGAAAGAGCCTAGAGGTATCACACAATTGGCTACTTCTTTTTGTGGAAGAGAGAGCCACGGGCTACCTATTAGGGTTTCTATTCCTTTGTTGTAATTGAAAGCTAAAATGATGTAAGTTCAATTCCTAACCCTAAAGTGCAAGTATGAACAAGATTGCAGAATTGAGATTAAACAATGGAAAGTTGTAAACACAAGGACAAGGAAAGAATGCAGATGCATACCCGGGGTTAAAATATGAGTGAAAATGTTTGGGACGGGGGAGCAGGCGCCACTGTCCTGATACTGCTCCTAAAACTGTTGTTTTGCAACCTGAAAAGCTATCGGAAATGCTGAAACTTGCTGTCTGACGGAAGGACCAGGGTGCCCAGCGCCCCTGTCCCAGGGACCAGGGCACCCAGCACCCCTATCTTGGTAGGACCAGGGCACCCCATGCCACTATCCTAGTCTTTTGCCCTAAAATTTGGTGTGTGGCTCAGTTTCTATCTGTTTCCGTCGGATCTGCAATTTGCGGCGTCGTTTGAATCCCGAAATCTGCAGTTATATCTGAAAAGGTATGGTGGGCGGCTATATAGGGTTTTGCCTTAGTCAAAGCCCCACTTTGGTGATTTCCACCTCCACGAATAGCCAAGTTGTATTGTAAAAGTAGTGTGTGTGCAGACCTTGTGTGTGTGCAAGATCCTAAAATGCAAGTAAGCAAACTAGAGCAACCTAGAAAGTAAACCCTAATTGCTTGCAAATGATAATGTAAATGCTCCAAATCAATATGAAAAGTGATCTAAAGCATGAATACAAATGATATAATGAGGCTTATGAAAAGACATGAAAACAACATGAAATCATACCCAACCCCAAGGGAGGGGTACAAGCCAATCTTCAGTCGGTGATCCCCTATTGCTCTCCAATGTCTTCAAAGCCCTAAATGGATGAATGAAATTGATGAATGCTTGATGGGTGGATGTTGAATTTTGTTGAAGTCTTCAAAGATCTGCTCTTTCGCTATGTAGAAAGCTCCTTAAACCAAAAATTTGGATCCTTTCAAATGAAGAAAGAGAGCTCTTATATATGAAACCCTAGGTCTTAATTTCAACTTTTGGCTGACCTAGAGATTAAATCTCCCTCCAATTTCTTGGGGTTAAGCTTTATTTTATGATTGGATTGTGCTCCTAAAATTTCGAGAAAAATGTCCAGGACTGTGTGCACTCCGGGCGCCATGGTCCCGACAACTTTTCACCAAATTTTTAGGGCTGTCGGATATGGTAATTTTAGAGAGAATCCTGAAGTTATAGGTGATTTCGAGATGTTTTGACCCCCGAAATCAAGCCCCCAAGTTCAAAATAGGACCTAATTAGGGGTTTTGATTAAATGATGTATTGGAGGAATAAAATGAAAGGGGCACACTTTAATGAAAGGGCCCAACTGGAAGATGATGAAATAGGACCTTAGACCTAATTAATTTGATTAATTAAGTGCTAAAGGAAAATGCGATGCAAAGTGCAAGATGCGCCAAGGCAGGAGCTAAACCAAGTGTGAAATTGTACCACTTTAGCAAGTGCGTACAATTTTTGATGCTACAACTAAGTTGAAGAAGAACACAATATTATTATCCCCTACTTAAAGCCAATCAATACGAGCTCTCAGTTTCCAATATATTTCCTCCCTAAGCTCACATTCCTCTAAATTCTTGACAGCCCTATCTTCCTCCCTAAGAAAGGATTCAGACAAACCATTCTCTCTTACTTCCCTAATAATGTCATTCAAGACTAATTGAGCATCCTTCTTAGCATGAAAAATATTCCGAAAACACTGGCGGTTCCACCATTTAAGCTGAACCTTAATAAATTGCAGCTGCTTGGAAAAAGTGTACATAGTAGTGCCAAAGGCTAGCCTCCCTTTCCTCCACCATCCTACAACATGATCCTGCAAAGAAGGATCCTGCAACCACATAAGCTGGAATTGGAATGAAGGAGTGCGAGCGACCCGAGCAGAAGAAGACACCAGCAAGTGTAGGAGCACCTAAGACAAGATTGGCCACTATGAGGCCATAATGAAGATTTATGAGATAATTAAGTCTATGAGGTTAAAATAACCATTTGATATTTTAAACATGGATAATAATTCCATTTGGAGTCATTAAACTCATGTAATGAGTCATTTTGTAATAAGTTGTCAAAATTGTCATGTTGGGCAAATAATGTCAAAATGAGTAATGTAATGGGGTTCAATGGGTAGAATAGGTTTTTAATGATAATTTTAAGTTTCATAAGGTCTTGTGTGACCATATTAATGTAATAAAGTTGATTAGAAAGTGTCAAGATGCAAAAAGGTTAGAAACTTGTCAATTGATAACTAAAAATGTCAATTTGACAATAAATTAAAGTTGTAAACACCCAAAAGTTGTTGTATGGGTGGTTAAGAGTTGGTTTCCAGTTTCCATGAATGGAAGAGGTTTAAATATGTTTGTAATGATCCAAAATGAAGAGGTAGAGGGTCTGATTTTCTTGGCATTCTAAGAGTTTGGGGTTTGGCAATAAAAATACAAGGTTTTCCTTGCAATTTTGGTCTAAAATCTGCACTTTATTGGTCCAAAACTCTTCTTGTTTGCTTCATTTTTGATAGGAAATGGATTTTTAAATGTAGAGGAGTGTTTGTACTACCATTTTATACTATTATTGAAGGTTTTACATTCAAATTTGATATACTTTCATTTGCTGTCCTAAAGACTGTTGTAGGTGGCCATTTTATTGTTGTTCTGAGAGTCACAATGAAAATGTGACCCATTCCACTTTATGTGGTTTTTGTTACTTATGGAATGGGTCATTAATGATGTATATTATTGTCTAATAATAGGTTTGAGTGCAAGTAATAATGTGGAGATGAAGTGTTGATACCCTAGGGTAAGAGATTGTGTGAGAAAAAGAATGAAAATGGACGCATGAGTATAGCATCAGAAGATCTACCTTAAGGAGGTAGTTTTTTATGTGAAAACATTTTAGGGGATGGTAAATTCATGTTAAATACCAAGTTTCAAGATCTGGAAGTGGGTTTTGGGGTTTGAACAAGGAGGCCCTAGTTTTTTAGGCCTAAAAAGGGGGGTTTAGTATCTAACCTATCAAATGATTGTGTATTGTCTTGAAACCTAGAAAATATATGGTTTTGGAACATTTTTCAAGACTATTTTTTGGTTTGGAGTTGTGTTCATACCATTTGTTAGGCCCAATATAGAAAGCTAGTGTACTAAGAGGGGAGGGGTGAATCAGTACTCCAAAACTTTTCCTTTGTAATAACCTTACTGTTATGCATAAACAGAATAGTGCAGTAACATAAAATAAAACTATAATCAACAGATAATAGTCATACATGATTCACTCCATAACACATATATTTTAGTCATGCAGAAACTCTTGGTTAGAGAGAAAAATTGCGGTGGGGATGGCACCCACAACTACACTACTGCAATAATAAAGAATGCTCGGTTAGAGCTACATTTAGCTATTTCTGATAGCTTACCCTGTTAGGAGTATTAAGATCAGTTAGATCTACCTTACTTAAGGATTTGTACAAGACTATATAAGTGTAGCACCTGGCTAAAGGATTTACAATTTATAGACTTGGTTAGAGTCTTTTACCTTGTTAAAGGTTTCTCTTACAACTTCAAAATATTACAATATAATCATTACAAATATCTCCAACTTTACATCTGAAATGTTAAAGCAAATTCTATGTGCTCTGAATAAGATTACCTAGCTTGTAGCATACCTTGGTAACCCATAATGAAACTCGATAAACACTTTTGTTTACTCTGTTCTTTGACTGTTCACTGATAACCTTCTTGGTGACCTCTCTGTGTCTCTGTAATAGTCTTCCTTCATGTATACACACTGCTATCTCATTGCATCTCTTATCACATCATATCATGTCTTATGTCTAACCCTAGAATCATGTTGTATATATATATATATATATATATATATCTTACAATGGTGATCTGATTCATTGCTTTGATCTTACAAAAAGATTCTTCGATTAAACAAAATATCTCATAGGTTAGATTGATCTTGTAATCATGCACAATCTCCTAGTGCAATTTCAATGCAAAAAACGGTTAGATGTGCCTCGATCTTGTAACACGTTTTCATGTGTATGTCTAGGTTCAATGTATCTAGTAAGACATTTCACTCAGTGAATATCAACTCGGTGAGTTAACTTTACTACTCAGTAGCCATGAACCTTTACTCGGTAAACAGCTCGGTGAATACTATGTTCTGTGACTGCTTTCTTCAGTAACCGACTAGACTATTCATACCAACTTCTCTGTGTGTACCGACTACATGATTCAATAATACTAACCGACTAGAATATAGTATGACTTTGGATATGAAACTAATGGCAATTTGATAAGTAGTAACAATCTCCCCTTTTGACATTAGTTGAGATGTTTGACAAAAACTACTTACAAAGTCATAACTCAAAAAAAATATATACTTGACAAAATGACTATACTTGACAATATGTACAATAGTCAATAGTATATGTAGATATACTCCCCTTATCATTATCCTGTACATAACTCTGAATTTTCAATGTTCGATTCGGTTCTATACTGTACTTGTGTGCTCTATATATTCTGCATATTCTGCTTGGTAGACTCCCCTTTTATACAATACTCAAAATTGTGTTATCAAAACTGTACTATTCTCCAAGTGTAGAATTACTCCCCCTTTGCTGGGCTTTCCTCCCCTGTGTAGTAACATAATATTACTCCCCCTTTTTGACAAACATTAAAAACTTAATTTGCATCCGAAGGTGGCAACTGATCAAAAATAGTCTTATACTTGGTCCGGGCGTTAGTGAGGGCGACTGAGAGTGAGTCCTTGAGACTTTCCATTAATGATTTTTGTGCTTGAATATTAGATAAGAGTGATATCAAGCCATTAAGAGTGCTTCCCTCTTGGGTAGTTGATAAGCTTGTAGCTCGGTTAAGCTACTCTTGGACTGATGAGAGATGAGGAAGGAATAATGTTTGAAGGGTCATTATATCCATCCTAATTTTATGCTCTTCATTCCTCAGTTCTAATTGTTGAGCCAGAGCTGTTGTAGCTTTTTGTAAAAAGTCTAAACTGAATTAGGCTTAGTGGTCAACTTGGAGGAGAGATCGGTGATCTCTTTCTCAATTGCATCAGTTTTATTTTTGATGTCTTTAATAAATAAAGAAAATGTACATAATTTCTGGAATAAATAAAGAATGTGCTTGAGTTGAGGGGTCAACTCAGCAATGAATTTGACAAGTTTTACCTTGCCAACAACAATTGATTTTTGGAATTCCTCTATCATTTTTGCTGTGAGCTCTTTATCCTTGAGCTTTCTTAGGTATTCAAATGCATCAACTCTGGATGTTTCAATCTGATTAAGGAGTTCATCCAACTAAATATGGATGGCTGCATCGGTTGACACTGTTGCTGATGGTAGCATTTCTGTGAGCAGTGTCCTAACCTTTTGAAGTACCTTGTTCTTTTTCTATATTGCTAGTTGTTTCTCTTGTTCGGCCTTTTCTTTGCATAGTTCACTGAATTTAGTGAGTGCTTGCCCTTTTAATTTGGAGATATCGACATTGGGCAACACGATCGGTTTAGATAAGTCAAATTTAAAACCATGCTTTCTCACCTTTTTCTCTTTTTCTTTTGTCTGGGGCACTAAGACAAGTGCTTGTGAGGCGTGTTGTCCCTTGGTAGGTTGCTTGGTAGATGCAACACTTTGCACTATTCCTATAGTAGTTGCAGTGTCTTTGGATGGCTCGGTGCTAGGCGTCTCTGTTGTAATATTTGTTGTGCTTGTCTGTCCCTGAGATTATTGATCTTTTGTTGTGTCTACTGCAACTTCAGATTTGTTACCTGCATCTTTTGCAGCTTCAGATTTGTTACCTTTGGTAACTTATTCGGTGTCCTTGGGGGCTTCGGTTGGTACTTTTGGCTTCACGGGCGGATAAGGCTGAACTTGTTCTGAGACCGATTCACTAGACACAAGTTTTGCATAAGTGGTGCCTTCAATCATTTCTTGCTCCGGTGTGGCTTCATCCATTACATCTTCATCAATTTGTATTGTGTCAACCGGGTCTGGACCTTGCTCGGTGACATCTAGATCTTGCTTGGTGACATCAAAAATTTCAATTTGAGATTGTTCACTGACATCCTTTTGTTTGAAGAACTCCTGCCACTTGGCCTTAGTCTCATTCTCCACGTCAATATATAGCCCATTCATCAATTTTAAGGCTCTCTGTTTCACAAGAAATTTTGAATTGTAGGTGGACAAATGCTCCTTGATTTCAGATATAGACATGTCAGGAAATAAGTGGACAAGACTTCTTTCTCTTATTTGTCTCTCTGAATCCATTGCATATTTCCATCTGTTATCAATATGTGAGTAGAGTTCACTTGGAAGTGACTTTGCTAGTTCCAATGGTGCTAACCAAAACTTCAGAAGTGTACATATGATAGCTTCTTCAATCTGTCATTTCTCATAATTGTTCCTAGACTCATACTTAATATATCTGAATCCTGCAAACCCACCGTATTCCTTAAGATTGGCACAAAAGTTTTCAACACTGTGAATGTTTGCCTTTTTGCTCTTCACAATCTAAAATTTGTTAGCATCATCAGACTTTGTATCACTCGACTATTTTGCCAAAATGAGTCTCCGAGTAGATTTCTTGTAAGTCTTTATTACCTTAGGAGCGGCAATAGTCTTTTGTTTCTTGCTCGGTGATGCAGCTGATGCTCTGGTGTTGGGTCTCTTTGTTGGTGGAGTCGGTAGGGCCTTTGAAATGTCCTATTTCTTTCTTTTTAGAACTTTTCCCTTTGGCAACTCTATGCTCAATGTTATTGCAGCCTCCTATGCTTTTGATTCTTCCTCGGTAATGGCAAGATTGCCTTTGATAGGTGTAGATGAGGATTCTTCTCCGAATTTCTCAGATAAAGCTTTTATAATCTTTGTTGCTTTCCTTGTAGCCTTAGGAACTACAACGCTCATTTTTACTTTCTCCTTTACCTCTTCATAGGTTCCATACCTTAGTTCAGTTGCATGCCTTGGCAATAATAGGTAGGCATCAATTTGTTGTTGTGTGATGTCATGATCAATTTCATAACCCATTGGTTGCAATGATTGAATCCTTGGTTCAACATCATTTACATAGCAGTAATCAGTGTCGACTTCAAAACAAATATTGTCCTTGTATTTTTCAACTAGTTGTGGTGGGATCCTGTACTTGTTGTACATTTTCTCTTGGAATTTGCTAAAGTAATCATCCATGACATCATTAAAGTTATCTCCTAACTTCTTGATGTAATCATTGATCTGATGGGTGATAGGTCAGTGTAGCTCCCATACTACTTTACCGACTGAGGGAAAGAACTTTTCAAAATAGAAAAACATACAGACAAGTAGTGAACCGAACTTTGAGTGTGTTTGCCGAGTTGTTGTTCTTCAGCTTCCTTATTGTGTTTAGGTTCTCAAATAAGTTCTTTAGTAGTACTTCACACAAGTCTACTTTCATTCCCTTCTTTACTATTTTGTAGGCCAGGTCCACTATAGCACATGGTACACTGTTTTCCCTTGTAGTTTGGAAGAAACAGTAACCAATGACTCTGATTGCAAATTTCAGTTCAACATCAGTGACATTATTCAATTTCAGTCCTCGGTAATCAGATTCTACTCCGATTAGACTAATTAGCTCCTTTTGTGATATCATTTTCTATGCATGAGCATGATCGTAGATGGGATATCCGGTGATCAGGTGAATGACTTCCTTTGTGATCTTGAATGGTTGCTCTTGTAGCCACATGAAATCATCATGTACTTTGCTCAATACAAACTTAACCCATTGGGGTTTGAACACACGAGGATAGACTAGGGATTTAGTTAATCCCTTGATTCTGATATGTTCAAATTTACTATCCAGTTTGACGTCAGTGCACAGTTCATCATATGTGTCACTAATCTCTACATGACTGAGTTCCTCAATATGACACTTGGTAAAGAATCTGACATCTTCTACTAATAATACTCAATCCAGGATGAGTGAAAATGCAATTTTATCATCTAGTTCTGAGGCAACATTAGGAGTTAGGGAATACTTCAGAGATGGCTTCTCTACATTTTGGACAACTACAGGGTCTTGGATCTTGGGCACCATGGTAGATCTCGAGTAAAAATTCAACAGGTTATCCTTAGGGTTTACAAGTAGCTTACTCTTTACACTCAGTAGATACTAGCAATTTTACTAGATCAGAAACTAGCTAAATAGTGTGAATAGATTGATGTAAATACCTTGAAAATTTGCTCTGACTAAAATTTGGTTGCTTTGATTCGCTCTGCTCTACTTCTTGAAAACTTGGGTGAATGAAAATGACTGTGAAAACACTTTTAAGTACTCAAAAATACCTTATTGGGCTCCGTGCAAGTTAGGTCATGGTATTAAATGCACTCGGTTCACCTTTTACCGATTTACTTCATTTTTTGTTTTCACCGAGTATTCAACTTTGCTTTGTTAACCGACTTGACAGGTTTCCTGTATACACTAACTTTACTAATTGCATCTTAACTATGTAGATTTTGAATTCTGTTCATAATAAAATAGGAATTGTTATGATTTAACTTTTAAAGAATACAGTCCCTTCATACCTTTTCTTAACTAATTTGAAATAGGTGCACCTAACTCGGTAGGTAAGGTGCTTTCTTCATCAAACACAATTTCTTTCTTTTTCCAAATCATCTTGAATTTTTCTTTTATCTCCTCAGTGTCTCTTCTTAGTTGATCTCTGCAATCTCCAGATAAATGTCTAGCTTTGTGACAATGAAAACATGCCATATCGGGATTTCTCCATGATCTCCGGTTGTTCATTCCAAACCTTATAAAATAGTTGGCACTTATATGTCCATATCTTCCACAACATTTGCACCATATCCTCGTATTGTAATCCCATGGTACTACTGGATATTGTTGGTAAGAATCTATGTGAGTTCAGTAGCCTCCAGTGTTTTCTCAATGTGGATACTTCATGTAGTTCTTTCGCTTAAACCAGCATCTCTCGGTACTATGTCCATATCTATTGCAGTTTTTACAAAACCCTTTGAATTTTGCCTTTTGATGGTTGTTAACAGACTTTGTTCTACATTGATTAGGTATGTGACCATATTTATTGCAATTATAACAATATCCATTGGACTTAGTGATATTCGGTTGCTTACCTTTTCTGATCTGGCATATGTTGGCAGTATGACCTTGATTTCCACAGTAGTAGCAAATAGGCTTCTTCCTTTTGATGTTATTTCTTTTTTTAGCTTGTTTTGATGATTCTCTTTTCTTGGTAGTATCAATTATTTTGTAGCCGAGTCCTCCATCTTTGTAGAGTCTTCTTGTATTCAGTTGCTCATCCAACATCTTTGATGCTTCATAACTTTTCTCCAATGATTCTTTGGATTTCTTTTCTGTTTCAAGTTCACCAGTCAACCTTGATACTTCAAGTTTCAATGATTGATTTTCATCATTCTTTAGAATTGCTTCATGATGATCATAACCTAGTTGATCTGTCATATTTTGTTGAATAGCGGTTAACCTCATGATTTCATCATCCTTATCAGATACTACAGCTTCAAGTTGTTGTTTCTCTCTTTGTAGATCTCTTGCTTTATCCTTAGCTCTCCTTAATGCATCTAGATTTTTAGTCATTTGTGTACTGAAATGTTCATGTTCTCTTTTCATTGCTTTTAGTTGATTAGCCAATGCTTTGTTCTTTTCTTTCAACATTCCAATCATTTCTTCAGTTTCTTCAGATATACTGTTCTCAGATGATGTCTCGATTTGTTCCACTAGCTCTTGAGAATCCTGCAAGTCATCAGATAATCTTCTCCTTACTTTCAAAGATTTTTGCATTTTCCTCTGCATGTTTGCAATCACTTGATTTGCATTATCCAGCTCTTCTTGAAGATGCACAATCCTCCGAGATTGTTTGTAGCCTTCCATTGCTAAGATCTTTCTCTTCAGGTGGTTAAACCCTTTTCCAAGATTCAAGCTCTGATACCAATTGTTAGGCCCAATATAGAAAGCTAATTTACTGAGAGGGGAGGGGTGAATCAGTACTCCAAAACTTTTCCTTTGTAATAACCTTACTGTTATCCATAAACAGAATAGTGCAGTAACATAAAATAAAACTATAATCAACAGATAACAGTCATACATGATTCACTCCATAACACATATATTTTGGTCACGCAGAAACTCTTGGTTAGAGAGAAAAACTATGGTGGGGATGGCACCCACAACTTCACCACTACAATAATAAAGAGTGCTTAGTTAGAGCTACATTTAGCTATTTTTGATAGCTTACCCTGTTAGGAGTATTAAGATCAGTTAGATCTACCTTACTAAAGGATTTGTACAACACTATATAAGTGTAGCACCTAGTTAAAGGATTTACAATTTATAGACTTGGTTAGAGTCTTTTACCCTGTTAAAGGTTTCTCTTACAACTTCAAAATATTACAATATAATCATTACAAATATCTGCAACTTTACATCTGAAATGTTAAAGTAGATTCTATGTGCTCTGAATAAGATTACCTAGCTTGTAGCATACCTTGGTAACCCATAATGAAACTCGGTAAACCCTTCTGTTTACTCTATTCTTCGACTGCTCACTGATAACCTTCTCAGTGACCTCTCTGTGTCTCTATAACAGTCTTTCTTCATGTATACACACTACTATCTCATTGCATCTTTTATCACATCATATCATGTCTTATGTCTAACCCTAGAATCATGTTGTATATATATATATATATATATATATATATATATCTTACAATGGTGATCTGATTCATTGCTTCGATCTTACAAAAAGATTCTTCGATTAAACAAAATATCTCATAGGTTAGATTGATCTTGTAATCATGCACAATCTCCTAGTGCAATTTCCAATGCAAAAAACGGTTAGATGTGCCTCGATCTTGTAACATGTTTTCATGTGCATGTCTAGGTTCAATGTATCTAGTAAGACATTTCACTCGGTGAATATCAACTCAGTGAGTTAACTTTACCACTCGGTAGCCATGAACCTTTACTCGGTAAACAGCTCGGTGAATATTGTGTTCTGTGACTGCTTTCTTTAGTAACCGACTAGACTATTCATACCGACTTCTCTATGTGTACCGACTGCATGATTCAATAATACTAACCAACTAGAATATAGTATGACTTTGGATATGAAACTAATGGCAATTTAATAAGTAGTAACACCATTTGTTGGTACTTTCTTTGGAAAAGAGGGCTAATTGGGCGTAGTTGGTGTGTAGCAGGGTGCTGGTTTGAGTATTTCGTACAAAAGATCCACAATTTATTTTCACATATGTTAGGTAACTTCCAAAAGGGTATCCAAATATGCAATTTATTTGTCAAGTGTTTCCACATTATTTTGAGTAAATGTCAGAATACCCGCTGAACAGGGCTACTAGGGAATTGGCCTATTTAGGGACCTAGGTAAGGGTTTGTGAGAAAACTAGTTGATAGGGTGAGTGAATTTTATTGGGTAAAGTAGAATAGGGTATTTAGAGGCCCTAGGAAGTGTTGGAACAAGTTGGTGAGTTTGATAGTTATGTTTGGGCATCTTGGTGAAGCCTAGTGAAGGAAGGTGAAACAAGCAGAGTTGAGTTTTTTAAGAAGAAAGAATGATAAGTTGAATGTAATTGTGGGAGGTTCCATGATGCTCTGCATCACCAAATTTATGGGCCAATGTTATGAAACTCTCCAATCAAGAATCTCTAAACATGTGGAGCACCCCCCACCAACCCAAAAACTAGAAACCAGAAAGTGGTCCAACCTCTCCGCAATCCAATACTCCTCTACCCTCTTATTGTTCCAAGTGAACAGGCCATTACCAAGATTAATGTCAATAAGATGAAATGAAGATATACTATCTCGGAGAAGGAAAGAAGAAGGTTCCAAAGGCATAATGCCACCCTTCTTCTCACACAACTCTAAAATGGCATTAAAATCTCTTGCCATAATCCAGGGATGAAAAGGGAATAGTCCTCGCATAAAAGAAATGTGAGACCATAAATTTTTCTTACCCAAAAGATCAATGGGGGTATAAATGTTAGTAAACAAAATATATTCCCCAATCTCAAGACTATAGGCAACATCAGACAAAGAAGATCTGGAAGCAACCCACCAAATAGGATGAATCCTCAAGGGGATCCAAAGGCAAGCCACGCCACTTAAGGAGCCAGCTACCCCAACACACTGACACTCGCCTTGCCCCCACAACTTTGGCACCACACCCATCATACTTTCCACAAAAAAATTAGTTTCTTGCAAGAACAAGACATCAAGAGAATGACTCCTAATCAATTCCTGAACAACTTTTTGTTTAGGGCCACTATTCAAGCCCCTTACATTCCATGATAGCACAATCATTTCGGAAGATTGGAAAAGTAAGAATCCAGAGTCTTAACTAACCCTAACTCAACCAAATTTTTTCCCATCAATTTGATCTTATCCAAATCCTTCATTCTACCAACCTTCAAATTTTTTTCTGAAGCACCTTTCTTAATATCTTTCTGATGAAGACCTAGGTGTGTGGGGGTCTTATAACTTTTACCCCTAGCTGGTTCCAATTTTTGAGCTATCGGAGAACCCTCCCCCCCAGCCAAATTCACTTCCACACCAGAAGTGGCTCCAACCTAGACCACTATTGGCTGATCCATCTCCTTTTGCTAGCTTCTAGCCACTTGCAGAGCTTAAGTAGAGTCCCCGATCACGCTTCCCGGAACCACCCGTGAAGCACCTTGATCCAAAGGGATTAACCCCAGATTCACTTCCTATTGGCTAAGGTCATCCAAGGCTTCAAATTTGTTAAAGGTATCCTCCTCTTTTCTATCTTGCAAAGACCTCTTTTGTCCTTGATTCTTGTTCTTAGTCTTAACAGAGACAAAACCATCAGCACCCCCTACCTCATCCGACAAAAAAGTCTTTCCTATATCAACCCCATCAAGGTTATGGGTTGATTGCTGAGGTTGGCGCACCACTAGTTTATACCTAGGACACTTGCATTGTAGATGACCATACTCATGACACAAACCACATCGAAATGGTAAAGTCTCATAATCCAACTGTTGCACCCAAGAATAAGAGCCCACACACATATCTATAGCATCTGGAAAAAGTTTACCAAGATCAATTTCAACACATATACGAGCAAAAGTCATTACCTTTCTCCCCATGGTTTGCGTTGAAGGCCCCACTGGCTTCCCTAGCAATGAAGAGAGCATCCTCAATACATCATCCTGAAAACATTCCACTAGAAAACGCGGTAAGAGAACCCACATTGGTACCCTATTCGGGAGCTCCTCTGAAGGGTTAAATCTCGCATGCCAAGATTTGATAAACAACCCCACCTGGTTGTAAAAATACGAGCCTCCTTCAAAAAACCTATTATGATCGTCTATGCAATTAAAAGTAACCATGAAGTAGTTGTTTGCCAGCAGCATAATCTCCATTTCCCCTTCTGGTGCCCAAGTCCTGTGTGCCCAGTTTTCCAAAAACTGCAAGGAAATCCTCATCCCCAAAAACTTGTAATATAGCGAGTGTTTTGAAAAGTATTCAACATCTTTAGCTATCATCTCCGAAGGAATAACCAACCTTGGCCTCTCACTGCATCTCTCCAGACAACCATTAATCTTCATAATCCGAGAGCCACCAACACTGCCAGACCCCGAATCTGAGGCAAAAAGATTATTATCAAAAGTCTTGATACTTTGGGATGGGGTTTTTAAACCTGTCACTACCCAAAAATCCATGATGGGATGTTCCTTCGAAGCCTCTCCACCAAAACTCGACATTGATCCTCACAAAAACCCCACCCCAAAAGGGTCGAGCAAGAAAACCCGACAACAAAATAAAAAACCATCCCTCCCAAGCACCACCGAGAGGCAACACAAATCGCAGCCCCCTACCCCATTGAAAAGATAGAGACAAAAGAAACCCCCAAACCCCACAAGCACCCTCCTCGTCGATGCAGAACAAACATTCCCGAACCCAGCACCCACACCCCTATTGCGACCCCCCCCCCCCCACAACCACAAGCACACAGCCTGGCCAACCAAAACATTGCCTTACCCTGGCCCCAACCCCTCACCCCTCCCCACCGATCGCAGACCCAGAAACAACACTCACGAGCTAGGGCTCAGGTGTCCTAGCTCAACACCAGCAACTGCCCACGACACTATCCTGTTGTTAATTGAATTAAATAAAAGCTTTATTATTAATTAATTGAGTTATATTTTAATATGTTGGTGGAATATAATTATTAATTCTTTATAGGCTTTGTTTAGCATTGAGATTTATTTAATTAATTATTATTAATTATGTGTAATAAATAATTGATTTATATATATAAGTATTAAGGTATTAATGTAGTAAAAATACCTTGTTAATTTATTAATAAATTAATATTTTGGTTATTAATAAATTAACTAATATTAAAGCTTGGTTTATATAATTATTAATAAAAGTGTTATTTAAGTTGTTAAATGAGTTGTATTTCCATGATGAAATAAATTAAATTGTTTATTAAATTTATTGGAGTTTTTAATTAAAATTTTTTTAAAAAGTTTCTAAATGGTATGCTTTTGGATCTTTGGTGTGTGGTGTGTTCTTGAGGAAGTTTCCATTCATCGAGAACATTTTTGAGGAAACTCTTTTATATTCTGGAAAATTTCCAGAATGAGAAAAAAGGCTTTTTGATGTTTGTCTATTTTTGGGGGGGAATTTGAAAAGAATTCTAGGGAGGACATTCTCACAAAGGTTGGAATTTTTGGAAGGGGTTTTTGTATTATTGTGTTTTGCCGAGGCTGGAGTTGGGAGGTTTATTCTATAGTTTCACAACCAAGAGTGTGAATCAAGGTAAGGGTTAATATCTTTGTGTTTGCATATTTGTTTCTAAAAGAGAGTTGGTTGTTATTTCAATCGATCATGAATATTTCCTTTAAATATATATATATATATATATATATATATATAAATAAATAAATCAGTTCATGTTATTTAGTTTAATTGGAATTTTCTCAAAAGAAAATAAATTAGTTTTGGGGTTTCTAGAAAAGTTGATTTTTAAATGGAAATCTCTTGTGTGTTTACGAGTTTGTAAAGGAAGTTTTGGATTTAAAACCCTAGAGTTGGGATTTGTAATATATCTTAAATTTTTCTAGAGAAACATATTCAGGGTTTTCATTAAATTCTCTTTTAATAGATTATGGAAATGTAAACTATTGGTGGGAAACATGTTTTAAATAAAATTCCATATTAGTATTAATGAATTCAAAGTGGGGAATTTTAATTGTTTGGGGTTTTGATCAAATTGTTTTTTATTAAAAATTTAATTTTATTGTGTTAGTGTTTTTTTTTTAAAATAATAATAAATAAATAATAATATTTTAATATTTGAATTTATTGTTTTGGCCTGAGGAGACATACCCACTAGCATGGGCAGCTCAACCCACTACCTGGGGGCCACCACAATTGTGGTAGGCTTCCCACAATCGTGGGCAATGCCCACGACTACGGGCAAGCACTCCCATAGCTATGGGAAGCACCACATATGTGGGCGCTTTCCCACTATCATGGGGAGCTACCCACATATCATGGGGTTTCTCCATGGTAAGGGGATTTCTGTTATTTCCTCAGTCTGTGTCTAAACAGACTTGGTAGCAAGTAGTTAGTGTTTGGAATTTTGGTATCAGTTTGAGGTTATTTTAATTTATTTTGATTTGCATATATATGTATATATGTGTGTGTGTGTGTGTGTGTCTGTGTGTAATAAACTTATAAGGCACTAAGAGGGGGTGAATCAGTGGAAGAAAAAAGTTAATAAATTTGATAACAACTTTCACCAACTTGAAAATCAATAAGCATGCAAGAAATATAACCAGATAAGCAAACATCCAACAAAGCATGCAAACCATAACACAATGATTTTTCATGTGGAAACCTAGCTGGGAAAAACCATAGTGGGAATTAGCACCTAAAAAGTATTTGCTCTCTTTTGGAATGCGCTTAGTTAAAGGCCTAGCCCGATTAAGAGCTTACAATATGCCTAGTTAAGAGAAGACCCTGTTAGGAGTGACCCGATTAAGGGATTTTGCCTCAGCCTTGTTAGGAGCTCTACCTTGTTAAGAGTAACCTTGTTAGAGGATTTTAAACTCATGTTAATGAGCCACCCAGTGAAGGGATTTACGATATAAGATGTATTAGGATCTACTCGATTAAGGGATTTCAAACTATTGTAACTGTTAGGGAACAATAGGGCAAATGATCTTATTACAAAACTTCCTTTCTTGCTAGTATAGATCCTTTTCAGTACAAGTTTGCTACACACATGTAGACACTTTAGACTGGTTCAACAATACATTCTCCTCAAATCACCGACATAAAATCTCTTCTCCAACTAGCCTTAAATACAGTTTTTAGTTAGGGCGGCTACAAACCCTAATTACATTAACAAGATACAAGAATTTATATTTAGCGCAGCAAAACACTCCGCCAAAATATATTACAAATCATTACAACAAATTTCTAGATGATTTCCATCGTTGAATGATCACTACAAATTGATTTGATAAGCAATCAAACCCTTGTTTCATTCTCCTAAGAATTTTGTTGTTTCCAAAGAAATTTGATCCTTGTACATGCCCAAATACCATCTTATCATTACACATGGATTAAGACATGTCATCACTAAGTTATGACCATGATAAGATCCACCGCCAAACCTTAAATCATTACCAGTTAAAGATTTGATACCGATATTCATTCTTCTTCACAGAGTTCATAATAGTCAATTATAAATGTGCTTTCCGGTTCACTAAACTTGATGCGATTTCAATCACAGACTCATGCCAATGTTATTGTTACTACTTATCAAATTGCCATTAGTTTTTATATTCAAAGTCATACTATATACTCTAGTCGGTTAACACTACCGAATCATGCAGTTGGTATACACAGAGAAGTCAATATGCACAGTCTAGTCGGTTACAAAGGAAAGCAGTCATAGAACACAGTATACACTGAGCTGTCTACCGAGTATCTTTTTATGTCTACTAAGTAGCAAAGATGACACACCAAGTGAAACGTGTTACTAGATTCATTGAACCTTGACATGCATATGAAAACATGTTACAGGATCGAGGCACATCTAACCATTATCACCTTGGAAATTGCACCAGAAGATTGTGTATGATTTTGAGATCAATCTAACCAATGAAATATTTTGTATAGTTATTCATTCAATAAATCATGTTTGTAAGATCGAAGCAATGAATTCTATCACCATCTTAAGAGATCTATTTATACAGCATGAGTTAAGGGTGTGTACATGAGCGTAAAAAGACTGTTACAGAGACACGGAGGTCACCGAGAAGGTTTTCAGAGAACAGTCAAAGAACAGAGTAAACAGAAGGGTTTACCAAGTTACTATATGGGTTACCAAGGTATGCTATAAGCAAGGTAATCTATTCTGAGCACATAGAATCTGCTATAACATTTCAGATGTAAAGTTGCAGATATTTGTAATGATTTTATTGTAATATTGTGAAGTTGAAAGAGAAACCTTTAACAGGGTAAAAGACTCTAATCAAGTCTATAAATTGTAAATCCTCTAACCAGGTGCAACATTTAGATTAAGTGTTGTAAAACCCTTTAGCAAGGTAGATCTAACAGATCTTGTTACTCCTAACAGGGTAAGCTATCAAAAATAGCTAAATGTAGCTCTAACCGAGCACTCTTTATTATTGCAGTAGTGAAGTTGTGGGTGCCATCCCCACCGCAGTTTTTCTCTCTAACCAAGAGTTTCTACGTAACCAAAATATATGTGCTATGGAGTGAATCATGTATGATTGTTCTCTATTTGTTTTAACTATTCTGTTTATGCATAACAGTAAAGTTATTATTCAAGAAAATTTTTGGAGTACTGATTCACCCCTACCCTCTCAGTACATTAGCTTTCCATATTGGGCCTAACAATTGATATCAGAGCTTGAATCTTGGAAAAGGGTTTAACTGCCTAAAGAGAAAGATCTTATCAATGGAAGGCTACAAACAATCTCCGAGGATTGTGTATCTACAAGAAGAGCTGGATCATGCTAATCAAGTGATTGCAGACATGCAAAAGCAAATGCAAAAATCTCTGAAAGTAAGAAGAAGATTATCTGATGATTTGCAGGACTCTCAAGAGTTAGTGGAACAAATTGAGACATCATCTGAGAACAGATTGAAAGAAAAGAACAAAGCACTGGCTGATCAACTAAAAGCAATGAAAAGAGAACATGAACATTTCAACACACAAATGACTGAAAATCTAGATGCATTAAAGACAGCTAAGGATAAAGCAAGAGATCTAGAAAGAGAGAAACAACAACTTGAAGTCTTAGTATCTGATAAAAATGATGAAATCATAAGGTTGACTGGGATTCAACAAAATATGACAGATCAACTACGTTATGCACATCATGAAGCAATTCTAAAGAATGATGAAAATCAAGCATTGAAATTTGAAGTATCAAGGTTGACCGATGAACTTGAAACAGAGAAGAAATCCAAAGAAACACTAAAGAAGAGTTATGAAGCATCAAAGATGTTGGATGAGCAACTGAATACAAGAAGACCCAACAAAGATGCAGGACTCGGTTACAAAGGAGAAGACTCTACCGAGAAAGGAATTCATACCACTGAGAGAGGAGAATCATCAAAGCAAGCTGGAAAAAGGAATAACATTAAAAGAAAGAAGCCTATTTGCTTCTACTGTGGAAATCAAGGTTACACTGCCAACATGTGCCAAATTAGAAAAGGTAAGTAACTGAATATCACTAAGTCCAATGGTTATTGTTACAATTGCAATAAATATGGTCACACATTTAACCAATGTAGGACAAAGTCTGTTAACAGCTATCAGAAGGCAAAATATAAAGGGTTTTGTAGAAATTGCAATAGATATGGACATAGTACTAAGAAGTGTTGGCTTAAGAAAAAGAACTACATGTGGTCTGCACATCGAGTAAACACTAGAGGTTACCGAACTCACACAGATCCTTACTGACAATATGTAGCAGTACCATGGGATTACAATACAAGGATATGGTGTGAATGTTGTGGAAGATATGGACATATTAGTGCTAATTGTTTTATAAGGTTTGGAATGAACAACCGAAGATCATGGAGAAATCCTGGTATGGCATGTTTTCATTGTCACAAAGTTGGACATTTGGCTAGAGATTGCAGAGATCAATCTAGAAAAGACACTGAAGAAATAAAAGAAAAATTAAAGATGATTTGGAAAAAGAAGGAAGTTGTGTCAAATGAAGAATGCACCTTACCTACTGAGTTAGGTGCACCTATTCCAAATTAATCAATAAAGGTATGAAGGGACTGCATTCTCTGAAGGATAAAATCATAATAGTTCCTATTCCATTATGTACTAAATTCAAAATCTGCATAGTTAAGATGCATTAGTAAGTTTGAAATTCTATCGAAGTCTTTGAAGCACTTTACAGGAAACCAGTCAAGTCGGTGAATACAAGAAGCCTGTCAAGTCAGTAAATGAAGGAAATTCAGTTACTCAGTTAAAAGTAAAAAAGAGAGTAAATCAGTTAAAGGTGAATTGAGTGCATTTAATGTTTTTGACCTAACCCGCACGGAGCCCGATAAGGTATTTTGTGTACTTAAAATCATTTTTGTGGTCATTTACACTTACCAAGCTTTTGAAAGAGTAGAGCAGAGCAATTCCAAGGCAATCAAAACCTCATTCAAAGTGAATTCAAGGTATTTACATCAAATCTCATCGCACTGTTAAGCTAGCTTACCAATCTTATCAAATTGTTATTATCTGCTGAGTGTGAAGCATTTGTCGTTTGAAATTCTGAAACCCTAAGGACTCTTTACTAGTTTTTACTTGAAATCTTAAATGGCGCCCGAGATCCAAGATCCCATAGTTGTCAAGAATGTAGAGAAGCCCTCACTGAAATACTCTTTGACTCCTAAAGTCACCTCTGAACTAGATGACAAAACCGCCTTTTCACTCATCTTGGATCGAGTCTTATTAGTCGAAGATGTGAGATTCTTCACCAAATGCTGTGTTGAAGAACTCGATCATGTTGAAATAAGAGACACCTATAATGAACTATGTACCGATGGTGTATTAAACAACAAGTGTGAACACTTCAGAATCAAAGGATTGATTGAAGCCCTAACCTATCCTTGTGTGTTCAAGCCCAAATGGGTCAAGTTTGTTTTGAGTAGAGTTCATGATGATTTCATGTGGCTAGAAGAGCAACCATTTAAAATCACCAAGGAAATCATTAATGTGATCACCGGTTATCCTATCTATGATCATGCACGAGCTCAAAAGATGATATCACAAAAGGAATTGATCAGTCTAACCAAAGTGGAATCTGATTACAAAGGACTAAAATTGAACAATGTCACTGACGCAAAACTTAAGTTTGCCATTAGAGTAATTGGTTACTGTTTCTTCCAATCAGTAAGGGAAAATAGTGTACCCTGTGCAGCAGTTGACTTAGCTTATAAAATTGTGAAAAAGGGAATGAAAGTTGACTTATGTGAAGTGTTACTAAAGAACTTGTTTGAGAATCTAAACACAATAAGGAAGCCGAAGAAGAACAACTCAGGAAACACACTAAAGTTTGGTTCACTTCTTATATGCATGTTTTTCTACTTTGAAAAATTCTTTCCATCAGTTGGTAAAGTAGTTTGGGAGCTACACCGATGAATCACCCATCAGATTAATGACTTTATCAAGAAAATAGGTGATAATTTCAATGACATAATGGATGATTATTTTAGTAAATTTCAAGAGAAGATGCACAATAGGTACTAAATTCCACCCCAGCTAGTGGAGAAATATAAAGATGATATATGCTTTGAGGTAGACACTGATTACTATTATGTGAATGTTGTGGAACCAAGGACTCAATCTTTTCCACCTATGGGTTATGAGATTGACTTTGACATCACACAACAACAAATTGATGTGTTTCTTACATTACCAAGGCATGCTACCGAGCTAAGGTATGGAACCTATGAAGAAGTGAAGGGAAAAGTAAAAATGAGCATTGTAGTACCCAAAGCTACAAGAAAAGAAACAAAGATGATAAAGGTTTTAATAGAGAAATTCAGAGAAGATTATTCCTCCACACCTGCCAAAGGCACTCTTTCCATCACTGAACAGGAATCAGAAGCTCAAGAGGTAGCTATAACACTGAGCACCGAATTGCCTAAGGGTAAAGTGTTAAAAAGAAAGAAACAAGACACTTCAAGGCCCTATCGACTCCTCCAACAAAGAGACCTAACACTAGAGCATCAGATGCATCACCCAGTAAGAAACAAAAGAGTGTTACTACTCCCAAGGTAATCAAGACCTACAAGAAATCTACTCAGAGACTCATTTTGGCAAAAGAGTCTAGTGATACAGAATCTGAAGATGCAAACAAATTCCAGATTGTCAAAAACAAGAAGGTAAATATACATAGTGTTGAAAACTTCTATGCCAATCTGAAAGAATATGGCGGAATTGGTTCCTCTAGATATGGCAAGTATGAAACTAGAAATAATGATGAGAAGAGACAAATTGAAGAAGCTGTCATCTGCACACTTCTAAAGTTCCGGTTAGCTCCATTGGAACTGGTAAAGTCACTTCCAAATGAACTTTACTCACATATTGATAATAGGTGGAAGTATGCAATGGACTCAGAGAAACAAATCAGAGAAAGAAGTCTAGTCCATCTATTTCCTGATATGTCTATAGCAGAAATAAAGGAACATTTGACAACCTACAATTCAAAATTTCTTGTCAAACAGAGAGCCTTAAAACTAATGAATGGGCTATATATTGATGTAGAAAATGAGACAAAAGAAAAATGGCAGGAAATCTTCAAAATAAAGGATGTCGGTGAACAATCTACAGTTGAAATTGTTGATGTCACCGAGCACGACCTTGATGTCACCAAGCATGGTCCTGATGTTACCGAACAAGACCCAGCTGACACTATTCAAATAGATGAAGATGTCATGGATACAGAGGAACCAAAGTAGGAAATGATAGAAGGCACTACATATGCAAAACTTGTATCTAGTGAATCCATTTTAGAACAATTTCAGCCTTATCCATCGATCACTCAACCTATCTCTACCGAAGCTCCTCATGATACAGCATAAGGCACCAAAGGTCACAAGTCTACAACAGGAGAAGATACTACTCTAGAATAGACCTCTCAAGAACCTTCGAGCACCAAAAATGTAGTAGCTGAGACACCCAATACCGAGACACCAAAAGACACCACCATGGCTATAGGAACTGACCAAAGTGTTACCTCTATCGAGCAACCTACTGAGGGTCAGGAAGCCTCTCAAGCTATTGTCTTGGTCCAACCGACCAAAGGTAAAGAGAAGAAAGTGAAAAAGCATAGTTTCAAAGTTGATTTATCTAAACCAATAGTGTTGCCCAATGTGGATATATCAAAATTGAAGGGGCAAGCACTCATTGATTTTGGTGAACTATGAAAAGCAAAGGCCGAACAAGAAAAGTAGATGGCCATACAAAAGAAGAATAAAGTACTTTAGAAGGTGAAGGCACTGCTATCAGATATGCTACCTACAGCTATAGTGTCAACCGATGCAGCCATCCACATTTAACTGGATGAACTCCTTGATCAAATAGAAACATCCGGAGTTGATGCATCTGAGTATTTGAGCAAGCTAAAAGACAAGGAGCTTACTGCAAAAATGATAGAAGAGGTACAGAAAGCTCTAGCTATTGGCAAAGTCAAACTTGTCAAATTCATTGCTGAGTTGTCCCCTCAACTCAAGCACATTCTTTATTTATTTCAGAAACTCTGTAAATTTTCTATATTCATTAAAGACATTAAGAATAAAACTAATACAATTGAGAAATAGATCATTGATCTCTAAAATAAGTTGACCCCAGAGCCCAATTCAGTTTAGAATTTTTATACCAAACTTCAACAGCTCATGGCTCAACAATTGGAACTAAGAAATGAAGAACATAAGATCAGGATGGATATAATGACACTCCAAACATTATTCCTTCCTCATCTTTCATCAGTTCAAGAATAGATTAACCAAGCCACACGCCTATCTACTACACAAGAGGGAAGCACTCTTGATGGCTTAATATCACTATTGGCTAATATTCAAGCACAAAATTCTTTAATGGAAAGTGTAAAAGATGCACTCTTTGTAACTCTCACTAATGCCTAGAAAAAGTACAAATCCATTTTTGACCAGTTACCACCCCCGGATGGAAATTAAGTTTTTGATGTTTGTCAAAAAGGGGGAGTAATACAATATATTTGGGGAGTGATACTATATATTTGGGGAGTAATATAGTTTTGGTGATATAGTTTTGATATAGTATTTAGAATATTGTATACAGGGGGAGTATACCGAGCAGAGTATGCAGAGTATCCAAGGACAGTAAGCGAGAGCACACAAGCACAAAACCGAGCATACAAAATCAGAGTTATGTACAATATAATGATAAGGAGAGTATATCTGAATATACTATTTCATTGACTATTGTATATACTATCAAGTATAGTCATTTTGCAAAGTATAAAGATTTTTGAGTTATGACTTTGAAAGTAGTTTTTGCCAAACATCTCAACTAATGTCAAAAGGGAAGATTGTTACTACTTATCAAATTGCCATTAGTTTTTATATTCAAAGTCATACTATATACTCTAGTCGGTTAACACTACCAAATCATGCAGTCGGTATACACAGAGAAGTCAGTATGCACAGTCTAGTCGGTTATAGAGGAAAGCAGTCACAGAACGCAGTATACACTGAGTTGTCTACCGAGCATCTTTTTATGTCTAA